>NC_082599.1:3426053-3729039 GCF_030936135.1 Gavia stellata
CAGCATTCAGCTTTGCTCAGTATGATATTCTCAGATACTCAATTTATATTAGGTCATAGCTCTAATTCTGTAGGAAGTTGGATTTTTTTGTTTAAATGCTGTAAAGATTATGCAAAACACAGACCTTAAGCCTGTATGTATTTTTCTAAAAGTTCTATTGTTACTTGCTCTGAAAGCTGATTCTGCATCCCACTGCTTCCCCCCCCCGCCCCGCCCCGCCCCCAGTTCTCTGTTTGGGAGCGGTGATGTCAAAATGCTGCATGTTGGAGCAACCTGAAGCAGTAGGGTTTTGGGTTTTTTGTGCTTTGTATCTTTATTGCTTTGACAGTGTACATGATCTTAATTTAATATTTAATTTTACAACTCTATGGCCACAGTCTTCTATAGATGTATCTTTTTTCTAACAGAGTCATTAAAATGGAAAAACTTGAGTTCCTGATTATATAATTTTTCAAGATGTACATTATATTGAACAAGAACAGGGAATACTGCACACCAGTGAATATATGAGAGCAATTGACTTTCGAATATATCTTTTTATTATTATTATTTTTAAATAGGTGCATTTGCAATTAGGCTACTGAAGAGATGGGTGTGGCCCTGCTTCCATTGAAGCCAGCAGCTTTAGGAGATTTTTGTCTTTATCTGGCTTTGCTGCTTTACTGGCATGATATCTCGAGTTAGGTAGGCTCGTTGTAAATACAAGCTCAGTAGTTCACCTTGAACGTTCTCAAGAAACTCCAGAAGGATGTGTTCCCAACCTTTTTTATAAGGTTTCTCACTACACTGACAGCTTGGAATTAGCAGGATAATTTTGCTTTCTTTTAAAGCTGAGGAATGTACCTACTGCAGAAACTTTGGCTGAATTGAATAGGTGGGTTTCTGAGAATTTTGAACCTTGTTTTATCCTGATCTGCTTCGATGGAAATGTAGCCTTAACCATACTAAGACCTTGATTTATTTCCTGTGCAGTTTATCCATCTTGGTCACCAGCACTTTTTTGGTTTGTAGACTATTATATAAAAATGAGGCATCTCTTATTTTTTGGTAGATATTGCTTCCTAATTTGTTTTTGTAAAAAAAATGACAACTTTGCCAATCATCAGTTATATAGAATGGAAGGTCCTTATTTTTCTTCATTAGCAATACTGTAATCAAAGGTGCAAAAAAGATAAGATGCATTTAATGTATGTAGTCTGTGCTGTTAGAGATTGAAAACATATCAGGTTAGGAGCAACTTTTAAAAAAATTGAGGAACTGGAGCTACAAATCCTCTTTGTTTGCCAAATGAGCTTTAAAAAGGAAAATATTTGAATATAGTATGTAAAAAGCTTCTTGGAGAGAAAGAATAAATCAGAGTCAACTTAAAAACATTGCCAGACAAAGATTGCTTTACATTTTTTTACTGTATAAAATACAACCAATTTAAAACTTGTTTATGCACAGTAATAATGTAATGAGCATAGTTTTATCACAGAATTAGGCTATTTCCAATATATGTGGGAAAAATAAGTTTCCTTTTATTTTTATGACAGATATACAAAGATTAATAGTGTCTCTATTTTAATATACTGTTTAGTGTCTGAAGTATATCTTTTACATGTTTGTTGGTCAAACTCATTTACTTAAAATAGCAAATTTTACGCTGCTAGTGAAATATTAGTGAAGGAGGATATTGTGAGTTGATCCATTCAGTAGGCCCAACAGAAATATGTGAAAGTATAATTTAGCTTAAAAAAAAAGTCAGTTGTTGATTATACAAGATTTTAGTCATTAATCAGTTCAGGCAAATTTAAGTATTTCTGTAAAACAACTGTGGATGTTTGAATGAACGCTGCAGAAATCTTACTTCTACCTCTTGTGTAACGTGCTTGAAATTATACTTCACAGATCTCTTTGGGATGTACTTTGATATTACAGGGCCTTGGTACACCTTAACTTGTGAATTTCACATGCTTTTCCTTTTTTTTTTTGTTAGTCATTTTCTGCAGAACACCGGGATGCCTTGTGGCGGAGGCTAGGTTAGGTTCGCTTGTGTAAAGTAGCTTCAGGCAAACTGCGCGCACTCAACACGGGGTTTCTGTTCAGCAAACGGTACAGCGGTGAAAAGAGACGGTATGTTTGTGTTACATGTATGAAAGTCTCAAAAATATGAGAATTCTGTAATAAATCATGGCCAGTGTAATTTTCTAGTATTTTTATGTATGTGATTTGATTCCTTTTATTTAAAGAATCAACTGTATTGTATGTATGTCCCTAATAAATAGTTACAGCTTCTTGTTCTGTTTAGTTCAACTCACACTATTTATCAGCTGCTGTTCTCCACGTGAGGTGAATTTGATTTTGGTAATTCTGCCTTGAAAAAACATGTGCTTTAACGCAGTTACAAAAATTAAAATTATTCATGTTTTATCTCACTGGTTTTATTACTTGTTAACAAATTCTGTGGGAGAAGAACAGGCAGTTTTGGTTGGCATTTGTTGTGCTCGGGTCTGAGGAATATCTTTTGATCTGGATGTGAGGTCACACAGAGATGACTTCCGAAAATGTACAATTGCATCAAATAGTTGAAAATAAAGGATGATCTTTAGTAAGTAATTTCATTAAGTTGTACCCATCACTTCACGCAGCAGTATTGGGGGTGGGAAGTATTGATGAATTTGGTGTGTTTCTCAAACTAAATGGCTTTACTGAGTGTCACAGATCTGGTTTTGTTGACCTAGCGCTTGGAAACTGTAAGCAGGAAGAGAACTTCTTTATGCTGAATGTCCTAAAAGGCACTGAAAGACAATGTGCCTTGCAAATCTGTCATTTTGATTCTCCTTTCCCCCCAGCAATGAGAAGAATTTAGTAAATTTAGGTATATGGAAACTCTATATTCTGGAGTTGTACACAGGCAGTGTGTCTATATGTGCGCAGCCAGCACTTTATATACTTCCTAAGTGTGGAGGCAGATTTGTCATGGTAACTTATAGATAGGTAGTGCCAGTCTGGCAGGTTGCACGGGCTGGAATTGCCCTTGTTTTTTCCACTAGTAAGAGATGGAGCATAAGCTGACTGTCTCCGTTGCTACTTGTATAGTCGATGGGATTAATCCTATCCTGCATCGCTTGTGGATGTATTAGTGGTCACAAGTCAAGCGTTGCACAGCTTATACAAGACTCCACCAGACAAACAAGCAAGCTGGAGTCTAGTGTGAAATTTCAAACCCCGTGGGGGGAAAAAGTGTTCCTCAGTGTAGTTTAAAATTTCTAAGCATTTTCTTTCCAGGGGATACGCAGAAAAAAATAATATATATATAATTGTTTCTCCTTAGTGGAAAACTTTACAAATTTTCATGGTGCTTTGAATAATTTAAACATGTAATTTGCAGGCAGGGCATTTCCATATTCAACTGACCTATACATGTCAAATATCTCACTATGAAGTTACTTGAGCTCTTTTTCCATAGCTCACTTTTGAGAGTTCCTCCCCAATCAATGCCCCACGGACATCTTTGGTTCCCTTTTCCCTCCACTCACATCCCAAATTTTTGCATTTTCCGTATCGAGTAGGTGACCAACTACTGCTCCACTGTGGGTTTGGGTTGTATGTGCTCTTTGGTTTGGGAATGATCAAGGGCTGTCACTTTTGGCGAGCCACAGGAATTTTGGTTCCCGAATAGCCTCTGTGCCATCCCAGCCCTGGTATGTCGCATGATAAGGTAAGAACCAAATTTGAAGTCTTTCTGTAAAAATGCCTGACTAGGATAACGGAAGCAGATCAGATGTGTTTGATGGTTTCTGGACTTAAGCCATCTTCATCTACTCTTAGCAGGTTTCTGTTGTCATTGCTGTTTTGGACCCATGTCTTATAAGTTAATTTTGGGGGTGCTGCAAGAAATGCCCCCTTTTTTTTCTTTTATGTAGAGAAGAGGATTTCCAAAGCACTGTTATTTAGCAGACCATTAGAGAAACATCACTCCACTGACGGGTATCTTTGCTTTTATTCAAATACAGCTTGGTTGCTTTGATACTTGTTCCAAAACACCTGTAATGGAATAGTTGCAACTATTTTAGTATAACTATGCGGGCAGCTTGCCTGTGAAGATACTTCGGAAAACAGTGCGCAGCGAAATGTTTTCCTCCTAACCTGTTGCCCCCAAATTAGTCTGATAACTTTGTATCTTATGTTGATTTTTAAGTAACATTAATTGAAAGTATTTGAAATACGTGTTGGTATGACAGGCTGACCTTTGTGAAGCCGTGCAACTTGGTTGTCCTGTTCTGATTTGAATAATAGTCCCATATAAAAATGAAAACACTGTGTTTCCACAGCGCTAACTCATTAAACTTACCGAGGAGACCTTTGCTTTCTAGCTGATGAATCACGCTGTGTATAGATATATATAGTTCAAGAGTATTGGGTTGCAAAAGATGCACAGCCTCAGCAAGTGGTGAATTCAGTTAAATATTCCTGAAGAATTAGTAATCCTAAAAGAAGCGCCATTCTTTTGCACTGTTTAAAGAACAAATTTTGCTGTGTTGTATTTGTCTGAAAAATCAATGTTACTGCAAATGGATTATAAACAAATGTCAAACTGAAATGTTTGGTTTATTTGTTTAGGATCAGTGGGTGAAATGCAGAAGACGGACGTCTGAAAAGAGATTTAGCCTGAAGATCTCAGTCTAGCTGTTAAAAGGGAAGTAATGATCAACTAAAAAAGTGACAAGTGTTTATCCTACATAGATGTTTTGTCCTAGAAATGGATCCCTCCCTTACACTAGCAATACAAGGAGTACTACCTTACCAGCTGCTGCAGTTTTCTTCCTCATAGCAGAGCCACTGCCTGCCTTTTAAATTTTACTACAAAACACTGATTTATATGGTAATTTCAGACTATGACTGCCAGCCTAGTAGTTTCTGCTATTGTTTGTGGTATACAATTCCCAGATCCTCACAGCTTGGGTAAGTCGTTACTGAAGGTAATCTGTAATATGTAACTCAAATGCACTTTCTCTCCCCCTTCCCTGTGTTTGTGACCTTCCTGCTCTGTGGTGGTGGCTGAAAAATGTCTGTCACAGCGAACCATTAACGTTGCAGGGTAGAAAAACTGGAGAGCTCTCATAAACTGCAAACTTGAATGTGAGGTTGGCAGATTTTTGCTTTTACCATAAAATTTTAACTCGCTGCCATGGGTTTATTATATTGCTTTAGGTGGTTTGGGAAAATAAAAAAAAAATAGTAGTACAATATTTAATAGTCATCTTTATTTTCTTTTCACAGATCTGCATACAAATCAGGACCCAGTGTAGTTCCTACTGACTTTCACAACAGTAATGAGGAGATAGATGCAAGTAGCAGGGTATGTGGGTTCTAACTAAAATCAGTGTTGAGGAAAACCTGCTTGAATGCTTTGAAACTTGTGTATGGTTCTGTGAGCGCAAGAGTACACGCGTGTGTGTCAGAACAAACGTGAGCAACTGGCCACAAAGTGACTGACAGTCCACAAATGCACCCGAAATCCACCTTCAGTGTCAGTTTTGCATGCTTTAGCTTCAGATTGCTCAAAGCAAAAGTGATTTTTTTTTTTTTTTCCCCCTTTTCCATTTCCTTCTTGTGTGATTGCATTAAAGGTCAGGTTTCCAGCTGCCCGGTCATTCCCAGCTAGCTGGTTGTGCGCAGCGAGTGCCCTGTGCAGAGCCCCGCATGTAGCACATGCAATGTGAAGGAGCTTATACGATCATTCTGATTTACAGAAAGGACTTATTATGACAGCTCAACTTTGCTGATAAACTGTTTTTTTGAGAAATGTAGATGAGATTCAGAGCCACTAGGAGTTGCTTGGTTATATTCTCATCAATAATTAGAAGATCAAGTGGCTTCTGTAGGTAGGAGTGAGTTTTGAATCTCACGTAGACTATGCTGCATGCGTAGTTGTTTGGCTAATCCTCTTCGATTAATCCATAGCTTGCTAACTCTCAGGACCCGTTTCCAATCTCTCTCCCATCTTGCTGTGCTACAGACCTATTGAATGAGAGAGAGTTCCCTCTGCCCTTCATGGGGTCAAGGCCGAATTGTCAGTTCTTGATGTAAACAGGGAAGAACTCAAGATCTGCTTGAGCTTAAGTCAATATAGTTGCATTGGTGTGACTCTAGAAGATCGTGGTTTATACCCAGTACAGGATGGACTGTAATCACTTAAAGTCAAAAATAAGACTGATGAAGAGGTATCAGAACTTTAAAGATGAGTGAGCAATTGGCATAAATGGTTTTAGAGAAACGATCTAGCTGAAATGGTGGGGTACTGCTTTAGTATGTCTCTGATCCACAAGTCCACTGTCAACAAATATATAACCTGTGGGCATGGAGATTATAATGCAAAAGATGATTTTACATTATCCTGTCAGATTGCTGGCATAGCAAAGCCTATAGGGCAATTCCATCAAAACTCAATGTCCCGAAGAACAAGCCATACGAAGTCACAGGGATTAATGGGGGAAAGAAAATCGGTCTTGCTCTTGTCAGGGGTTTTTATAAGGATACTCAAACGAATGGTGCATTTCGATATAGTGGCCACCCGAAAGAAATGGAGATGGTGGTGTGGCTAGAATTTACTCTGTGCACTTACTCTATAAAGACTTTATGGGACCTGAGTCCCATACTCTTCGTGTAGATCTTATACCTGTGTTCATCCAACGTGGTGCATGAACAGCTCTTGGGAATGGTGTTCTTTTATTTGTGATACTGTTGCTGTCCAAACAGGGCAGAGTTAGTGCAGTTCAACTGAGACCACTGTCAATCTCTGAGTGTATGGTAGCAACCGCTTCTGTTTTCCCTGTGTTCAGCACGGGCATCATTTATCAATAAGCAAAGTTATATTCCATTTGATTCAGAATAATTTCAAAATTCAGTCCAACTATTCAAGTCATATTTTGAAGACAGTTGCTGGCAGCAATTGTGAAGAAAAGCTGGTCTGTGGATTTATAGGTGTGTAAGTGAAGGCTTTCCTGGATGCTTAATCACCTTGCAAATGATTGACCCGGGTTCCAGCTGAGGAGAATTTAAGGGTTGAATTCTGCTGTGATAGGAAAAGAAATTTTCTTACTAGGATAAATCCTTTGTGCAGACTTTTTTTTTTAAAGTGTGGATGTGCCTCCTGTCGGGACATAACCACGCTAAAGTTCTGTAAGTGCCACTGACTACAACCAAGAGTTGTATAAATAATTGTAGAAATATCTATCATTAGAGAAGTTTTACCTCAAAGTTTAAGGAAACACTTAAGGTGCAAGAGCCGAGCTTACATTGACGTGCAGATCAAAGGACACAAAGTCACCCCCCCAGGTATTTTAGAAGTGGCTGCAGGAGTCTGTAAATCCCATGACACCCGTCCATGTTCACCATGGAGAAGAATGAATACACTCTCCATGAGTTTTAGCATTTAATGCAGCAAGATTAAACTTTATAATCTTCATTCTTAATTTCTATAAGCTGTGCAATGTTAATGCCGTTGCTATTTCAATACAGATATGTTCTTATTATCTACGTATGATTGAAATGTGAAGTATTGCCACTGTTTATCTTGTAAATGAAATTGCTCTTATAGTAGGTCCCTTTCAGAAGAGCAGACTTGAATAAAAACTTGGTGCTTGCTCCTTCCTTCTTTCCTGAGGGACTTTTGTGTGCCTTCCAGAGGATAATAAAAAAACCCGCCAACAATAATTTATAATTTCAAATAACTTAAAAATACCTTAAATTACTTTTAAATACAACTAAAATAATTAAGGTAGCTTTTTAAAAAAAATAACCTGATTGTCACCCTTTGATCTAAATCTTCCCTTACCCATCAACTGGTATGTGTATAACCACTTTTCTTAACACCACCTCTCTTTCAGATTCAGCCTTTGACACAGGCATTGATCATGACTGGAATGTACTCGGATAGCTTGATAATAAGGGTGTTGGAAGAAATTAGAGGTTAGACATCAGCATTAACTTCTCCAGCATGTCCAAAATAAGTAATAAATAGGTCATGCACTCAATGAGATAATCCCTGGAAAGCAGAACTCGCCTCACCCAATAATAATGTAGTCATGAGAGTTTTATTTTTGAGTAAAGCATTCATTGTCATTGACCACAGGGCAGTGTATTAACAAGAAGGAAAATGCTGTCTCTGCCACTACAAGATCTGCTCGTGATGAAGTACAAGAGATGGGTGAACTGGAGAGGCAGAAGAAAGGCTGAGGTGGCACTCAAGCATATTTCTCAGGCACCTGTCTGTCCACAGCCAGGCTGCTGTGATCTGTAGGCACTGGGATGAGCTGAGTCACAGGGCAAGGTCTGGAGAAGGCTCGGGATGAGAAGCAGAGATAATTTTATCAATGGTAAGACCTTTTCCTTGACTGAAACCTCCACCAAGGAAGAGAGTCGTGCATATGACTAGCTTAGAGCGTCTGTCTAAACTCAGTGGCGTCAGTGGTACTACTTAAGCACTTAAAAATTGACGTTATTTTAGGTAACTTTCTGAAATGGACTAAACTTCCTGTGTAAAAGACATTCCATAAGGCAAATCAGCTTCTAACTTCTGACGTCCTACTGTTGTCTGAATATTTACATACAGAAGCTGCTGACCTTCTTCCTGGTCTCTTCAGTTGACTGTGCGTGATCCAAGGCAATTCCGTATTAAGATCTTCACCACTCAGCAAAGAAGTTGTTCACAAACAAAAGAGTACTTGCATCAGGATTAAATCTGAACGTATCCAGTACAGTACCTTTTAACCTTGCTGGGTAGCAAGGCAATAGCTGGCAAACTACTGACGCGCAGCGATACAAAGTCTACCGCAAAAATGCTTCTGGATCTAAACCTGCAGGAAAATTGTGGTTGCTTAGGGAGCGGAACTCCTTGTTGCAAAAAACCCCTGCGCTTCAAGAACGCACATGTTTTTGGAAAGGATGGAATATTTAAACGTGTGAAGTTGTGACAGGAGGTGATGGAAAAGGAGAAATGCAAAGAAAAACACAAGTGGGAGGCATGGTGAGAGCTTAAAAGCAATGGTAGAGTTTTTAATAGAACCGTTTCTCAAAGAAAGTGACTTGTTTGTACAAAGTGTTATTTAGCTATGGCATTTGCACTGCCCTCAGTGGAAGAGAAGTCGTAAACCCAGTGTCTGCTTCTAGCAGCATGATTTTTTTATTCATGTAGAGAATAAATCCGTGGAGAAACTAATGAAGCATAATTGTCGGCGTTTTTTATTCCCTTTAAATCAAGGATGGCCCATATAATATTCAAGAAGTACTAGACAGCTTTCATGGACAGATTTAAAGGGGAAATCTCCAAGAACAATATTCTAAGAGAAGAACTGATCAGCTTATAGGATCATAACAGAATAATGAAGATTTTACGGGACTTCTGAAGTATCTACTCCTACCCCTGCTCAAATCAAGGTCAGTTTCACAGCTCTGAGCCTTGTCCACTCAAATTCTGCCTATCTCCATAGGTGGAGATCCCGCTCTGGGTACATGTTCCAGTGCTGCATCACCATCATAAGAATTCCCCCCCTGCCCCTTACACACTGTTCAGATGCAGATGAATTTCAGTTGCACTTCGAGAAATGGTGATGCCTTCATTCAGAGTGGAGCCACGGTAATCAAGGAAGGTTTGTGGACTTCCCTGGTGGAAGAGAACCTGGTGGTGTTGATCAACAGCCAGCTGAATATGAGCCAGCAGTGTGCCCAGGTGGCCAAGAAGGCCAACGGCATCCTGGCCTGTATCAGAAACAGTGTGGCCAGCGGGAGTAGGGAGGTGATCGTGCCCCTGTACTCGGGGCTGGTGAGGCACCACCTCGAATGCTGTGTTCAGTTTTGGGCCCCTCACTCCAAGAGGGACATTGAGGTGCTGGAGCGTGTCCAGAGAAGGGCGACGAAGCTGGTGAGGGGTCTGGAGCACAAGTCTGATGAGGAGCGGCTGAGGGAGCTGGGGTTGTTCACTCTGGAGAAGAGGAGGCTGAGGGGGGACCTTATCGCTCTCTACAACTACCTGAAAGGGGGTTGTGGTGAGGTGGGTGTTGGTGTCTTCTCCCAAGTGACGAGTGACAGGACAAGAGGAAACGGCCTCAAGTTGTGGCAGGGGAGGTTCAGGCTGGATATTAGGCAAAATTTCTTTACGGAGAGAGTGGTGAGACACTGGAATAAGCTGCCCAGCGAGGTGGTGGAGTCACCCTCCCTGGAGGTATTTAAAGGACGTGTGGATGAGGCGCTTAGGGACATGGTTTAGTGGTGGACTTAGCAGGATTAGGCTTACGGTTGGACTTGACAACCTAAATGATTCTATGATTCTATTCAGAAAAAATAAGCGTGGCCGTACTGCTGTTCTAGCTGTGGATGCAAGTGCTCTCGAAGATGGTGTGTGCCTGAACAGAGCTGAGAACAGACAGATGCTCAAGAAAAGCATGAAGGCATGAAATAAAATGCAAATAGCAAGTGACTTCAGAATAACAAAAATAATTTTACAATTATATAAGGGATAAGAAAAGATTGAGTAACGATTTGTTGAATATTCAGGAAAGCAGGAGAGTTGTTAAAAAATTTGAGTTTTATTGTTATTTTATTTTTACATACTACAAAGTAGGCTACAACCAGGTGAGTATCATAATTATAGCCTTTAACAAAGGGGTAAATACCTCTGTCTCTAACGGGCAAGAAGTCAGTTAGAAAGTGCATAAAAAGGAAAGATGTTTTAAAATGGGCTGGACCTCACAAACATGTTCGTAGAGTACTTGTGATATTCTGGACAGTGAGGAGTTCTGCGACAACGTTAATAAAACTCCTGATGGTGGCGAGCGTGCCAGAAAATCAGTGAAAGGCAAGTACACTTCTGTCTTTAAAATGAAAAAAAGAAAATAAATAAATAATAATAAAAAAAAAATTATACACCAGGTATTTGGACTTCAAGTCCCAGAAAGATACTGGAATGTAAAGTAAAAACGTATCTTGTAAATACTGGAAGGATGCTAAAGAGGAGATTCATGGTTAACCTGTGTGAAGCCTTGTCAGTCCAATCTAATTCCTCTGTATGACAGTTACAGATGGAAGGGAAGCGAAATCATGTAAATTGAATGGAAAAATAAACTTGGCACTGTTTTCTATGACAGTCTTGTAAACAGTTTTGGAACGTGATCTAGAGTAAGTACTGTAGAATGGGTGCAGAGCCGTATTCGATGCGTAGTTATTGAAGATTTAATGTCACAATAAAAGGATTTGTCAAGCAGAACCAAACAGGCTGTGCCATGGGCGCACTGATAATATTTTTACTGAAAATCTGATTTTGGCAGGATGTCTCAAGCCTTTTGGTAAGTCAAGCTTAGAGTTCCACGATCACAAATTTGTGAATGAAAAAAATACATGAAAATGTCTAACAGGGTTAAAAAATAATCTAGTGCTCAGTGACTGTACCTGAGCAGCTCTTTCCTATGCTGTTCTGTGAAGGATTTGGGGATTGCTGGGAAGCACAAGTGGATTTGGGATCAGCAATGCCTGGCTGTTTTGAAATAAGCAAAAAATCCATAATGGGATGTACAAAGGCAGCGGTAGGCAGCAGCACATCCGAAGTATTCCTTCTGATCTTCCCTGATAAGGCAGCAGCCGGAGGGCTGTGCCTGAGTTTGGTCCTCGCTCTTCAAATTTATGTGGACAGCTGGAGTCGGTCCAGCTGAGAGCGATGGAAATGATCGGCGGGTCAGAAATTAGTTACGGGCATTTGGGCCAGAGAAGAGATGAGTGGAGACAGTGGGCTTCAAACATCTCCAGGTGTCCTGCCAACTTGGAAAGGCACTATACGTCTTTCCTGTTTGGGGTACGTAGAGTTAAACTGCAGGAGGAATTTTAGAATTTAGGAGTTTGCTTCAGATTAGCTACATAGGAAAAGGTTTAATGTTCAGGGTAGGGAAGCACTGAAAAGATGTAGGAACCTCTACAAGCTTTTTTGGAAGCCTTTAATACCAAGCCAGGCAAGCACATGTCACTTTTGCCTTTTTGTCATTGTCTGTTCACAAATCAGTTTTTCCTAAAATTCCAAAAAGCTGCCTTTAAAAAAAAAAAAAAATTAATCCAGCACCTCTGTTCTTTTTTAACTCAATGTAATACTTAGATTTGCCTTTGTAATATATTAATTTTGTGTGTCCTCCATGACTCTATCAATAACGTTGCCAGGCGTATGTAACGTTTTTGGAGGGGATTATGCTCCCTTGCATTAAGAGCGCTTTAGGGAACTGCTAGTGATGTTTAACACAGAATTAGGTGATCTTACCTGTCAGAATTAGATATGGTAGGAAAAATATCTCATATTGTCTGTGGCTTATTTATGCGTGAAATTTTTCTTAGCGCTGATTTTTGTTTTTTCTAAATTATTCTTAATGTTAGATGGGGAGAAAAAACATCAGGATTTTTTTTAGTTTTCTGTAAAAACTGAATAAACATACCAAGAAGAAAAAATGGTGTCAGTTTTTCCATTTTCTGTGCTGTATCACAGGGGAAAATAAAAATAAAATTCTCCTGTAGGGAGAAGCAGAATCTTTTTTTTTTTTCATGAAAACCTGCCTTTTTATGCAAAAAATCTAGTACTAAAGAGGAATATTGAAATAAGACCTAACGCTTCAAGCCTTGCTAGTTATAGTAATTCAAAGAATTTAATTGATTTATTGGAGGAAAACCAAGCACGGCTTGTTTTGGTGTCTATAAACTACGGTTAAATCCATTTGGCATCCTTTTACTTTCAACTTAAGATATAGATGAGTAATTTTGGAGCTAAAAGATAGAGTTTTCAAGTGCAAGGAAAGACTAAAGCACATATCCCTGATGTTTGGAGTAGGAAGAAAACATACTTACGGAAAAGCTGCCTGTTGGCTTTTCAAAGAAGAAGGGACTAGTATCGTGCCTGATGACATTTTATTTGTGTTCATGGAAATGGAGGTTCCTTCAACCTTTTCATCATTCCCTCTAGAAATTCAAACTTCTATTATCTCATCTTATATAGATTTTCCTTTATTTTAAACCCATGACATGTTGTAGTTCCTGAGTAGATAAATAACTCATTGGTACTGTAGATATTTCAGTTCATCTCTCTTTCAGTTCATCGTACCTTTCAGGGTATCTTGGGCAATCTACTCAAGTCAAGATAATTAAGGCAAGTCACAGCATCCAAAAAAGGGGTCGTGAGTGCAAAGCAGAGATTGATTACCGCTTGTCTGCGTGGTGCCTAGAAGATGTTAGTCCTGAGTCTTGGCAGACACCGTAAGATGAGCTGCAAGGAGCTTACAGGTAAGTGATGGGATAAATGCTCCACGACAATATGCCAAGGTGGGGGGCAATCCGGACAGGGATCCTCTTTCCCATTAGGTAAACGTGTGACAATATGCTGGGACATTAAACTAGTTTTGGCACTTTTTCTTTGGACTGTAGGAAGGATCATCCTCCTTGTGTAAAAGCATTGCACAGATTTGCTGACAAAAGTACATTTAAAAGCCTTCCTTAAAATAAACACCACCTTCCACATGTCTTGCTTGCTGGCTAAAGACAAAATAAAAAGACATTTCTTGTCCATCTCTGAAAGGCACCAGGTGAGGCATGGAAACAAGCAGCACTGCTGGAAGCCCTTCCAAAAAATGTGCCTTCACTTCAGGAGTGAAGAGGATCAGAGATGGTGGTTTGGAAGCCAGGCAGAGGCTTTTGTATCAGCATCGCAGGGTTGCCAAGTGAAGCTGATGCAGTTGCATTTGTCTTATAATTACCATCTCCAAGTAGTGATTACTGCATATTAATTATCTAATCCTTCTTCAAGGTTCTGCCCATGGAGCCTGCATGGGGTTTAATATTTACATCTAGACATATGGTGGAGAATTTTGCTGGTATTTGTTCTGTTTTTCGGAGAAGCATCAGCCATGTGGGTCCAGCAACCAGTTACCAGTAGTCATGGAGCTGCTGATCAGGACAGTGGTAAAAATGAACCTGTCGTGACTTTGTAATTCTAGTACGTACAGCTGGCCCCTTATATACATTCCAAAAAAAAAAAAGTGGAGTGCATGAAGTGGTGTTTCTGAGCTCCTTCTTGAAGACAGCAACCTGTTGAGTGAAAGACACTGTTTGCTCATTTAATCCCATAAGAATCCACCTCGTGCCTCTGGCAATTGCTGCTGTCCACAGTTTGCTGGATCTCATAGTGCAGGGAAGTGTCAGCAAGGTTGCTTCATGAGGGGCTGGGGAACATTTAATTTGCTTTGGTTTGCTCCAAATGGGGCACTGCTTTATTTAAGTTTCAGGTTGGGGATAGACCTTGAAGTGCAAAGCAGGACTTGATAGGAAATAATTTCTTTTTATGTTCAGCTTGTGCAATAGTACAAATTATCCTGTTTGGAAATGAAATCGCAGTGATTCAAAGATGTTGTGAGGTTTTTTACTAACAAAACTTGGGCAGCCTTTCTGTGTCTTTGGGAAGTCTTTGTAAGTTTGTTAGTAGTTACTTGCTGCTGCACCTGCAGCTAAAACTTTAAACTGTCTACCAAAACAGAGGGAAGAACCGAGCAGAATCTTTTAAAAGGGGAGATGAGCTTCACAAAGCTGTCCCTAAACATCAGATAAAGTTACTGAGTCAATGCACAGGTAGTTCAGATGTCACTTGAGATCTAGGCACCTTTTTCCCCTCAATCCTATAGCTTTATGGTCAGTTTTGCCCCTGGGTAAATTCTGACTCGAAAGGAGTGGGGAGCACGAGGCAGTAGCATGCCACCTTCCTGCAGTGTCTCAAGTTTGGTCACTGGTGGGCAGTTTGTTGCTTATGGTTAGATTTGAGAGGTGGGTCCTTCATCTCCCCTGTCAGAGAGTCACTAGTCAACACTACCCTTTCTATTCCCCCTTTGGAATATGATGGTGTATCTTACGCTTGCTGCGGCTTTTTCTCTTCCATCCTTGGGTCAGTTCTCCAGCAGGTGACAGCCCTGCTCTCAGCAGGTCACTGCATGGGATGAAACATGATCTGCTTCTAGACGAAACCAGTGTCTAGCTTCTTCCCTGCAGAGAAACCAGCCCTAGGACAGCTCCAACGTCTCCTGCTGGCCAGCATCCTTGTCCTTGGTCATCCCATTGCATTAAGTTCATGGAGTCCTCCTCATCTTACCGCTTTTCATCCTTTTCACCTTCTCCTTGAGTTCTGCTTTCAAGGAGATCCCATTATCACTCAGGTCAAGCTGGATGTCTTCCACATTTTAGTTTTCAGTAGGCAAATGTCCTGCGAACCCAATGCAAGACTTAAAGGCTTCAAGAGCTGAGATTCCTACTGTATGGAAGGCAGAAACAGCTGTTCTTCTGCCCTGATAACAGGACACGGCAGCTACTGCCGTTCCTTATCTTTGGTCCCTCTGACTCTTTTCAACCTCTGCTTTCAAAATCCCCAATAAAACTCCCTTTCGCTCCCTCTTCGGTGTTTTTGTGACCTGAAAAGTGAGTAAACATAACGTACTGTTGTGTCTTCAGCTGATTCACGCCCTCGGACTCTGCAGCATGTTATCTGCTTTGTTTACTGCCAAAAATAATCATATCTCGTAGTTCAGTCCTGGTAGCTGCACAGAGGTAGACTGATTGTGGGGGAGCCTGCTGGACTCTGTTCTAGCTCCCCTATCGTTAACAGAAATGACTTTTAAATTAAGAATACTTGGACAGCTAATGAGAGTTGGTGTGAACTCTGTGTTCAAGAAATTGTTTAAAAAAAAATAGCGATTTTACTGGTTAACATAGAAAATACGATCTTGAGCCTCTGAGATGCGACATATGTGCAACTCATGCCATTTCTGCGGATACTTCAGATTCACGCTGCAAAATTTAAGGCGAGGTACACTTATGTTTAACTTGCCATTTATTCGCCATTGTAACAATGCTTGCCTGGGAGGTTATAAATAAACCTACTATTGATCTGATGCCTTTGGAAGAGAATTCCAGTCTAGTGTGCAACGCTGATAAGTTGGCAGCTGCCTGTTCCCCAGTCCCCACGTCACATTTATCGCTTGGCTTTGGCATGGACTCTTGAGGAGCGGTTCTGACCCACCCTGTTACCTCAGCCTGTTCGCCACAGCACCAAACACACACACCTCTGATGGTCCCCCCCCCACACCGTTGGAGGACCGTCCCTAAAACGATGCCCTTTCGCCTCTCTCCTGCAGGAAACTTAATCTCCCCAGTAAATGACACCCAGAGCTATTTTGGAGCTGGGCTGCAGAGGGAAAGCAAAGCACGTCAGCAATTTGACTGGAGGAGGACAACCCAGAGGAGGGGTGGGGAGGGGGGGGCGGCACAGCCTAACCCCAAGCAGCAAAGCCACTGCCAGGGGACTTGGGGGGACCTTCTGCCGCACGTCCCTGCCATCGCTGGGGTTTCTGTTTTATTTTCCTGGAGGGGAAAGGGCGGGGGGGAACCAAAACCAGCATGGTCTCCCCATGTCCTCTGTTCCCCTTTTCCCCCTTCCCCCTTCTGTCATCTCAGTAGGAATCGGCTTATTCTTACCCTGCCCAGAGCTTTGTTTCTCCTCGGACTCTGACAAGACTCCAGGTAAGACCTAAACCTTCAGCTAAAGAGAAGCAGACTTTGGGACGCTGGTATCCAGCAGAAAGTGGAGAATGTTGTTTGTAGCTGAGGGAGGGGCGAGGTTATTTCTATGTCATGCTGGAGTATGTCTTGCTTTACAAAACATATTTGAAGATGCAGGTAGAAGGTACAGGTAGTAAATCCATCCTTCTTCTGGTCTGAACCCAATGTGGATTGCTTTGCTTAATTACTCCTGGCCATGTTATCAAAAGAGCAAAGATCAACCTCCAGAGGAGAGGAGAAAAGAGAGGAAAATCAGGTTTAAAGCTGTTGGTTGTACTCGATACATTTTGTCCCCAAATTGGAGATAGCAGTGTTTACGGAGAGCCGGGAAAAAATACGGTTCCTGTGGAGAGGTGGCAGCAAGGAGTCTTTTTAAAAGTTTTATTTCCAGGGCATAATCTCAGTGCTGCTTTTTTCTTCAGTAAGGGCTTTTTTCCCTCTGAGCTTCTCTCCAGTGTCAGTACCGATTTACGCTGCAATCCCCCCACCCTCCTCGCATTTCTACAAATGGCTCTGATGAGAGATGGAGAGAGATGGAGCTCGACAGCTGAGGCTATTTTTGTCCCTACAGCTCAATGGGGTGGAGTGGCTGTAATGACAATGACGTCCACTTGTTAAAATACAAGGGCTTCAGTCGGAGCCTCGCTGCTAATTGTCACCAAGGGAATTCTTTGTCTCTGTGGGAGTTGTGATCCTGCAACTCCCTCGTGTAGGAAATCACGTGCTAAAATTGGACGCGGTGTTTTTAGCTTAATATAAGCGAGTTTATTTTTCTGTTAATGCGAAGGATTTAAGAGTTGGGATTATTTGGGTCAGTGCTGCTTTTATTCGTGCAAGGGAGAGAAAGGTACATGCACTCATGCATGTGTGCGTGCGGAGAGGGAACACGCATTACTGCAGCTGCAACGTAGTGCTGCCAGCTTCAGACATGTAGAGGTCTAGCATTCTAAATCATGAGACCAATAAAGTAAAATAAGTCAGTGTGAATCCACTGTTTCTTTGAACCTTTAAAGTTCACCTGGCTCAAGCTGTTTTCTTTTGTCGTCTGAGCAGACACTGGGGTGTACCTACAGCTGTGATTCTGCCATAGCTGCTTCTCTCCAGGGGCTGCCTGTAAAGCAAAATCCAGCTGGGTGAAATTTGTGATGAAATTGCTAGAATTTACGTAGCTCCTTTTTTGTCCCCAGGGTGGCAAACCCTGAATTTTTGTCTTCTCCTTACATTTGTCTCCTGCCTTCTCACCCTCACGGAGCAGGAATGAGCATCGCTGTATGTCTGAGACCTCCCATGTGATATAGCTTTTTCTTATACATTGTCGGAGCAACCAGGGTGCCTTTAGCCTCAGAAGAATAAAAGGAAAAGATGCTGCCATGAAGTCTTGATTATCAGAGGGGCTGATTTGAGCAGTTTTAGTCCTTTGGAAGCTTCTGGGTTTGTTTTGTAGCATCCTAAATGAAGCCCCTGTGCTGTAGCAAAGACCAAGTAGGAAGAAGTCCCTTCCTTGCATGGAGCTCCTTGAAGCTCTTGGTGTGTTGATGGGAAGTGATTGCTGGCCATATGGTTAGAAGAGGATGAGTTTTATAAGCAATAGGTCTGTCTCTATATCAAAGAGGAAAGTTAATATGTGCTT
Organism: Gavia stellata; assembly: GCF_030936135.1. Lineage (NCBI taxonomy): Eukaryota > Metazoa > Chordata > Aves > Gaviiformes > Gaviidae > Gavia > Gavia stellata. The sequence goes on from NC_082599.1 coordinate 3,444,292, forward strand.
TAACCGTATAAATGATCTAAATGTCTTCAGTCTCCCATGGTTTACATTAAGTGTAGCTTACTTATGTGACTGGAAGGTGATCTGATTGACTTGCTCAGTAGCGTGCACAAACCATGTGATTTGTTCTTGTTTCTTGTTGGAATTTTCTAATGGTTTGACTCTCTCGTTTGCCACCAGCCATTGAAAATATTCAGGTTATTGATGAAGGAATAATACTGGGCACATGAGGTGATTCAGGTCCCTTCCTAGACAGTTGGTGCATGTTTAACCTCACCCTGAAGGTCAGAAATGTAAGATTGTCTTGCCTTGAGCTTAGCCGTCTCTTTGCTGAGGGCTGCTCACCAAGTTTAACACCATGTTAGCCACTGACCTGTTGTGAAATGGCCCTTAACATCTCCTGTGGACTTTGGCTTACTGTGGAGGCAACAGATAACAGGGAATGGAAACGAGCCTTGCTTTGAATTTAGTTAGAAGCTTATTGCAACAGGCTTAGTTTATTGAAGGTACTCTGTGTCCAACATCTCCTACAATGCATGGAGACTGATCTTCCAAACCGCCATGGAAAGCACTTCCATCTGCTCATCAAATGACCTTTGAACATGCCAAAATCTGTTTTCTCTCACTGAAGTGGAATTTAGAGCAGCCCAAGCTAAGCTCAGAGTCCAGCTTCTCAGTGGCAGATACCATTCCTGCTCTGATGAAACAGGCATCAGATAAATGCTGCCATCTCGGATTAGTGCATTGGCGCAAATCTCTACTTACACCTGATTTAGAGACATAATGGGCGTGTAGCACTGGGTGTGCTGGTGTGTGTTTCACCCCTAAAGCACCCTGTCTGGTGTAATGGCTTGTAGGCGTCCATCCCTGCCCATCTGATGTCACTAAGCTTGCAGCTGACACTGAATACTTGTGCTATTTCAAAGTTGTCCATTCCCTGGGAGGTTGTTAGAAGTAATAGGGCAGCTGGGTTACTGCTGTTTTCCCTCAGCAGAGCTTTAAACATCAAAGGAAATCTGCACTTCCCATTTTATGACCCATCGACTTCCCTTCCCACCCACGGATGCCATTTCCTGATGTTTTTAGATGGAACAACACATGCAGATATGTCATGTAAACTACAGTAATACCAGCGCTGCCTTGATTTTTATCTAGAGTCTGTTTTAATGGTATTCTTTGAAAGCTGGGGACACAGAGTTGGGAGGTTCCCTTGAATCTTGCCTTTCCCATCAGGAGAGGACAGAGTGAAAGGCTTAGCAGTTGGCATTGCAGAGAAGGTCCAAGAAATATGAACTCTAACAGCAAGAAAAGGACCCCAGATCAACAATTTGCTGCTTGGGCAAAGAAAGGGTAAAAAAGGCTTGAGAAAATGAGCAAGCAGGCAGGGGATGAGTCTTAACATCATGTCAGAGAGAATCTCCATGCTCCTGATCTGTATTCAGGCTTCAGTGGTCTCTTAGGTTTAGGTGTCTGTTCTTACCTGGGCTTTACATCCTCAAAGTCTCTGGTTTGCATGTGTGCTACTTGGGGCTGCATTTGTCTTGGGAATATTTTATGAGATGGATTACGCAGTGCTTTTTGCTCTTTGCCGAGGGTCATGGTGGACAGGATTCCTTTTCTAACCATTAAATTGAAAGGTTTGGACAGAGAATAACCTGCCACCCCTGTTAACTCTCACGCCAGATAGCATCATCGCAGGCTGCTGACTGCTCGGGGGCCGTATGGCACCGTGTGGGACCTTTACCTGCTCAGAGGTTGTTGAAGGCTTTCCGGATGCAGCTCAACGTTGCTGAAGCAATGTGAAACCAACCCATCAGCCAGCCCAGCACAGTGAATCACAGGAGGTCAAGAGAGCGATGGTATCACCATCAGGACTCTCCATCAGCACTCTCCGTCTCCCGATGACTCTCCTGATATGCACCACCTCAGAGTACTCCAGCAGGAACTGGAGTAGTCCGAGGTTGTTCCCACTGTAAGGGGCTTGCTCACTTGTCCGTGGGGAAGCAGGTGTAGGGCAGAGATGGAAAGCGGTGAGGAGAGGAGCGGGTAGGAGGCCTTGACTGGCTGCATGGCTGTGTGTTGATTCCTGAACAGTGATTTGATTTATTTGCATTATCTGACAGGTCTGTGTGCACTTGCGCCTTATTCCCCCAAACATAAAACAGTGACAATTTGAATGAATAAAGACATAAGTAAAATTACAAGTGCTGCCACTTTGCCTTCGGCGTGCTCAGAAATACCCAGATGGGAATGTGATCTCTGCTGCAAATGATTAATCACAGAGGGATTACAAGGAGAAATACGATGCTGGTAAATGTCTGAGATTAATTGGAAAGGGCATCTGCATTGGCTAGGTTTATTCATGCTTCGTTGTCGGTCCTGTCGCTTCCAAGAGAGCTGTCCTGGCACTTGCAGAAAGTTACTTTCTTTTTTTAAGTTTGAATGTACGTATAAAGAATCGGAATTAGTGTAATTGTTTACTAAATTGATTAACAAGTTACACTGTAGAAATGTTAAATCTTGTCCTTTCAGTATGTCCACAAGGCTATCCACTCCCTCTAACTCCTAAATCTATTTATGTGATGCATTTTATCCCATTTAAACTTATAAAATGTAGTTTATCTAGTGCAGCTTGTCTAAATGGTTTGGTCTGTCTGAGTGTTAGATACTTATCGCAGCTTCATCCTTGCCACAAGTTAGGATTTTATCCGTGTTACTGGATTTCATGCTCTCAACACCCTTAAGGCAAGGTTTTTACCCCCTTTTTCAGAAAGAGACTGAAGATATAAGAGTTTGAGCGACTTTCTCATGATTATAAAAGCAAACCCATGGCAGAGCAAGAAATAAACCCCATTTTACTTTCCTACCATGTTAGAAATTAATCTAAAATCATACTGATGCGTACACACTGTTTTCACTGATCCCTGGATTTTCCTCTGGCATCCTGGCCATTCATAACGGCGTAAGAACCGTTAAGTGTGAGGGTATGTGGTGGAAGCTGGTAGAGAGCGAGGTGCGGTGTAAATTATAGCATGGGACGTGGGGTCTTCACCTTGCATTAGGAGGTCTGTGGACACAGCAGCTTGTACCTGATAGGGAGAAGTGAGTTGCAAACACCAAGAAATGGGAGAGGGAGGCTGGAGGCTATGGCCACTGGAAAGAAGTGTCTTGGATGGATTTGCTGCACCAGTCTAGTTCAGGTACAAGGGCAATAGGCACCTGCTGCAGCAGCTTCCCTGTGTTTTAACTCTTCTTGACTATCAGAGATACCAGCGAGCAGCTGGGGCTTGTTTTGGCACTGTTTAGCAGAGAAGGGCAGAGGAGGAGGAGGATGCACAAGAGCTTTGGGAAATAAGCAGCATTCCTGCTCTCACGCAGGCTTTGAGAGCGCTCACCATGCTCCCACAAAGCAGAGCTCTGTTCCAGGTGTGGGTACGTCTCCTGGGGACCAGGCGAGGAAAACTTGTACCCAGGTGGTTTGAGGGAAGCCGCTGTTTGCTGAAAGGTCACTGGCTGGCTCCCAACCAGGCACCTCTTGTGTCTGTAGCCATCTCTGTGCTCCAGGCACTTTTCCATGTTATGCAGAGCCCACTTTGAAGGAGAAGTGAAGCAACTTTGGTTTTTGCTCTTTTTGGTGCTATGGATTTGAAGCTGGAAATGAGTCAGAGTGACACATCTGTCAGAAACAACTAAGGAGCTAGGAAGGACGAGACATGGCAATGTCTTCTGAAGATGGATCCAAGCACTTTGATGACACAGTGCAGCCTGAAATTCAGGCTAATAGTTGAGAAAGAATAGGACATGAGCTCTGGGTCTGTGTTTTGATTGTTAATTCTTAGTTACTGTAGTGAATGTTACTACTGGGTTCTCCAGAGGTTAACTTGAATCCCAATATCGCCCCCCCAAACATTGAAATGGTCCTTCCCCAAACTAGCAGAAGACTCTGATGGTCAATCAATTGACTTCAGTGGAAATTTCCACTGACTTCAGTGTGCTTTGGCTCAAGCCCAAGGCTCGTATCTGCATCTTCTAACCATTCATGCAGCTTCTTTGCTTGCAGCTTTGCAAGCGTTTATGGAAAATACATTTTAAAGCTCATGTGAGGACAGAGGTTGAAGGTAGTAAGAGGGGCTAAAGAACTACAAACTAGTTCACAGATTTCTAAACCAGGTTGAGAGCAAGGGAAAAATAGTTCTGTATATTCATTGCAACGGGTACTGAAGGTGACCGCTCTACAGAAAGTCAGTCTGTCTTAGCACTAATGACTGCAAGTCAATCATTCTTTGGATTCTTAGTATTTACTAAGAATGATTTTTCCCTATTACTGGTTTTTTTCAAGTTTAAACTTTGAAAGCATTTTCTTTAATTTCTAAAGACTTTTGGTGGAATAATGAAATTTGCTTGATACCAGAAAGAAAAACCAATCAAAAGTGAATTACTTTAGAAAGGATCAATTTTCTCTAAAGGGAAAGGTCTTTGACTGCTTCTTACGAGTTTCATATGTGCTTTGGAGAGGGAGAGACAGGACAGGATAGGAAATAATATATTTTTCTTGTTAAATATAGAAAGAAGACTACGTTTCTTTCTGCTTTAGATCTGTGGCCCAAATGAAGTTTGAAGATTAGCTCAGCTATACCATTTTCAGTGGTAATAATGATTATAATGAATACCATTTTGTATTTTTGTGCCACCACTTTCCCAGTATTTAGTTTTAGTGTCAATTTGTGTCTTTCAATCCCCGGTGGCGTAAATAGAATGAAAAATTGTAATCTGTTATTAATTTTCATGCATGATTTGTTATATACTCCAGCAAGTACATTGTCATATATACACTGTGCACATAATTATGTGCGAGACCATCCCTGTCCTGATATGAAGAAGAAATGGGAGGGGAGCCAAGACAGAGGGAAAATAAGCAATTTCCCCAAGGTCATGCAGCAGGTCAATCCAACCCCCACTCCCTGGTGCCATCAGTGATTTGCACGTCAGTGTTAATGCACCGCAACAGGAGCTGGAGGAGTATAGAAAAAATAATGAAACCTCTGCCCAAATGGTGACTCAAGAAACGAAAGCGGGTTTTTGGCCTGCTCCTACTCGTTTCTGCTGGAGGTGGGGGGGGAGATTGTGAAAGCATCTGCCATTGGGTGAGAGAGTGGGTGGATTTGTGGCCAGTGGGGAAGCCGAACTGCTGCAGGATTAAGGAGGATATTTCTGTCGTGGTGACTGGTTATTATTTCCTTTCTGAGTTACAACAGACAGTGCCCTGGTCGTTTCGCTTTGTGTTGCACTTTGAAGGTGAAAAAGCATGGATGTGAGAGCAGTACTGCAGTAACCCCTGAGTAGAGACCTTTCCTATAGCTCGGAGTGGAGCTGCATGCGCTTGCTAAGATAGGAGCATTTGGCATCATGAGGCCAAAGAGATATATTATCTTGGAGAGAAATGGTGCACTCAAGTCTTCTGAGTAAGACTTCCAGAGAGTCTTGGAGCTGGGAAGCTTGCTCTCCTTACAGAGCACTATTGTTGAGTCTAATCCTGCTCCCAGGGAGAGTCAGCTGGTGCAGGGTTACTAGTGCTAACGGGGTCAAGACCAGGCTTTTAGCTGTGCTATACTTATCAAAGTAAATGTTAGCCAATGCACGGAAAAGGGCTTCTTGGAGGATTAGAAGTAGACTTACTCCAGCAGAAGGGAAAGGACATTCAGGAGTCCATGTACAGAGCAGTGAAGAAGCAAGAAAAGTTTGTGTGCTATGTGGACTTCAGCCGTGATCTCTGTTGTATCACTCTCCAGATGCACAGGGATGGGTAGATTCTGTGTGTGAGTGAACACGGCTGTAAAGATTAGTGTCACTGATGGCTTTTGACTTTCTTGGGACACAAGGGCACCAGAATTGCCATGAGCTTTAGTTTTGAACACTGCTTCAGCCTCGTCCCCTTGGCTGGTCCCTGTCACCAAACAGCTGCAGGTTGATGCACAGCTCCCTCTGCGAGCAGCTGAGAATACCTGGACGATGAGACATCTTTCCTGTAAGCCCTAAGCCACGTGGGGCTTTTTTGGAGAAGTCTGGCACCATTTGGATTGCTGCGTGCATTCCCCATGGCGGTTCCTCCTGTGGCTTTGCACTCCCATGTACGTAGTGTGTGTGTGCCAAGCCATACGTGTGCACGAACACCCATCCCCATTGCAGCTGTGTCTGGCCCTACGCCATCTGGATGAGGCTGTATATAAGCTATAGATACTCATTGGCTACCATCGCTATCAAAGTAGCTGTATCTCAGTGGTTGTGTTGAATGGAGACTGAGGTAAAGAGAAATATCATCAATAAAATGACAGGCATATCTGTGTGTCCTGCTAAAGGCTGGCCCCTGCAGGAGAGGGGTTTACCGTAAGGTCTGTGTGAACATGATTCAGAAAACAAGACCTAGGGATGGATAATGACCAGAGAGGGCAAGAGGAGAGGTGGAGCATGTTGTATAAGCAGAATTGGAAAAAAAAAAAAGAAAAAAATGAAAAAAAAAAAGCAAGGAGAAAGAGAAAAATTGAAAAGAGCAAGGGCAATAAGATACAAAAAGAAAGGTGAAGATGAAGAGATGAGTATGAAGGAGAAGGTATCTTGATGGGTAGACTCGTCTCTCAGGATTTAACGTCCATTTGTTTCTCTATGGCTACAGAACTAGCCCATATCACAGAATCACTAAGGTTGGAAAAGACCTGTAAGATCATCAAGTCCAACCATATATGTTATATAGCATTAGTGCAGGTCACTTTCCTGGTGCCAAAGCTTAAAGGGACCATCATGTTCTTTCTGTATGCACTGCCCAAAGACTTGTATTTTACCCAGTGGCTTCCCCAGTGTGGGGAAGTGAGCTACCTTCTCTGTCAGCAGTTTATTGAGCTTAAATCTAAGAAATGTGCAAGACCTAAAATATTCCAAGGCCTTCTCACCTACAATGAGAAGGACAATGAAAACATGACTGTTCTAGATGACAAACATCCTGATACCATGGAAGTGCAGCAATTCTTTGCCTGCACCACCTAATCTGCTCTTTCTTGACGTTTTTATTTCTCACCCTTTAGGAAACCAAGATGGATTACAGCTCGTTCAGCGGAGTCCCCCGGTTCTTGACACGGCCTAAAGCGTTCATGGTGTCTGTGGGGAAGGATGCCACCTTGAGCTGCCAGATCATTGGAAACCCCATCCCAGTTGTGAGCTGGGAAAAGGATAAACTTCCAGTCAAGTCTGGAGGACGGTTTAAAACCACAGAAGATGGGGATCTCTATAGGCTAACAATCTACGATCTGAGCCTGGAGGACAGTGGCCAATACATCTGCCGGGCCAAGAACACCATCGGGGAAGCTTTTGCAGCTGTCAGCATCAAAGTTGGAGAGGAGACCACGGTAACGGAGTCAGCCCCATACTTCATCCAGAAACCATCCTCCATCAAAGTAACGTTGGGAGAAGATGCCATGTTCAAATGCAAAGTCCAGGGTAGCCCTCCCCTCTCGGTGAATTGGGAGAAGGATGGGAGACACCTGCGGAACCAGGCTGATGCTGGCCGCTTCCAGATCGAGTCTGCTGGTGAGTCAAATGCTCTCACCATCCAGTGTGCCCGGCTGGGGGACAGCGGCACCTACACCTGCCGGGCACAGAATCCCATCGGCTCTGCCAGCGCTTCAGCTGCGCTGGTGGTGGAAACGCAGGGCTCTTCCAACCCGGGCAGCAGCAGCCACTTTGATACCAGCTGCGGCAAGACGGCATCCTTGTTGTCTCACTTGCAGAAGAGGCGAGAGGAGATCAGGAAGATGGATATCTCCCATGGGACTCTTGATTCAACATCTGCCCAATCTTACCCCATGGCAGAAGGGTTGTCTGGCATCAGCTACAGCCTCTCCCGGGATTACGAGAGGGCAGCAGGACTTACCACCAAAGGGGCCCGCAACGCTACTTTTGGGGCGCTGACACGCACATGCAGCGTGACGGAGGGGAAGCATGCCAAGTTGAGCTGCTACGTGACGGGCGAGCCCAAGCCAGAGATCGTGTGGAAGAAGGACAACGAGGTCATTTTGGAAGGGCGGCGGCACGTCATCTATGAGGATGATCAGGAGAACTTTGTGCTGAAGATCCTTTTCTGCAAGCAGATAGACAATGGGCTGTACACCTGCACGGCCTCCAACCTGGCAGGCCAGACCTACAGCTCCGTGCTCGTCACCGTCAAAGGTGGGTGCTTATGTTTCTCACCAGGGTGGACATGCCTACAAGGAGACAGCCAATGCACTTGAATTGGGGTGGGAGCGTGAACAAAACTTCTGCCACCGAACTGCTGAAAAGGAGTGTGGGTTAGATATGACTAAAGCCCTCCAGCTGTAAAGTGGGTTAAGCACTGGAATAGATGACCTGGGGAGAGAGTCTCATCACTGGGGGTTTTAGGAAGAGCAATAAGTGTGCACCAGTCAGGGATGGATGTTGTAGAACTGGCTGGTTGTGGGGCAGCTGGGATGAACCAGATCTCTAAAGTTCCCATCCATCCTGGTTTTATAGTAATGTTAGGCATCCGTTACCATCCTCTGGACCAGTGGCTGCTAAAGCCCCATCTTACCCTCCAGGCTTTAATCACATCTGGGTTTATATTCACCACAAGATTTAGTCAAACTGGCACACATGTACCATTTAAGCAGTAGTAGAGGGAACACCTCCCTGCAAGCTGAGTGTGTCTGGCTGCCTTGCATCCCTTGGGGGACCTAGTCCAACTGTAATTGCAGTCCATCTCAGTTTTCCTGTACAGAGTGACCCACCAGCAGCCTTGTTCTTGCCAGGCTCTTCAGCCTTTTCCCAGCTTGTGTGGCTGGATAACCTGTAGTCCTTGTATGCTTCCAGAACTCTACCAGGTCCAGGGTGCCTCTGTTTGCTGTGGTTGGGGGTGATGGACTTGCCTTCAGAAGGTCCCTCAATGCTGGTGGAGGTCAGATCAAGCTCTTCAGAATGGCGATAAAAATGTGACACACATATATTTTCACAAAGGAAGCTCTAAATTTTCAAGCAATTTGGCAAGGTTACAGCAGGCAGTTTGCAATCCAGGCAGCATCTGTAAATTAACGCTCAGATGTGAAAGGCTTTGCCACTTCAGTGGCAAAATAGATGTTTTTAACTGGCAGCAAAATAAATCAGAAATCTAAATGAGTAGGAATGATCTGTGTTTCATACCAGTCTTTAAGACTCTCAGCTTTTATTTGGTTTTCTGGTTTCCCTTTTCTGGACCTCTCCTTTCACACTCACCGTCTTTCCCGTCAGTGACTCAGTCCCTGTGTCCATCAGTGACATCTGATCCGTGGAACTCGCTGGCACTTGTCCCACTCATTGCCATCCCTTGGAGGTGCTGAGTGGTGTTGGGAAGGGCATTTGTCCTCCTCCATAAAGCTGTGATTACCTTGTGAGTCAGGACTCAGAGCTGAAGACCGAGCCTGACCCTCGGGTGGGTGTTCACTTCGAGGGTGGCTCAAGCTCTGTTACTTGCCCAACACCTGTCTTGCAAAGACAAACACCCTCCCCTCTGCCCATGCTTATTTGATTATTCTCAATGGGTGCAACCTGTTCCAAAGGAGAAGGGGAAAGCATGCGAAGCAACAGGTCTGGGAGCAAGCACCATGGGAAAACGTTATTGATCAATGTCCATTGTCAAGAGACACCTGTGAGACAGAGGGTTTAAGTGGGAATGTTTGTGTTCTGTTTCTTTGTTACGCTATACCATGTTGGGCTTTCTGACCAGGCCAAAGCTGCCATGGAAAATCTACGTCCGTTGGTTATAATTAGGCCCTGAATAATGACTCTCCTTTGTGTCACCAGAAGTCCTCCTCAGCCCTCTAAAGACATCTCAGAATGATGTAGCAATGAAGGGAGCTTTTAATTCTGTTGTTTATGCCATTGGTGATGCCATTAGCTCATCTGCCATCAGGTTTAGGGAGGTAGGTCATCTTGCCATGCAACCTTCTCTTTGCTCAGTCGTGCAGAAGAGGCTAAATTCTCCAAGCAGCCGCCCTTGGTAAGCACCATGGTGCCACGTTGGTCTTTCTGCAGGTAACAGCCTATTTATAGAGCCTGTGACACCGCATCCACAGCGTGTGTCTACAGGCACACGTACCAGGAGAGACAAGCTTAATGGCTTTAAATATGCTCTGGCATTTTGATTCACAGAATTTCAACACAAGACTCTGAGTGAGAATATTTATGGGTATTTTGAAGATAATCATAAAAAAAGACTACCTAGCCCAGCATCCTGTCTGGAAGGTGGCTCTTAGCAGTCTCTCAGGTCATAGGACTGGGCACAGGTCAAACCTCCTCTACAAAGCCTCCTATATTCTGTCAATCTAGATCCTAGACCTAAGGACCCAATACACTTGTAAGCACTTTGCTGAGCCCATGCCTTAAAGATCATTGAGCTGAAAAAAAGAGAATTTTGAGCTGTTCCTAAATGAGATGTAGTGAATCAGACGTAAATCTCAAAGGCGAGGCTACAGGGCAGAGAGTCACTCTCACAATTAAGGAAAACCAAGAGTTGATTACTCCGCTTTAGAAATGTGTCTAGAGCAGGGATAAAATCACAAGCCGTACGCTGAAACATGAGCTGTAAAAGAAGTTAGGAAATGCTTCCCAAAACTAAACCTCTTTGACACACTGAAGAGCAGAGAGGGTGGGAGGAACACGAATAACAGACTTGGATTTCCTGAAGGCTTTGGATATGTCTTGAGGCCATGTGTAAAGTTAGCGAGAACAGTGTACAGGTCTCCATCCTTGGTCCTGGGCCAAGCAATGTTCATCTGAGTCCCTGAATACAGTAATCAGATACTGTATGAAAAGGTTAAAGGTTGCAAGCCAAGTAGGATAGAGACTGGAAAAACAGACTAGGGCAGAGGCCACTCTATTCCTTTCTGACCCGAAGTGATTTTGGATGACCACTATCATGGTAGTCACATTTGAGATCTGAAAGAGAACTTGAGAAATGTGGTGGTGGAAAGGAAACTTGGAAAACACAGTAACTCAGAAGACCAAAGGCACAAGATGGTGGTAGCTTGTCCATGCACCTTTAGACAGCTCCATTTGGAAGGATTCTCCATATTCTTACTCTCACTGGATCATTTTTGTTAGGCAGAGGGAAAACTTGCCTCTGGAATAATAAATGGAGAGCCCGTGAGAAGGCCAGGAATAGGCAAGAGGAAATGTAGGCAAGTGAGAAGACCAGGTCAAGCAGACAGATATGCCTTGAGAAGGTTAAGGAAACCTTGGCTTCTTTGCAAGCTGCACCTATTCTCAGCAAAATATGTGTTAGCAGGACCTGCTTTTAAAAAAATAACATCATCTCATTGCTAGTTTGGTTGGTATGGACCAAACAAAAAAGCCTGTGACACTCTGGAGAAATATGTTCTCAAGACAAGCAGCCAAATTCGTATCTGATCTAAGCTCTTGCAGTTTCCTGCAAACTCCATGAGCTGCTCTTGCTCCATGCTCCCTCAGGGTTTTGCTTTGCTGTTTCTATCTCACATTTCTCCCAATAGACAGGTTTTTGTAGACCTCTTATTTTATCTCTTATTTCTCCTTCTTTAGAAATGTTATTGCCTTCATTATATTCCTTAATTAATATTTCTGCTTTGGCTAAAAACAGATTAACAGAAAAAACTGTACAGTCAAAAAAATAAGGGAAAAAACCCCCAAACATACTGATACTAGAGATGAATTTAAATGACCTTTCAGGGCACTCTGAGTTAATGAAAATGAGCCATGTCCTGGGAGTCCAGGTGTTACAAGGACGAAGCAGAATTGCCATTCAAATTCACACCAGTGAGCTCTCATGGAAGTAAACGTTTCTAGATAAGAGTTGGTTTGGAGTGATCAGAAAAACACTGTTTCGTACCTTTAGTTGGATTCTGTGTGAAATGACATCCACTTGAACTGCTCTTCCAGCTTGCAAAACGCTCAGGCACCTCTTGCTTCTGCTCCCCCACTGCAGCCTGTGTGTAAATTGTCTCCTCCACGGTGCCTGGGACTCACATGTACATGGAACTCCGGTGACTTGAGCAGAGGTGAAAGTCCTTTGTATTGTTGGAGACGCAGCCCAACTGGGAGAGCATCCTTAGGGAAGGATGTGGTCAGGAAACCATCAAACCACGGCTTGCAAAAAGTGCCAGAGCAGATCACATTTCCACTCCAGTCGTTCTGACACAAACCACCCAGATTTTCTCAAAGGAGATTTGAATAATTGAGTGTTTTGAGCAAAAGCAGCATTTTGGTGTGGAACTGAAAGACCAGAAATAACCTTTCTTGCTTAATGTTAAATAATTTCTAACCAGCTCTGATATTTATAGGAACTAGAGGCGGGAGTTGGTGGCACTTCTTATCCGAAAAAGGGGGTCCCTGTGAGAATTATGTTACATGTAACCTCAGCTGAACACCTTGCTTATCTTACAAGGACATTTTCAGATATTATGAACATTTTGGATAATAAGGAAAATGATTGATAGCTAAATGGCTTTATCTTCCGTATTGGAGTCATACTTAACACGAGCTTACATTGAGAATTACCTTGTGAAAGGATAATACATGACAAACAGGCACTTAGAAATGAGCAGTCAATACTTATAGAGTCTGTCAGAACAAATATAACAGTTATCTGCAGCAGCTGTTCCTGATGTGCCTATAGTAGAATATTAGAAATATTCTAGAATATATCAGAAATATTCTAGAATACAGTAGAAATATTATAGTAGAATATTTCTGAATTGTGCTGGGTGCTATACAAATAGGTAAGAGAGGATGCCTGCGTTAGAGAACTTGCAATGTAAATGTCAAAATCTGACAGACTGCAGGCCAACTTGGGGTGAAAGAGAATAACAGAGGTCTCTGCTTAGCTCACTGCACTGGCCAGTGGGAGAATAAGTGTATTTATTTGTTTTCTCATTTCACTAGTTAAGTGGAAAGTACACTGGAAGGCTGGTGTAAAGTTTAGTGCTTCCTTCCTCACAATAAGTCTTCTTCATGTAAATATTATGTGGTTATATACTCAGACTGTGTTGATTAGTCTATTAACAAGGATAATGAGCCACCTGCCTTTGACAGATCTTTCCTTGAGATGTGGGTTGCCTGTTGATCAGCTGGAAACACTGTTCCCTCCTGGCCACCTCTCTGAGCATCTCTCTGACCTGGCCAGGGGGCTGGTTATGGGCCAGATGAATCATTTGTTTGGGATGCCTACTCTAAAGAGACCTGTGGTCCTTCTGTAGTCCCCTGACCAAAATTAACCCCCTCTGTCTGACCAGGTACATGCTAGACAATGTAAAGCACTTGAAGATGTATTCAGGAAGAGGGGGCTGGTGGGTTTTGGTGCCTCTCTCACATCTCCAAAGCAAAAAAAGCAGTGGGCTGGGTGAATCCCAGGCGTCGATTCAGTTTATCAGCTGCTGTCTCTCTGAAGCCCCTTTCAGAGTGAGATAAGATGTGTGTGCACATGTCAGTAGGACGAAAGCAAAGTTGTTTTCATAGGATATCTGTGACACCAAGCTGCCAAAGATAGCCCTGCACCTACTTTCCCTGGCTGGAAAAGCAGTGCTGTTCTTGCCACGCGTACAAAAGAATCAACCAACTTGTCTGTGTTATGCGTTTGTACATTTAAGAGCTTTTTCCTGGAGCAGCTTTTTTTTTTTTTAACCTTAGATACTGCTTAGTGACTGTAAAGGGAGAGGGGTTAATGATATGGCCAGTTGCTCCAAGCATGGGAATACACTTGTGTGCTTCTCAGGTGCATCTCCTGTTGCCTTCTGGCCCTTGGGCATGTCTGTGTGTTCTCACTGTCAGTTCCAGACTCCCTCCTATCTCGCACAGCAGCGCTGTGCCCAGCTCCCACAGCTGATTTATGAATTTAATCATCCTTCTGATTAATGCTTTCTTGATCTCATCCCCTTGCTTGTTCCCATGGGATGAGAATTACAACTGCGTCATTCCTCCTGACTACATGGGGTGCTTCCAGAGGTGATATATGGGATTGCGGGGCAGGAGTCTGAGTTGCCCGCTGGTTAAAGAAAAAAGGATAATTAACATGTGGGGTGTAGGCAGAGCAGGTCTGTGTAACCGTAGCTGAAGGCTTTTCAAGGCAAGACTTTGACTTGCTTTGAATTGAGGTGCATTAAGGCAAAATGTTTTTGAAGAAAATAGCCAAGTTGACATGGTGAGCTAGAGTCACCTTCCTGTTCCTAAAGGTATTATATGGGTTCCCAGTCAGGTTTTAATCTCAGGATAATAACCAAGGTAGGAGATAGCGTTGCTCCCTCCAGATGTCCTGTCTAGCCCTTAGGATCTGGTATCTCTATCCAGGCTGTGCTCAGCTAGAAATGATTGCAGGTGTTTATGCGACAGCTGCAGTCGTGGCTGTGCCGGGGGGGAATGAAAGACCTGCAAAACTGAACGCGTGAGTTTCTAGGGCTTGAGTTCAGAAAAGAGCAAACCAGATCAAAGACAGCACTCTTCCCATAGCACCTACTGTCCTAGTGCGGGGGCAGGAGGGGGCAGGTAATGTACTGAGCTACCAGATCTGAATTTAACAAGATGGAGGCTCCTGGATGTCAAAACTTGGATGTGGGATGTTTGAGGGCCTTGATTTGTGTTTCTCCAGCCTCTAGAGCATGGTGACTGTGAGTGGGATGTGCCACCATGGGCGTGAGTTTATAAATCTACCTGGCATTGCTGACTGCTAATGACTGCATGAAAAAAGGCTGGGAGCTGGTGCAGTAGTTATTAGAAGATGAAGGTACATGTCAAGACGTGATGTCTGATGAGTGGTGATGCGTCAGCACTGTCTAATCCGAGTCTGTGACGTGACTGTGGCACCAGTCCCGTGGCTGTGACCACCGGCTGTCCTCTTCAGTCCAACTCCCCTGTCTCCTGTTTAGTGCTGGGGGTACCAGGATGATTTCACAGCACATCTGACACTGGAGTTAAACATTGTTCTGTTTGTAAAATGTCTTCCCTCACTGCCATGCAGCTTTTTTTCATGTTTGAGCTACACCCTGGTTTCTCCCTAAGCCAGAGCACTGCAGCCCTGCTGCTGGAGGAAAGCAGAGGCAGTTGGGAGACTTGGGCTCTTTCTCTAGTTCTTTTGCTGTCCTTGACAAAAGCTGATACAGAGCCTTTGGTACTTGTGGGGAGAACAGAAAACTCCTCCAGCAGTTACTTCTGTGCTTTCCCCCACGTCTGTCCTTGTGTGCACAGCCACCTCTCACCTTTCTGTGCCCTTTCAGATCCCTCCACTGAGCTCGTTTCTGCTGCAAGATCCCTAAAACATCGGTTTTTGCACCAGCTGACCAGCTCAGCTGCTCACACTCACCTAGAATTGCTGCCCTGTGCCCTCTCCCTAAGACCAGCTTGTTTCCTATTTACCCACCTGTAGTATCTTTACTTTTAAGGGCTTTTACTCTGATGTGAAGTGGCTGTTGCTATGTATGGAGTCAGGCTGGGTGGGCTCTGCCCTTCATCTTGGTGGTATCACTAAGTGAGAGGGTGCTATGCAGAGATGTTCATGCTAGAGGACAGGCAGGCTACAAGAGCAGAGTTTATTAACCTGATGCTTCACCAACTTGTTTGCATTGCTTTGGATTAGAGCAGACACCTCTGTGTGGTGTTGTAGGGCAGGGACTGCAGATCAGATTGATACTGCTTCGTTTTTAGGTAAGTCTGGAAACAAACCGAGTCCACAGTTGGACTTGATGATCTTAAGGGTCTTTTCCAACCTAAGTGATTCTGTCATTCTAAATGATTCTAAGTCCTGAAAAGTACTTCTGCTGGGATCTAAAGATTTTTTTTATGTGAGAGCAGAACATCTACTGTAGTAGGGCTTGATTATCTCAGGACAAATCAATACCAATAATAAGGAGTGTTAATGTTTAATTTTTTTCTATTGATTTATTTATTTGCACACGTCTTACCCCAAACCCTCACAAACTCTTGTTTCTCCTTTCTGTATTTATCCTCTTAAGAACCTTCAATACCCTTCAAGGAAAAACTGAAGGATCTTGAAGTGAGGGAGAAGGAATCTGCTACCTTCCAATGTGAAGTGCCTGTTCCTAGTACAGAGACGGCTTGGTTCAAGGAGGAAACCAAACTCCGGCAGAGCAAGAAATACAACATCGAAGAAGAGGGCACGTATCGCCGGCTCACTGTCCAGAACGTCACCGCAGATGATGACGCTGTCTATATCTGTGAGATGAAAGAAGGGAGCAGGACCATCGCAGAGTTGTCTGTCCAAGGTAAGAAAGGCTCTAGCTATTTCAGATCGGCCAAGTCTCGCCTACTGAGTGCGAGATTCACGCATGGGATGCCAGAATCGACCTTGTGAATGGCATTTACCCCATGGATGTGTGCAGTGAAGAACAGCAGACTCCCTTATGGTGTGAGAGGAGAGCCACATGTGGTGGGTCAGTGGGTCCCTGGGTCTTCTGCCAGGGTGTATCTGGGACACAGGGTCACAGAGCGGGGACAGACTCTGTTGCTGCACAAGATATGTCACCTGGTGGGGCCCTATGCTTAAAGGGGCTTCCTAGAAGGCAAACTCCTTGAGCTGTAGCCTAGCATTGTAGAATTCCCTTAACCTGATCCCAAGCATCAGATATGTCCCCTGGCACCGTCTCACACAGGTCTTGTCCAGTGTCCCGCGAACGCAACGGTGAATCTCGTCTGAGAGTGATACTGCCCACACTGGGAAGCTGGCTTATCAGCTACGGTTTATCATCTGATGTGTGGTGCAGACAGCGGTCAGCACCAGTATGGTTTCAGATAGGAAACCAGATCCACTCTCCACATCTCTGACATCTGGAGCTGTTCTCTGGAGTTTGGAAAGCTCATGAGAAAGTGGCAAAATGTGGCTATAGATCCGTGTCCAAGTCTCCTGAGTCTGGTGGTTTAGGACTAAAGTGCAAGTAGGTGTAGACCCTGGTATGGTGTAGGTGTCTCACAGCCAGTAAACGTGCACGTCAGACAGAGGCATGTCTGCAAAAGGGGCCATTGGTTCTGAACTCCATGACCTACTGTATGAATAAGAACCTAGCCATGCAACTCCAGGATCCGTAAATTTTATTTTGATGATGCTTATGCTGATATCATTGACCTCTCCTGTAGTGTGAATTGAAGATCTGTAATAGCTAGAGGATTGCACTTGTCCTGTGTCATTTGGGTCTTGGCCTCTTCTCCCAAGTGACGAGTGACAGGACAAGAGAAAATGGCCTCAAGTTGTGTCAGGGGAGGTTTAGGCTGGATATTAGGAAAAATTTCTTTACTGAGAGAGTGGTGAAGCACTGGAACAGGCTGCCCAGGGAGGTGGTGGAGTCACCATCCCGGGAGGTGTTCAAGGAACGTGTGGACGAGGCATTGTGGGACATGGTTTAGTGGGCATGGTGGTGTTGGGTTGATGGTTGGACTTGATGATCTTACAGGTCTTTTCCAACCTTAGTGATTCTGTGATTCTGTGATTTGAAGCCTGACTTTACTCCCAGTGAAACCAGAAGTAGTTTTTCGCTGCATAAATTGGTGCAAGGCAGCTGGGTGACATGCATCCTTGTGCAAATTCCTTTTTGTATCATTAGCAAA
Organism: Gavia stellata; assembly: GCF_030936135.1. NCBI lineage: Eukaryota > Metazoa > Chordata > Aves > Gaviiformes > Gaviidae > Gavia > Gavia stellata. Next base: position 3,461,908 of record NC_082599.1, read on the forward strand.
GAGCTAAGAGTGCACATGGGTGGAGGCAGAAGGGGAAATTTAGTCTGGAGACACGGAAGAGTACAGATATCTTTTTGTTGCACCTTCTGTTAGGTCTAGACCAGCCAAACACTGTAAGTGCGTTTGGTCCCAGTAGGACAGCTGGTGTTTGTGCTATGGTATTACAGCATGTTCCATTAAAAAAGAGAGTGACTGAGCCAGGTGGAGCTCTCAGGAGGGAAAGGAGGCAGAGCCTTCCTGGGAGAGCCCCATGCCTGCCCCAGGGGGAGAAGGTTCGAGAGAGCAGGGTGGGGTTGGGAGAATGTGAGAACTTGGCAGGATGCAAAGGGCTGGGGGACAGGGACACTGTTGAGGGCAGCAAGGAGCAGACACACGGCCAAGCTTCGGCGAGGATGAGCAAAGAATCAGGGTCTTAAACTCTACTGATGAAACATGTGCCTGATGTGTTGCTTCATGAAGGAGTTCAGCATTGCTTCTCATAAAATAGCTCCGGGTGCTTTGCCTGGGTGAGGGCTCTTTTGCCTCGCAGGGACTGTTCCAGGGCTGGAGCCAGTCACCATCTGTCAATAGGGGTGGTTCCATGATTCTTTGTCCAAGATTTCCTGTGAATAGTCACATCTTGTAACTTCGAGGTTATTCTAATAAGTGATAAACCCCACAGTCACTTGGAAAGGACACAAATAAGTGAAGTTCCTTCCATGTGAAATTCTGAGTTGACTCTAAGGAGAAAGCTGAGGTTTTCAGTGTATTTTCTATTAATTCAGATGACTGGTATGTTTGCTGTCTTGGTTATGTAAGTTACTGGTAATTCTGATGGAGGCAAAATCCCAAAGACGGATGAATGACCTGTCTGGTTTAAGACTACTTTAGCAAAGTTTTAATTTGAATTCCCAGCATATGAGGGCAACGAAAGCCGTATCACTGTAAAATCTGTTCTTGGCAAGACCGCGTACCTTGCGTTTACCCAAAAGCAGACTCCACTTGTTAGGCTAGAAACGTGAGCGACTGTAGTCAAACAAGATTGCTTTTCTCTCTCTGAAGGCCAAAATGAGTCCTTGGGATTATCTGTTGTGGATAACTCAGAGCCTAGGAATTCATTTAGGGATGTCTGCATAGTGTCTACAATGTTTTGATTAGGTGAGAGCTGTTGGCTAGTCCTGTTGTAGTCTGGATGGTCCAGTGTTGCCAGAGACTTTAATATCTGCTGTTTGCTGATCATAATTAATTTCTTATTTAAAGGGAACATCATTAAAAAGCTTCCACGAAAGACTGCGGTCTTCATAAACGATACAGCCATCTTCTGCGTGGAGCTGGACAATGAATGCCAGAACATCCAATGGCTGAAAAATAAAGAAGAAGTGAAGCCCAGTGATAGAATCTCCATTACCTGCTCTGGCAAGCAACATACCATGATCATCCGAGAGTGTAAGATGGAAGATGCTGGTGAGATTGCCTTCCTGGCTGATGAAAGCAAGACTTCTACCCAGTTCACTGTGACCAGTAAGCTTCACTTTTATTCAGTGTTGGTGTTGGGTTTTCCCTAGCAAGCAGGTATTCCCGTGTTAGCACTGTTAGTTTAGGTACTGCCATAGGAAGTTTGTTGTCCAAAGACAAGAGCAGGTTTGATGTCTGCCACAAAAGGCTGACAGCCTGAACACTAGCGTTATGAGCTGTTATGGAGAGATCAAAACAGAGAGAGAAGAGGAGTCCTGGGGAAAGAACACGGCACAAATGTGCGTCGTCTTCATACCATTCTTATTTCATGCTGGAGTGAACGTAAACTGATAACTGAGTAAAACACGGGGTAAGGGACATGCGTGTTCTCCCCATCACAAGGTGCTTAGAAAACGCTGTGTAAGTTGCATACATTGCAATCGCCTTACTTCATTGTACACAGAGCGCTGTGGGTGCTCCACCTACACGCTGACCTCCATTTTCCAAAATCATTAGTTTCTGTGAGGGGCATTTATCAATTCTTGCTATGGGGATAATACTACTTCTAGCAAATAGGGGCCACTTATCTCTCCCTCTCTGTCTTTGCTGAGGATTTGGAGTCAGCGAGCGTTCAATTCCTTCCGTAGGTGTTGAGTCTACAGAGACATGAGGGTAGCTTGTGGGTATGTTGGCTATGACAGAGAAGTAGATAAGTGCCCTGAACATTTTTGGCAGAGTATTTCCATTCTAGCAAGCAAAAACATCTGTGAAAGAACATTTATGCACACGCACATGAAGCATTTTAGGGGCAGTCAAGCTTTCACCAAGCTTGAAACATCTTACTTTGATTTTAGCTTCTTAAGCTGTTTGCATTAAAGTAAAATATAAAAAAAAAAACCAAAACCCTGCAAGAAAAGGGGGAAATGATTTCTCCTGAAAATAGAGTTTCCTTCCTTTTGTGGAGACCAGCAAAGCCGTGTCCTCTCTCATCATCTCTTTGACGCGACAAAGCTGGGAAGACCCTGTGAATTGATGGTAGCTATGCTGAAAGAGGGACCTTTGTCTTGATTAGCTTTACTCGGGGAGACTGATGCAATATGCAGGCTGGAGAATACCTTCAGCTGGCAGATCGGATCTGAGCAAGGGTTTCCATTAACAGAGCAATAACAGCAGGTGCAATGTAGTTGAGATCGGCCCCAAAATGAAATTTTGGTGAAGTTTCCTAATTTTACAATGCTTTATTTTGATGGCATTGCATTTCCTAGGCAAAAGCTGCTTCATTTAAGGCAGAGAACTGCATGTGGTTTCTGGCTCTGCTGCAGTTCCAGTTTGCATGTGAACAAGTCGCCAACTCTAGTCACTATTTGGGAAGGATAATACTTCTTTTCTCCTACCACCACCACCTCCAAATTGCAATTACTCAGTGGTAAAAATAAATCTTTAAATACAGGTTTATAACTGTTGCGTTACCTAAACTTGGTTGGGGCATTCTGATGCTGTTGAGCTAAAATGAGGAAAAAAATGAGGTAAGTGTGGCACTTAACATTGTGACAGTTTCTAAGGTATTTGGAAATCTTTAACATCCAACCAAGCACTTATTCAATGGTAACGACAAAGTTCAGTTTGATTTCGGACTCTGCTGTTTATGAAGCAAGAGTTGATTCATGGAATAGAAAAAGGCAAGAAGCTGTCTTCCCACAAACAGGTATCTCTGAACAAAATATTACATTACCATTTCTGATGGTAAGGTCAAGAGATCTGATTCCAGGGTCTAGTGTTCAGCTTAATGGGACCTTCGGCATCCAGCTCTGACCAGCAGTAACTGACAGGCTGGTAACCGCGCACCCCAAAACACTTATGTGTCTATTTAGGTAACGAAGGAAAAATGCATCGCATTGAGATTTCCTATTTTTACACTTCACGCATATCTGATCAGCTGCTTGAAGAATCCTGTGTACTATGTTCACATCTTTTTCAATTAGCTGGACAAGATCAGTGTTGGCTGTTTTAATAGCAGTTATCAGGCAAGCAATGTTTATATGTTATTTGCTCAGTATCTTGCATTGTTACTATGCCTGTTTTACAGATGGGTAAACTGAGGCAGAAGTTGTCCCAGAGTTCTGTTTTTAGTCTAAGCTCATCATACAGGCTCCCTCTCTAGTCATGAATACTTGAGTGCGATTCATTTCACCTGTCTCACACCTTCTTTAAGCTGGGATGAATTGCTCCAGAGTGTGCATGGGATTGCAGGTGGAGTCTGGTTGACTGACTTAAACCAGACACCTTTCAGATAGCCAAAATTAAATGAAATGGATCCTTTACCATGTCTGTAGATGTGTAACTAGAGCATATCAGATAATTCCTAGCCTCTTGACCATATCAGTGGCAGCACATAGTGAATAACCCTGATGGGACTTGAGCCTTCTCTAAAGGGTTCAAGAGGAATGAGAGGGTGAACATAAATCTTCATTATGCAAATACCTGCAGGATACATTTGTGACCTCAGGTACTGTAAAATAGCCACATGTCCTCGATTGTAGTGTCTCACAGTGGGGACATTTCTTTGTCATTTCCTTTTGAAGTTAATCCCCCGACCCCAGAAGCTGGCTCTGCATAAATTACTAAAACAGAGCTCTCCAGTGACAGCTATCACTCTTAGGAGACAAAGTTACAACACGCCTTCTGAGTGGAGGTAGCATAAAATGCAGAAGCAGGACAGATACCCAGATGAAAGCAGCTGCAGAGAACAGCCAAGCCTGTGTAACAAGCAACTGAGATCCCCATGAGTCTAAGACCCATGCGCTGTTTATTCACGTCTATCTTTTATCTCTGAAACATCCCAGTTGTACAGTGTTTAGCTTTCTTGCGTTTAAGGCTGTTGAGGATCTGGACTGAAATGTTTTAGTGTCAGTTGGAACAGGTTCTCGAGAAGAAATGGAGGATGTAGACTCCTGGCTCAGGCTGCTTTTTACAGAGTTGGATTTACATTGCTGTGCAGGATGCCACACCTGCGTGTAAAGCATTGCAAAATATCGCTGCGCTCGTCCCTGACGCAATGGTACATTGCCACGCATTCGTTCCTCTCAGGCACATCTACGTTCCTGACTGCAGGGATGTATAGGGTTGAAGTTCTGACAGAAGATAAGTACTAGCAGACTTACAATATTAGTGCAACTATCCCTGCGCAATGATGTCTAGTAAGCAGGGCAAAATTGTGCCACCTTGCCAGAGTAATCCCACTGAGGTATTTTTATTTTTTTTTAGCCTGGATTCACACCAGGGAAGTGGAACTGAATTTGATGCACATAATTTTGAACTTCCTGTGGTGGTGGTTTTACCCACCTTCCGAGCGCAAATAAAATACTGAGTGTTAGTCTGCTTTGCCCAGGAGCTGTGGTGTGGGTCTGTATCTAGCACTGAAAGTTTAAGCTGATGAATTGTTCATTGTAGACTCTTTGTCTGCGCAGACAATTGTAATATTGTGTTGAAATCATGTATGTTTAGCTGTGGAGGTAGGAATATTGTACGTCTTTGTGTAACGCAGCTCAAAAGCATCTTCTATGCATTCTCTTGCTTTTTCATCTCACGTCAATGTTTTATGGAGGTTTATTAAGCAAGAGTAGCTTTTAGTCCAGCGTAAGCTTTGTCAGTGAGGAACAGTGGCTTTTCCGCTCTGACACAAACTTCTTGCTCTGTTTATTTTTCCCTTGCGCAGCTCCCAAAAAACCTCCCACCCAACCCCCAGCTGACCCTGTGGTGAAAAATAAAACAGAAACCTCAGTGACGCTAGGGTGGTCCCCTCCGAAGATGGACCGCCCCATCCCCATCGATGGCTACGTTGTGGAACGCAAGAAACTAACTGGCTTTACCTGGGTGAGGTGCCATGAGTCTCATGTCCCTGTCCCAGAGTTCACGGTGAGCAACCTGTTGGAAGAGGCTGACTATCAGTTCAGAGTGTCCGCGGTCAACGCCTATGGACAGAGCCCCTACCTGGAATTCCCAGGGAGCATGCACCTTGGTGAGCACTAAACCATCATAAAATGGGTTGGTCTGTGCTGATCTGCCACGTGGGTGCTCTAAAGGCATTTCCCATGACTTGGAGGAGGACAGAGCGATTGCACAGCAAAACCTTTTTCCCTTCACTGCTCGCTCTCCTATCTCACTTCAACCACTGACCGTCACCAAAATGATGGTGGTTGGGTTGCTGCGGTAGAGCTGTGAGTATGCTTATATTCCAGTACCTCACATCAGGCTGTGTGAGAGGCAGAGCTCTCTGCAAAGGATCTTAAGCCTCTAAGTGCTTCTTCTAGACCTGGTGTGAAAGGAAAAATTGAGGTGGGCTTATGATATAATTTTCAGTATATAGATGAGATATCAAACTTGCATCTAGAGAATATTTATGTGGTGATCATACTGTCATGAAAACCAGGTTCCAGTCAGTCTCTTTAATCTCAGAGTTACTAGGAGAAATATGGGGATTTTACTTTATTTCTAGGGTGCCAATGTGCCCATAGAATCGTTGAAAGCAACAAGATTGCATCTTCCTTCGATTCATTGCACTGGACAGTATCTGCACAGACTTTGATCATACTGTGCCTTGTTATTGTGTCATCCTTTTCCCTACCTGTCTGAACATGCCTGTGTTTTCCTAGAATATCTAGAAGTGACTAGTAGGCTGGGTGGCCTCCTTAGGATGCTTATGAAATCTAAGAATAATACTGGTTATTAAATAAATAGCACACTTGCTAGAGAACCTAGATATTTCAGGCTTGTTATGCCTTTAAACATATTGGGGAAAAAATAAGTAGACTATGCCTGTTGTTCTTTCCCGGCAGAAAGAGGACTTACCCTAATGCCAGAGGTCAGTTACCTGCAGCTGTAGAAATCAAATCCTGTTGACCAACTGTGCACTGCCTTCAGTGCATGCAAATTGTATAAGGCTGCAGGATTTTATTCTCATGTCTTGTTTACCCCAAAACCTTTGTTCTTAGGAAGAACTATTCTTCAGTGTGGCAGTCTTGTGTCCTTTGATCTCAGAGATATGTGTTATTTTTCTTCCCCAGAACCAGTTCTGGCTGTGAAAACCCCCCTGACAACTGTTGAAGCTGTACCTGGAGGGGATGCCCTGTTTACTGTTGACCTTACGACGACATGTTCCGGCACTTGGTACCTTAATGGAAAAGCCTTACAGGAAAGTGAGACCTACATCATTAAGAGAGCTCAAACTACTCACACCCTAATCATAAAGAACGTCACCAAGAATATTGATGGAGCAGAAGTGAAATTTGTTGCTGATAATGTTGACACCAGCACCAAGATGAGAGTGAAAGGTATTTACTTTGATTACTGTCCTTTCTTCTTCCAAACAAGGGGCAGTTGCTGTGACCTGATGATTAGAACTGGGGCTGGAGGCTTTCACTGATGCCTGGTCTGCAGGAACCACCTGAAATTGCATCATGTGAACTAATGTGGGTCCTGGTAATGACCTCACCATGACAGCACAGAGTTCAGAGTGAGTCGATCTAGCCAGCTGGTTGGTATCTGAACTAGACTTCTTAACATCAGCTCATGAATTTCTGTAGTTCACAACCATCAGTCAGTGGATTCTGTCATCAGATCTACCACTGAGTGACCTTAGACCAGTAATTTCAGCTCCAGATTCGGTTAGTCTTTCTCACTGTAGTATGGCCTTTCAAAAGTAGAGGAGCATTAACTACTAACAAATATATTTTCTTGGAGGTTTTTTAGTCTGTCAGAGATGTGTATGATGTACAAGTTAGTATCATGTAACTTGATTTAGCATCAGGATTTGGGTGCTCCAGCTTTTCTCTATGAAATGGCGATAAGATCTGTATCTACTCACACTGCATGGCAAAAGGTAATGAATAGACAGACGTTCATTCTGGAAGGATGTGTTTGACTTTGGGTGAAAATCTCTGCAGAAGCATGTTTAGAGTATTATTAATCAGTAGAAAGTTGTGCATTTTTTTTTTTTCTTAGTAACTCTGGCAATAAAACCAGATTGGGTCTCCTGAACTGGAAAAAAATGCTTGATATTGACATGAGTGTGAGGACAGGAACAGGACCTAATACTTTTTGAAAGATCTCATGTTCTATGGCAGAAACATATCAGGGACACGTTAACATGACATAACTTGAAATAACAAGGCCTTTGCTCCTGACAGGTGCTGCAGTGAGATTTACCAACAAGAGCAGAGATATAGAAAAGGTCTCCGCTCGGCTGCGGGAGGAAGCCAAACTTCAGGCTGAGCTTTCGGACACAGAGGCTACTGTGAAGTGGATGAAGGATGGGAAAGAGCTCAAGGCCAGTGAAAAATATGAACTTCAAACTGTGGGGAAGAGGCACATCCTGAAAATTCGCAACACTGCAGCAGAGAATGCTGGAGTTTATGAGTGCATCTGTGAAGGGGATAAAATGGTCTATCAGCTTTCAGTGAAAGGTATGTGACTGTCTGGGCTGCTTTGCATTAAGGGCCTGTTCCTGACCCTGAGTCATCAAGGGACAGAAAGGGAGTGCTCCAGAGGCAGTGCAGGGAGTTGTGGTAACGTCCCATCAACATCTAGCCTCGACAGTCTCTGTAGTCCCAGAGTAGGAGAACTTGGGAGTAAACTTGGGATCTAACACCATCTCAGTGGTAAGGGCTGTGCTTTCACTCGAACTGACGTCTTGTTATTTTGTGAGATTGAATAGAAAAAAAGTAGTGAAAAGGTGCTCTTGTGATGAAAAAATTCAGCCACGGGGACAGGACATGATGCGCATGATCCCATGTCTGCCCTATACTTGCTATGCGATATCGGACAAGTCACTGAGGAGCTAGTTCAGCTCTGATTAAAGTTCTGATGGACCAAGATCATCTTGGCATCGTGGGATTTTTTTGTTTTTTGTTTATATTCTTTTTTCTGTCAATACCCTGGTGAAAAAGAGCAGACCTTTCCAGGGCACATTGGATGGCTTGACTCATTTCTATTTGCAAGGTATTCAGGTGGAGGGCTGTCGAGAACAAACAGCAAAATGTCATTTTCTTTTAATATTTCCTGTTAAATTTGAACCAGTACTGGTTTATAGCTGCCCCATTTTTCGGCTGTTAATGTTTTCATGGCAGTCCCTTCCCTCCTGATTGCCTGCTACCTAGCTGGTGGGCACATCCACTCCCAGAGCAAGGCATGGAGTCTGGAACCTTTACCCTGAAACCAACAGCATTAAGCCTCCCTCTTAGAAGCCTTCCCATCTGTGCAAGCTTTCATGAACTAGTTCATAGGAGAGTTTCCTCTGTCTTGAATGGCACCAGGTTTTCGCTGAAAAGCCCCAGTGTATCCCCAGATCATTCCTCATGGGTATCATCTAGATGTCTCCTGAGGTTCAGAGTATAAAACCTGACTCCAAAGCAATCCAGCCTGTTGTCAGACGTCATCTGAGGTGAGGTCTGTAGCTATTTTGCTTTGAACTGGCAAGTTCACTTTGTAAAGCCATTTGATTTCTGTGTTCTGTCCCGTAACTCTCCCCTCACCTTCTTCCCAGCAATGATCACACTGTTTCTACACTGAGTACATATGAGGTGCTTAATCATCTTATTCTTCTGGCTTCTCGCCCTCTTTGGTGTCTGTAGAAACAACAAAGCCACAGAGTAATGTATGTGTTTTGCATTTGACTACTTGCTTGCTTGGTTATTCTCAAAGAGCAAACTCAAAAGAGGCACGAAGAGAGCTGAAAAAATGGTTAAAAAAATGTGACTACGTTTATGGAGGGAAGAATGTGCTGTCTACGCTTGGCACCTGTTCTTAATTTTGGTTTTCTTCTCTCTCTCTCTCTCCCTCCCTCCCTCCCTCCCTCCCTCTTTAGCATAATTTTTCACACTGTCAGATCTACCCACAGATATAATTGAATTGGCTGATGGGAGTTTCCATGTGCTTTTCACTGTAATGTGACTATCAGATGAATAATCAATGCTATTATTTTAAAATCTGTGTTGACAGGCTGAAACTTAAACATCTGCTGTTTGTAGCTTGATTCCTGGAGAATCAGCTTTGATATATCTCATCCTTGTAGGATGAGGCTCGCAAGCGCTGTCCTAGTATTTTACCTTTCAGCATCACCACCTTTTAGCTCTTCCTCTTATAAATCAGACACAGCTAGCTGGTGCATCATTTTATGTGCAGGTCAGCTGTGTCTGGCACATGGGCATCACGTGGCTGCCGAGATGCCACCGTGCCGAGCCACAGCCAGAGGTGTGTCACTCACTGGGCCTCCTGCCCAAAAAAGCCCCGTTAGAAAATGCACTTGCCATTTATCACTGCAGTCCCTCCACTGCCATGAGACTTCACGTGCCGGGCATCCTCTGACACATGACCCCCTGCGTCGAAACAGGACATCTCAGAAGTCTACTTCAGACTGCCGTTGTTGTGTTTTTCACTCTGGTTTTCTAAGGAAGTGGAAGGTGCATGAATGAACCCATCTCCCTCTTCTGCCTCCCAAACCTTTTAACCTGTGGACTGAGTTCCAGTAATGCTGGTGGAGAAGTAGAGGTCTCTGCAGTGTTTGGTCCCTGCAGCCTTCATGGGCATAGGTGGTTGGGTAGAGGAGAGGGACTGCGGTGTTGTCCTGCTGAAGGGAGGAGTCATTAGAGAAACAAGTGGAAACAGAGGCCCCAAGAAAAAACAATAAAAAAGGAGATTTTCCCTGGTTCAAATGCTTCTGGTATGACTTCTTTACCCATAGATATTGCTTCTAATAAGCAGACTTAGTAAACCCTAGAAAACAGGGCTGGTAGGGACCTGGAGAGGTCAAATGCAAGCTCCTGTCCCTGCCAGAAGCTGGTGATTGAACGCAGTCCCTTCAGGAGCAGAACTGGAGAGGCCCTTGGCTGCACCATCACGTCATAGAATCGTAGAATCATTTAGGTTGGAAAAGACCTTTAAGATCATCAAGTCCAACATCCTTCCCTTCCCTTGCAACATCCTTCCCTTCCCTTCCCTTGCAACATCCTTCCCTTCCCTTCCCTTGCAACATCCTTCCCTTCCCTTCCCTTCCCCTGTTTATTTGCTCGTTGGGTATTTCTTAGTCTTAGATTGGGGGATATTTGGGACTGTGGTTTTCTTTTTCTTTCTTACCTGTCTACTGCTTGGCAAGTCAATTCACTCTTCATTTTTAGGTCTCCAGACTCTGCCACTGTACAAGCCGGTGAATATTGGTTCCCTACCAAATACTTGTCTGTAATTAAAGGCACTACCACAGACTTGGAGAAATCTAATGTACTTAAAAGCAAGGAAACTAAATGCAAAATCCATCTTTGTGGGCAGAGTCTTTGAGCTAAAGGAGAACCCCTATGTGTTGCACCAGGACGTAGTACTGATAATAACCCCTTTGGAGTGAAAGTCTGAGAGTCATGCTTAGCTGGTCCAGACCATGGGCTGTAACTGCTTGTTACAGTATCAGCAGTGAGAGCTGATAACTGCTTTTGCCACGCATTCTGCACAGAGTTGCTAATTTGTATTGCGCAAGCATGTTCTTGAAATTAAGGAAAAAATGCATACATAATCAAGGCTTTGATTTTAGTAGCTGCACAGTCCCAACAAAGTGACTTGATTGTGAGTGTTGTTTTAAAATAATATATTAAGAAGATGCTTGAAAATTAATTTCATTATCTAGAGAAAGATGGGACTGTGGTTTTAGGCTCACATTTTTAGCTATGATATTAGTGGGTTTTTGAATCTTTGCTTTGAGGCAATTTGTGACTCAATTATTCCATTACATGTTAATATGGTGCCAGATTTATTGTTTATCTTCTATGCTCCAGTTAATTTCCAGGAGTAAATTTCTTTTTATTTCAGTCCCTTTTGATATCTGTATAGATTTTGAATGTAATTTATCTAGATTACATTTTAACCTCTTCTAGAGTCAATTTATTTGCCGGGTGGTTACAATACAATGATTGAATAACCTTCATTGCTTTCCCTCCAGTTTGTTTGTTTCATTTCTTTCATCACTGCTCCCAGATATTTTCTTAAAGCCCTATTGCCTAGGGCTTCCTATTCCCTAGACTCAGCCTCCTGTGTTGTATATGTGCTCTGGTTTTTGGACATATGATAATCAAGTATATGGTTTATAAAGGCTGGAAATTTGGCTGCTTCTGCATTAGAATCTAGTAATTAGGTCCATAATTAAACATGCATATTTGATCTTATGATAAATTAATACTTAATGTAGATGTGAGTGTTGTATATATCTACTGATGTCCACACAATTCTTTACCAGCGTTGTGTATCTATGTTTTGTTTCAGCACTTGCAAACTTTATAAACAAAGAGAAAACTGGAGGAGTTATCAGGGCTGTCTCTGGAAAACAGGCTGAATTTGTTTCCGAGACCTCTGAGGCCAACATCATGGTTAAGTGGTATAAAGATGGCAAAGAAATCGCGGCCAGCAAGAAATTCACCATGGAAGATAAAGGAAAATTGCATAAGCTTGTGGCTTCAGCTGTAACGAAAGAAGATGAAGGAACATACACATGCAAAATTGGGGATGACACTCTTGTTTTTGATTTAAAAGTCTCAGGTAAGTTCATGATGCAAGTATGGGATCAGAGTCTGTGTTGGAAACTCAGGACTTGGTTCATTATACTTGCCTTACCTTGTAGATTGCCTGGTTTTTGGGCCAAGGTTGCACAGTCCTGTTTCAGAGACTCTGATCCCTATTGTGATCACTGTGCAAATCCACAATATGGACCAATAACGATGCTGTTACGTAATCAAGTCAGCACAAGCTTTTACTGGGGTTGGAGTCATGACTCAAACACCCCACTGGTTGAACAGGCTGAGAGCCACAACTGGCCTTTATTCTTTTAGCTCAGGGATTGCCTCAGCATGTACATTGTCTTTGAACCTCCTGACCAAGGTGGTCCTAAAGTCTTACTGTGAAAGCCCTGTGCCCTCCTTTGACAAGTTTAACTCCTGATTCTGAGAGTTAAGCGTCTCCTGCTGTGCCCAAAGGACACTGTGATCTCTGAGAGATCTCCCTGCAGTACTGTAAGGGAAGCTGTTAGTTCATGGCACATGCCCATCAGCATAAGGCACATGCTAAAGCACGTGGCTGTCAGGTCAAGCTCAGGAGAGAAATGCTTGTCACTGATGCGTTCCAGTCCAGGATAGAACCAGAGTATAAAATGACACAGGAATTTATCTGTGAAATTCAGTATCTGTGAAATTCAGCTGGTTCAGTTTGCATAGCCTGGTGGGAACCTTTCTTCTAAAAGTGGTTTTCTGGCTTATGTCTTGAGCCTAATTTTTAACCCAGTCCTAAGTTACAAATTGAAACTCTACTGAAAGCTTCTTATGGTGTGTCCACATCCTGCAGTACAATGCAATTTAAAAGAAGTAACAGCTGAGTGCTTGTCACCTGTAACGGTACCTCCATGTTACTATGATGCTGTCCATCAGCTAACTAAAATCAGCAGAGCTGATCAATCTGGCACAGCACTGGACTTAAGGGATTGCTACAGGATTTACTGAGCTAGAGGGACTGCTGCTAGTTTCTAACCAGTGTTTGCTCAGGTCTTGATGCTGCAGCCTGCCTCCAGTTCTCTTTGGTTGAGAATCCAACATTACGCAATTTCACTTTGAGTGTAATTCATAGTCCCTGACTTTACATATTAAAAAATCGGTCTAAAAGAGCCAACCAGGCTCTACCTGAACTGACTGATGCAGAGTGAAAGGTACCCCCCAAAAGGCAATTTATACCATCTGATTTATACTGTCTGGTGAGAGCTATCTAAGACAGATTTAAAAAGTTGTGGAGCTGCCTTTGTTTGAACGTCAAGTACAGAGGAAGCCTGCATGATTACCTGAGACTGGATACCTAACTTTTTGATCATGTGTAGCTTAGGTGAACTTCGCTTGTAACTCCTGTGACAAAACAACACATGGCTCAGGCAAAGAAAGTTGGTATCTGCTAAGTAACTGTATCTCCATGAGCCTTTTGACGAACAAGGATTGAGTTACAGCCTATTAACAAAACCTTAGCTAGGGCAACTTCCACCTTGTTTCACACGTCACCATAAAAAGTTTTCAGAGTCCTAAGAAGCACTACATAGTTAGGGGATGGTCTTAGGGCAGGGAAGTAATCTGTCTTTACGGTAACAAGTTAACCCAATAACCTTGAACTGCAGGACTCTGGAGTGACTATCCTTCCTTTGTCATCTAATTTTTTAAAATTAGACCAGTCCTAATGATTACAATTTTTAATGAAATATTTGTTCTCTGATGCCACAGATGTGCCTGGCACGGGTGTAGCATGGTAATTGTCCTTGGGATACTCAGTGACTGAAAGCAACAGTTGCTGCTAAAAGAAATGCAATACTAAGCTAAGGTTGGTTATAACCGACAGCCATCAACTTGCTCTTCGGGCAAGGGCTGGCTTGATGGAATGAAGGGTATGAAATACATGACACGCTCATCAAATATTGCTCGTTAGCTTAGGGACAGGGTGTGTTGGATAGGTTTGCTCCCATTTTACACGCAAGGTGCCTGTGTCTGCTCACAGCTCATACGTGTGGCCACCGATCTCTGCAGTCAGCAGCATTTGAACTGAGATATCACACAGAATCATTAAGGTTGGAAAAGACACTTAAGATCATCAAGTCCAACCATCAACTCACCACCACCATGCCCACTAAACCATGTCCTGCAGTGCCACATCTACAAGTTTTTTGAACACCTCCAGTGGTGATGACTCCACCACCTCCCTGGGCAGCCTGCTCCAATGTTTGACCATCAGTGCAGGAACATCTACCGCTTGAGTTATATGAGTTGTGAGCAGTTGTGAGTTCCCTACTGTGAAGATCAGTTTCAGCAGAAAGATGTGTCACTATTGGCTCACATATTAACTTAGTCCTCTTGAAGTTGGAGAATATCTTATCAATGAGATTATCTCATATGTACCCTGATCTGGTCTGGGGGAGAATTAGTCCAGTGGGACTCATCACTTGAACATGGGGCTGCAGGAATTAGCTGAGAAACACGTAAAAGAATGCTCCTCATCACTTCTAACAAGATTTTCAGAGACTTCTTAGATCTTTTCAAAGCTGTTTGGGGCTCAGGCATCAATACATAATCCCTAGAGCTTGCTTGAAATGAGAAACAAGGAGTGGTGATTAAAGTGTCAGCAACTTGAGGGCATCTCAGCTTGATTTAAAAGTTCCAGAAGAATGTAAGAGAGATGAACGTGATTGCACTGTAACTAAGAGCAATTATCTGAAGATCAGAGAAGGAGTTTGCACCATCTGTCAGAAAGTCAAACATCAATGTTCATGAGTGTGATGAGACAGGAGCTGTGAATTAAAGCACTCGTCAGGCTTTATGGTCTCATGATGTTGGGCCAGGTTCTGCTCGTGGCTCTGTGCACATACAGCTCTGGTAATAGAAACCACCACATCTGTGCTCTGTAAGAGCTTTCATGCCTGACTTCTGAAAGGGGGGAAGAAAATGGATGCATAACAGTTAGCTGGATTTTTGTTATGAATCCAGGTAGGCATAGATTCACGTCTGTCTACAACTTAAGGCTAGTATTAATGCCACGGTGCAGACCTAACAGGCTGATATAGTATAAAGGATTCATCAATACCCAGCTCCCAAACTGGACACCATTACGTACTAACTCTCTGGGTGGTTTAAAACTTGGACAGTGAGTTTCCCGGTACAGATAACGCTGCTGTATCTCAGGAGGGCCTTTTCTGACTCATAACCACAGTTTACTGCCGTAACTGTTAACACTCTATCATAGTTACACTGCAGTAGTACCATGC
Source organism: Gavia stellata (assembly GCF_030936135.1). Classification (NCBI taxonomy): domain Eukaryota; kingdom Metazoa; phylum Chordata; class Aves; order Gaviiformes; family Gaviidae; genus Gavia; species Gavia stellata. Next base: position 3,477,158 of record NC_082599.1, read on the forward strand.
ACACATATGTACATTCACACCTCCAGAGGTGAAACTTGATCACCCAAGTGTGACTAGAAATGAAATAATGATCAGTAATTACCGTATCTTGACTTTGTTCTGATAAGCCTGAATCAAAGCATAAACTGCTTTCTCTTTTTCTTTTCAGATGAAGCTGTTAATTTTGTCAACAAGCCCGAAACAACTCCAGAAATATCAGTCAGTCCTTCGGAAAATCTTGAGCTGGTGTGTGAGGTGTCAGCTGCGAGCGGAGCCGTGATATGGAAGAAGGATCAAACCGAGGTGAAGCAGGACCAGAGGACAACAGTCATCGCCCAGGGGACACACCGCAAGCTCATCATCAAGAAGGTGACACAGCAAGACCAAGGGAGCTATACCTGTGAAACGAAGGATGACAGAATAACATTCCGAGTTAAAGTCAGAGGTGAGAAAATGCTAGAAATGCTAAAGATAAAGGAATATTCCATTTTGGATAGTATCTTGCATTTGGAGGATCATCTCGCAGCCTCTCTGGGATGAAATATTTCAGCCATAGAACTAGATTTTCAGCCAACTGTCATAGCAACATTTTTATACACACACTTTTGCATCCACAACTAGTTGTAACCACAAAAAAATGTTGGGCAAGGATGATAACTTCTGCACCTCTCACGATTAGATGGTGCGTCTGCAGAAAAACTCCTGCAGAATCACATAATGTGAGGCCATAGCAGAGGTGCAGGGGTAGATAAAAGGGAAGGGGAAGGTGTTTGAAGAGCTCTGATTAGGTGGAGAATGACTGAATTTGAGTGGCCCAAATAGGCAGAAAAAGAGCAATGGTTCCTGGATATGAGTATACGAGGGCTGTTCCCTCACTGGAAGCTTGGAGAGACATAGGAAGAGAAAAAGAAAGAAGAGGGAGGAGGGTTCAGCTAGTGCATGTTGATGCTCTAAGTCCCAGGTTCGAATCTGTGCTCAAATTATGAGGTTTTTTAATTTATCCCAGAATTCTCATACCCCTGTTCACCTGCTATCAGCGAAATAGAGATGAAGGTGCTTTTTTGTCTTAATGAGCCGTCGTGATACTACCTGTGAGGGGCAAGTATAGTGAAATAGGGGGAACATGATTAAGCGTTGGAGAAGACAACTGCAAAAAGCTGTGTCTGTGACTATTGTGGCTTTCTTACAGTGCCAGAAGTTGTGTTTACAAACAAGGAGAAGGTGCAGAAGGAGGTGAAAGCTGCACTATCAGAAAACGCCTCGCTGAGCTGCGAGGTGGCCCAGGAGAAGACCGATGTGAAATGGTACAAGGAGGGGAAACTGATCACCTCGAGCAAGAAGTTCAAGGTGGAGTCGGAGGGCAGATCGCGTCATCTGGTGGTGGGTCAGGTGGAGAAGAAAGATGCTGGGGAGTACACCTGCGAGGCTGCTGGCCAGAAACTGACCTTCAAGATTGTCGTCACAGGTGGGAGACATATTTCATTGCTGCTTCTTTGTGTCTGGGTGTTTTCTCTGGTTTTCTCTGTCAAAATATTAGAAATGCTCTTAAAGTACTTTCTGATGTTGGTCTAAGCTACCATTGCAGTGAGGTTGTGTAGGACTGGGTAGATCTACTGGTTAGGTGTAGGTATCCTGATATCACTTCCTCACTCCCTGTGCATATCCTGAGGCTCAGATAGTGAATCCAAGAGTTTTCATTAGCAGGCACTGTGCTAAAGCACCTCTTCCAATTTCATCATCAGTATTTGTATTCCTCCTCTTGTTATTGCTATTCATCCATGAAAGTCCCTGTTTTCTTCCCTCTTTGTTTCATCTTTTCTCTACATAATGTCTTCCCTCCCAGAACAGAGAATTACTTCAATTATTCCGCAGCCTGGCTGTGCAAACACATAGGTGAGCACAGCCTCATAACTCCAGGCACCATGAAACTTTTGTGGATGACAAACAGAAATGGATACAGATATGTGCAACTTGAATTATGATTTGTATTTAACAACCTTTCATCCAGCTCTTCCCCTACCACTTCTTTCACCTGTCATTGGATACCCAATTGCAAATACTTGTCTACCAAGCGATAGCTAAACAGTAGCGTTTACAAGATCCCTATTTTATTGTGGCTGCATTGAGAATGTTTGAGAGTTGATGGTTGTGTATTGTCCTAAAAATTTTGTATCACCTGCACTGCACATATCTGTGATCTGCTGAATCCAAAGGTGATGACTGTTCATTGCGATTTCTACATCTATAATGACCAGTCATGGGTCCAGGAATGTTTATTTATATTTGCATTTTTCTCCTTAACAACATGATTAGGAGTCTGAGGATTTACTACTGAGGCTGTTCGTTCACTCTGACTACACTAGAGATTTCTTTGATCTCAGTACATTTTGCAAGAGGTCCAGTAAATTTTATCTCAGGCTCCAGGCAGCTGTGGGCATGTCAGCTACATTCTCAGTGGTCATTTCTGAGCTGGATAAGAAAGGGTTTGGTTTTGTTTCGTTCGTATTCATAGCACTCTGCTATCTTTGCAGCCAAATGCTTCTCTGTTAATGTTACAGTTCACAGAATCACAGAACCATTAAGGTTGGAAAAGACCTGTAAGATCATCAAGTCCAACCATCAACCAACACCACCATGCCCACTAAACCATGTCCCACAATGCCACATCCACACGTTCCTTGAACACTTCCAGCGATGGTGACGCCACCACCTCCCTGGGCAGCCTGTTCCAGTGTCTCACCACTCTCTCAGTAAAGAAATTTTTTCTAATATCCAGTCTAAACTTCCCCTGGTGCAATTTGAGGCCATTTCCTCTTGTCCTGTCACTAGTCACTTGGGAGAAGAGGCCAACACCCACCTCACCACAACCCCCTTTCAGGTAGTTGTAGAGAGCGATGAGGTCTCCACTCAGCCTCCTCTTCTCCAGACTGAACAACCCCAGCTCCCTCAGCCGCTCCTCATCAGACTTGTGCTCCAGACCCCTCACCAGCTTTGTTGCCCTTCTCTGGACACACTCCAGCACCTCAATGTCCTTCTTGGAGTGAGGGGCCCAAAACTGAACACAGCATTCGAGGTGGTGCCTCACCAGCCCCGAGTACAGGGGCACGATCCCCTCCCTGCTCCTGCTGGCCACACTGTTTCTGATACAGGCCAGGATGCCGTTGGCCTTCTTGGCCACCTGGACACACTGCCGACTCCTATTCTTGTCTCATATTCTGAGCTGGTCAGAACAGGGAATCTATTTTTTCCTCTGCTTTCTTACGGCATCAAACACACTGGGACCATAATGCTGGCAGAGGTCTGGCATTTTATCAGCTATGTAGAAGAGCAACTGCGTTGGGAGTCTATTGACTTTCCTGCTCGCAGCCATGCTGGAGACCTGAAGTCCTTGCAGGGCATAGCTTGAGTGCTGTTCCCTTGTAAAGGTTGCAGTCTTTGCTGCTCTCCCTCTGTCTTGGGGCACCCTGCTCCCTCCATCTTCTGTGTGCAATGTGCAACTGCTGCTATAGCATAAAGCTTTGCTGCTCCCCATAGCACACGTTGGAAGCCATCAGCTGTTATGTGTCCCCACTCTCCCCAGGGTACACAGGGTGTGAGTTGGGGCACTTTGTCTCTTTTTCATTAATTGTGTAGCTCATGCTTTTGTCTCAGGGAACTGCTAGTTTCAGTGAAGGATGGATTACAGTAAGGCTAGATTTGAGAGGCACCTTTCAGAGAAAATGCAACATGGGCATTTATAGAAAGACCATTGGTATAAAACAAGTTCATGCTCGGCTGCTGAAACCAGTTCATACATTACTGCGGAGGTGTATTCAGAAAACACAGAAATTTAGTGCTTTCACACTTGAATTTCTCCAGCTGAGGGCTATTCTTAGCTGTCTGCCTCAGAAACCAAAGTTTTTCAGTTCTCTTTCAAACCGGATGACTTCACGGCTGCACAGGGTAACGTAATACCTTTCCCCCTCTGTCCTAAAAGGAGGGTGCTCACCTAGCTACCGTTGCTGTATTTCTCATGTGTACAACTGTAACATGACATGCAAGTCCAACACTCCCTGGAAAATGATCTAGTGTGAAAGTCAGGAGGGATTATGAGTACTCTGAGTAGTTGGCTCTTCTGCTGCAGAAATCCTCATCTTACTAGATTATCCCGAAATGCAGCGGCTTTCTGGGTCTTAATTTATCCTGTTACCATTGCACTCAGAAAGTTTTCAGGATTTGTGTGCTCCAGGGCTCCACTGGTAGCACAAAACCTTCCCTATTTAAGGACAGCTTGAAGGTTAGATGCTCAGTATTGGGATGCAGCTATGGCTTTTTGGCTTAATATTAACAGAACCAGGTGCTGCACACCTTGGGACTGAGCTAGATGTGCAGCCAAAAGAGCTGATTCTGCAATCTCATTATTTCAAGAATCATGGTATACAGTGAAATCCTTATTTCACAGAATCATTAAGGTTGGAAAAGACCTTTAAGATCATCAGGTCCAGCCATCAACCCAACACCACCATGCCCACTAAACCATGTCCCGCAGTGCCACATCCACATGTTCCTTGAACCCCTCCAGTGCTGGTGACTCCACCACCTCCCTGGGTAGCCTGTTCCAGTGCTTCACCACTCTTTTAGTAAAGAAATTTTTCCTAATACCCACTCTAAACCTCACCTGACACAATCTGAGACCATTTGAAGTGGGCCAAATCTGTGTCCTGAAAATGGTTTTCTTCAGTTTCATATGTATCAAGAATACTTGTTTAACTTTAAAATATGTTTCTGAGGCAAATTACTGGCTAGTGTAAATCACTTTGTAAGCTGATTAAAAGATTTGGTGACATTTTCTATCACTATAAAAATGTTTTATATTAAAGGGCAAGAATGCAGAGGACAAGTGAGTAAACCATCTGGAATATTCCTGCTCTGCTAACTTGTCCTTTTAAATACACACCCATTTACACAGCCTGCTTTGTAACTCATTTGTTTAGTGCACCCTGCGTATTCACAGTCCAAGTTGCAGATGGAAGCTGAAATGTTTATATTTTCGCAACCTATTTTGAATGCAAACCATGGTGTGTTCTTGAGCTCTTTTTAGATACCAAAATGCTGCTTAATCTGCAAGTGGGCTGACGTGTGCGTTTGAGGATTTTCGCATCACCCAGTATAGGTCATGTATGTTGCCTTGTTAATGACACCTTAATGACAGCGACACCTCCTTACACCCCTCCTACAGCCAGCACAAACAGAGGAGCTCAAATTTAGAGCGTATAAGCTCGGTTCCTGCTTTGGCTAGCTCCCTGCAGGACCCCTCACTTTCCACAGACTGTGCAATATTGATGGCAATCCTATGATGTGGCTCCCAGGATTGCAGGTAGTGCCACGGTCAGCAGTGCAGGAACCTGTCCTGAACTTACCCCTAGTCCTTTCCCTCCCAGGCAGCTGCTTCTGCTCAGAGTACAGACATGGCAGAGATGGTATGCAGAGCAGAAAATCATCAAGGAGGAGAAAAGACGGCAGTAGGAGGTTGCAGAGCATGACTGGGGGTAGGAAGGCAGTAGCACAGGGTACAGAAGGGGTTCACCATGACTGCCAGGGAGAGCCAAGAGCCTCCCAGCTCACCTTAACCAGGTAACCCGGATGCCTGAAGCTGGGTGGATGAATTATCTTCCATGCTTGCACTGCAACTGAAGGGCAATGGCAACCCCATACACTTGCTAGTCCAGGGTTTATCTTTGGAGCTTGTGCTTCTGTAGCGATGAAATCACAGACTTCAACACTCACGTACATACCTGGGACCCAAACAGGTAAAGGCAGCCTATGCTAAATGCTGGGTAGTTGTTGCTATGTGGTGTCCATCATTTAGGCAGACCAGAAATATTTTACACTTCTTGTGCAGTTATTTCTTAGGGTAAATCAGTGGAAAAAAGTAGGAGCCTGTTTATTTGGGGTCTATTTGTCTTCCCACATCTGAAATCTACACTAATATAAAAGCTAACAGTGACCACCCCAGTTGTTGGTAAAAGGAGAACCAGATAAAACAACCGTTAAGTAATTGGTAAAAGATGCAATTTATCAGTCAGTCCTACTTAGCAAGGTGACAACTGAATCTTTTCAATGCATATGCCTAACTACTAATTGCACATGATATCCTTTTGATGCCAGCTCCACTTGTTGAGATGGAGGTTCTAAGTGGTACTGTGGAAGAAAGCGACTTTAAACACTTCATTCTTGTTGCTTGTGTTAAGTATTGAGAGAAGATTCCCTACAGCCAGTTCTCTGAAAAATTAGAGATTTCCAAGGAAAGAAAAGTCTACTTCAAATTTTATACGCCAGTTTTATGTATAATTTAGGCCAAGTACTTTTCCATGTTAAGAACTGCATCTTTGTCATTGCTTTGGGATTGAGTTACAAGATATTTTCTGAACAACACCCAGTCTTAATCTAAAATACCAAGATGCTGGTAAATTCTTGTAAGTAATGTGACAGCAAAGGTGGAAACTCATAATTGTGCTATATTTGACTAATTCCAAATATGGGGTGTAGAAATGTCATAAAGACACAAAGAGGGAAATTTATCTTTGTCTTCATTATAAGAAATTTGAAAATCAGGTGGTTGAGCTGTTCTTGAAGACTAGTCAGAGAGGTATGACAATTATATGGACTATATTTTGTGGGTGCATTGCTCTACGTGATAAAAAGAACTGCAAAACAATGTTACTTACTATTTTTCCCTAATATTTCCCTATTTCAGAGGCAGAAGATGCATTTATCAACAAGGAGAAGGTGCTGAAAGAGGTGAAAGCTGCACCATCAGAAAACGCCACGCTGAGCTGCGAGGTGGCCCAGGAGAAGACCGATGTGAAATGGTACAAGGAGGGGAAACTGATCACCTCGAGCAAGAAGTTCAAGGTGGAGTCGGAGGGCAAATCGCGTCGTCTGGTGGTGGGTCAGGTGGAGAAGAAAGATGCTGGGGAGTACACCTGCGAAGCTGCTGGCCAGAAACTGACCTTCAAGCTTGCCGTCACAGGTGAGGGATTATCTGATTACATATTTTTTTGCTGTAGCTGTAAAGAAGGCTTCCCAGTGACATAAATTTACTTCCAGCCTTGACCTATATAGGTCTGCAACAGAACTTAAGCGGTTATTCTTAAAGGTCAGTATTATGGGCATGTGTTTGAATGCTTTGGGAAAGGGAAAAGTCCACTTAGGCCAGTATTCTTTCCCTGATTTTGACTAGGAATGGTTATTAAGAAAAAGAATGTAAGAACGAGATAAACATGCAACAACCGTTCCACTCTAGGAGTTTGTAGTTCCACTCTAAGAATCTGTAGTTTTTGCCTCTGCTGGACAGTTTCTTTCTGCTACATCTGTGCAAGACATGACTTTGCTGAGAGAATTTGCCAATATGACTTCATGAGGAATTGCACAACACAGATTTTGAGTGCGAGTTCAGATCAGTATCCAATAGTTTGTGTATGCTGGTGAATCATCAATGCATATATTTTTGTCCTTGGTGCTAGGTTTTTTTCTAGAAAATATTACCCAGTGCTTCCTTTCTCATCTTTCTTGATTCTGTCTTGCTTGAAAGGGTTATGAAGGAAGGATACCTAAATTTGTTGTAGGTGTTTCTTTTCTGATTGTGGACGAGAAGAAAACCGTAAAGTTGCACGCGGTTAAAAGCACATTCCAGGAAGGGATGTGGGACAATACAATTGGATTCAGTGCAAAGATTTGCCCTTTCTTTCTTTCAAAGGATTCACCCAACGCTAGAATCTAACTGTGTCTATTTAGAAGTGCATGCATCTACGCAGCCTGGTGCACCAGTCACACCTCTGAGCTTTTTCTTTTGGACCCAGCTATGAATGTGGTTACGTATCTTCCACGCTGGAGGTGTTTTGTGGCTAGCCTGTTCCCAGCGTGGCCTGAGTAAAAGCATGACATTACAGCATTGAGATTCACGTGACTGCCAGTTGTGGGTCTTGCTGAGGTACAGGCTTATTGGGTTTCATTCTTCCTGCTCTGCCATGTCTCCATTCTGTGGTATACATTGCTGGGGAGTGACCCTGCAAGGAAATTGGAGTCAAATCTGCCTCATTCTCCTTTGTGTTTGGCAACTCTCCTTTGTGCCAGAAAAATTATGGTAATACTTATTCAATGGCTCAGTTATGTGACTTTTTTCTATAGCTCTATGCAGGTTGTAGGAATAGTACAGGGTAAGACTGAGATCGTTATTTTATTTCAGACAATGAATGCCTTTGATAGCAGAAGCTTTTGGAAAAATTGTAGCAGGTTATAAATGAAACTGCAAAAGGCGGAAATTAACAAAGGATCTTATCACACTGTTTGAAGGAAGAGCTCTTCTTAGCTTCTTGTGGAAGGATCTTATCTGGGACCAGGAGATCTTTATGCTCTGATGGATGCAACGCAGCGCCGAAGTGCTCTCAGCAGTTGTTTATGCTCACAGCTGAGCAAGTGAGGAAAGCTGTTGACAACAATAGTGGAGGGCTGCATGAGCCTTGTGGATGAAAACCCAAAGATTTGCCTGCTTTTAGGGCTTCTGAGAAACAGTCATATTCGTGAGAGACAATCCCATGGCTTGGACACTGGGGGTTCACTTTTTTGGGAAATAGCACCATTCATTGCAGGTTGACTTAGGGGGGACCTCACTATCACCAACCTTCTCTGCATTTCGCATCCTCTCCATAATCAGGGATAAGAAGAGTGTCCTACCTCACGGAAGTGTTTTTCATATCACAGGCTTTGAGGCACTGGGGTACCATGGAAGGGGGGGCAGGCATTTTGTCTGCAAGATATAGATGAATGTTGCCCAAGCCCATGGCTGCCAAAGAGAGGCCATTACTCAGATTTTGCAAATGGGTAAATACAAGAAAGGAGAGCAGAGAAGAATAGGCTCCCTCTTGCCACCGAGAGATTTAATGGTCACTTTAAAGGCAGAAATGGTGGGACCCATTTGGGTTCTCATTCAAGACTGCTGAGGAAGTACACTGTAGAACTAGAACTGAAAAACGGATCTTCTGACCTCTGTGCTTTAACCCTAGATCACCTTTTTTTACCTTGCCGTTGATTAAAGATACAACGGAGCAGGAGAACCATCTGGACTTTGTGTAAGAAGTACCATTCCCTTGAGGGAAATTCAAACAATTGAAAGCTCTCACTGAAGAGAGTTCCCTAGGATGGAACATAACGTGTGAGCTTAGGAGTCCCTCAGTCAGTTAGCCTCCTTTTGTAACCTCCATTTCTTTGGATTGAAGGGCAAAACATCTACCTAGAGTGATAAGAGCCAAAATGAACAAATTAGCCTGTAGGAGAACACTTTCTAGGAGCATTGGCTTGTTTTCTTCTAAAGTGTGAGACGAAGAGCTCTGAAACATGAAACCCATACTCGTTGTATCATAGGCCCCACTTCTCTTGTCTACATATATTTCTGGTACTAGAGTATCCCTTGCTAGGTATCTTAACCTCCTTCATGAGCTTGCGTCCAGCCTGACTTTTGGCAAATCTTGCTTTATTACTACAGTTCCTGACCCCAGAGACACAGCTTTCCAGCAGAGCTATCCTTTTTTCCATTCCTTATTTGTGCTTTGCCTTTTAAATAATTTTAAAGGGCAGTTACATATTTTTTTAGCTGGCCTTGCTGATCTTTCCTTGCTGCTTTTCCACTGGGTAAGATGTAGATTCTGAACACTTTAGTGTGAAGATGCCAGGTCCCACGTTGAGTCTTGAACAAATCGTTCATCTTTTTCTTCCTTCATCAGTTCTCATAATTCATACAAGTTTGCTAGTTCCAAATAAGCGTGTTACAGAGATATTTTTGTTCATTCCTCTATTTACTTTAGACTAGATCATCTTATGACCCCTATATCTAAAGTTATTTCCCACGCCCAGCTTCTAAAATGATGTTCTTGGAATTTACCAAAACTAAGCCTAAAATCAAATTACTGTTCTTAATTCAGCGTCTTCCTGATTGGAGAATTTGACAGCTATTACATCTGGAAATCCAAGATGCTGCTGGCACAGCTCCAGCTGAGGCAATCAAGATGACTAGGGAGCTGGAGCACATGTCATATTTGTTCAGGCTGGAGAAGAGAAGGCAAAAGGGAGCTTTTATTGCAGCCTCTAAATATCTAACTGGAGGACACAGAGTCCACAGCTCCATGTTCTTCTCAAAGATGCATGGTGATAGGAGAAGAAGCAAAGTATGCAAGTTAGAACATGGGAGGTTCTGAAAAGATATTAGGAAAAACTTGCACCATGAGGGTGGTCAAGCTCTGGAACAGGAGCCCTGAGGTTGTGGAATCTCCATTGCTGGAGATATTCAGAACTCAGTGGGACATGGCCCTGAGTAACTTGATGTAATTTTATCTGCTGTGAGTGGGAAAGTGGGACTGGATGACCTCCAGTGATCAGTCCTAACCCAAATTATTTTATGACTGTGACTTTGTACTATTAGTAGCACATGTTCTGTAGAATACATCTGGGAAGCAATGCTGTTCCTTAAGGACACAACTCCATATCAATCTTGGTGAAGGTACTGCAGTTGTTATGCATCTATTTCATAACTCTTGTCGGTTTTTTCCTGACAATTACTTGGATCCAAATACGGGGACAGTGCTGGCAAATGAAGGATCCTGCCTGGAGTATGTCCTCTTTACTGTGAATATGCAGCCCAGTCTTTCCTGGGAGTGAACAGAATCACAGAATCACTAAGGTTGGAAAAGACCCGTAAGATCATCAAGTCCAACTGTCAACCAACAACACCATGTCCATTAAACCATGTCCCGCAGTGGCTTGTCCACACGTTCCTTGAACACCTCCAGCGATGGTGACTCCACCACCTCCCTGGGCAGCCTGTTCCAGTGCCTCACCACTCTCTCAGTAAAGAAATTTTTCCTAATATCCAGTCTAAACTCCTCTGATGCAACTTGAGGCCATTTCCTCTCGTTCTATCACTTGTCATTTGGGAGAAGAGACCAACGAACATGCCCTGCTTCCCCAAGAGAGCCCATCCTGCTTAGCCTGCAGAGAGTGACTGTACAGAGTGTTTGTAGGGAAGCTGGTGTAAGCCTAAAGATCAGGCGTGGCAGTTCTTCTTGCTGTCCAAATGAGCAGCAGACAGAAACTATGCTGTCTGGAAGCAAGCTGTTCCTGCCAGTGCTTCCTCAAACATTTGCTTAACTCTGACTCTATTAGCCTTTTTAATTCTACAGCTGCTTTATTTAAATTATAATCTACCAGGCAGTCTCCCATTGAAAACCCAGTACCATATGATCTTGGAGGCAAAGCTTTAATTTTCGTGGGCTTTTTTTCTAGATTTTTCCTTCTTTCCAATCTTGCAGATGATGTGTTTGAACGCAAAGACAAAGTGCAAAAGGCAGTGAAGGCAGTGCTGAAGGAGAACGCCACGCTGAGCTGTGAGGTGGCCCAGGAGAAGACCGATGTGAAATGGTACAAGGAGGGGAAACTGATCACCTCGAGCAAGAAGTTCAAGGTGGAGTCGGAGGGCAAATCGCGTCGTCTGGTGGTGGGTCAGGTGGAGAAGAAAGATGCTGGGGAGTACACCTGTGAGGCTGCTGGCCAGAAACTGACCTTCAAGATTGATGTCACGGGTGAGTGAATTTGCTGCATCTCTGTTTTACATCCTAAAAAAATTGAAGGAGAGAAAAGTTTCATGGCTTGGCAAATTCCATCTCAGCATGCAGTGATGGAACCAGTATTTCAATTCAGCTGTTTTACTCATGCGGTTGTGTTCAAACTATTAGGTTTGTCTCCCTTCTTTGAAAACTAAGAATGCAATGGATTTCCATAGCCCAAGCCCAGGGTAGGCTGAAGATGATCAGGGAATTCCCCTAGGAATCTGATGGAGATGGACTGATAGCAAAATGAGAATTCAATAATTGCAGGAGAAATTAAAGGACACAGAAAATCTTCTGAGCAGAAATGTTCTCTTGTGAAGGCTCCTTCCTTAAATAAAGTGTCTCTTTATTATGAAGGAAACCTTTTTATTATGCCAACTTTTATTATTATCTGCCAACTAAAAGGAAATACTAGAACTGGTCTCAGAAGCAGTAGTTGAGGAAACCAGGTCTCTTCACCATTACATTAGCAAGAACAGGATTTAACATTGACATCCCTCCGTTGGATCTTGATGAATTTAAAGCAAATTGAGGAGTTCATGTATTAGATTGCTTTTTGATTCTGGCATGGTGCAGTGCTAAGCAAATACCATGGGGGACGGCTAATTTTCATTCGTTAGAGAAACATAGTTCTGGGATGATGCATATTTGGAACATTTGGGAAATAAGGATATAGACACAGAATAGGCTCACAAAGTTTGTTTCCCAAGACTAGCTTTGCTTTTGCTGGCAAAGCAAATTGCAGCTCTTGGGTTGTTTGGACAATTTAATGCTTATTATCTTACAGCAAACAGACTTCTTACAGACTGCATCCACTGGTGTGCTGCTGGACATTGGGATACGTGAACTTCTTTTCTGCAGCTTTTGGAGAATGGTAGTGGTGGAAATGAAAGCAAGTTTGGGGCCATCTAAACTGTCTTGGACTACCAGTAAAGGAGTCCTTCACCAGCACTTGATGTAATTCAAATGTTAACATTCAGTTGACGGTGTCGGCAGGGAATGTGAATGGGAAATCCACCTTCATCACCACAATCCAAAGAATGATGTGTGCATTTAGGAAGGGGGGTGTGTGTGAAAGATTAATTTTCTAAATCTGCCTCTGTACCCTTAATTCCAGAGGCAGAAGATGCTTTCATCAACAAGGAGAAGGTGCAGAAAGAGGTGAAAGCTGCATCATCAGAAAACGCCACGCTGAGCTGCGAGGTGGCCCAGGAGAAGACCGATGTGAAATGGTACAAGGAGGGGAAACTGATCACCTCGAGTAAGAAGTTCAAGGTGGAGTCGGAGGGCAGATCACGTCATCTGGTGGTGGGTCAGGTGGAGAAGAAAGATGCTGGGGAGTACACCTGCGAGGCTGCTGGCCAGAAACTGACCTTCAAGATTGTCGTCACAGGTGGGAGAAGATTCTTTGACCCAGCCTTCCTATTTCTAGAATATTTAGAAAAATTAATATACATATCTTCTATGTAAAACATTATAAAATCCTTAAGACAGGGAGTTCCATCCTTGAAAAACTTTGGGAGCTACCCATCTCTGTAGGAACAGGGCCGTGAAAAGGAAAGTATTGATTGCAGCTTTCCATTCCAACATGTTGGTGCAACCAGAACAACTGTGCAACACAGCTGATTCCCACAGAATTTCAGAGCAGGGTCGTGTGGAGTGTGGTAGGGTGTCAGCTTGATGTCAGCACTCAAAACCCAAAATAAAATGCAAAAACTCACCACAAAGCAGTTTGAATGTTCTACCAATAGTTTTAGATGTGTATTGTCAGTTATGAGGCTTCGTTTCCAGTGTTACTTGTAAGCCGAGATAAGGGGACTGGTCAACATCATATCTTGGAGACACTCTGAATTTCTTTCTCTCTTCAGAGCCAGAAGTTGTGTTTACAAACAAGGAGAAGGTGCTGAAAGAGGTGAAAGCTGCACCATCAGAAAACGCCACGCTGAGCTGCGAGGTGGCCCAGGAGAAGACCGATGTGAAATGGTACAAGGAGGGGAAACTGATCACCTCGAGCAAGAAGTTCAAGGTGGAGTCGGAGGGCAGATCGCGTCATCTGGTGGTGGGTCAGGTGGAGAAGAAAGATGCTGGGGAGTACACCTGCGAGGCTGCTGGCCAGAAACTGACCTTCAAGCTTGCCGTCACAGGTGGGAGAAGATTCTTTGGCCCAGCCTTCCTATTTCTGGAATATTGAGAAAAATGAATATTTTTCCTCAGATTTTTTTCCTGTTATGCTTCACATTTTTGGAGAACGTCATTGAGATGGCCTGGCTCTGATTGCAAAATGGGAAAAAAAGTTCCAAATGCAGTTCTCTTTATATCTTCTATGTAAAACTTTATAAAATCCTTAAGACAGGGAGCTCCATCCTTGAAAAGCTTTGGAGCTACCCATCGCTGTAGGAACAGGGCCGTGAAAAGGAAATTACTGATTGCACATCTCCATCCCTACATGTTGGTACAACCAGAACAATTCTGCGAGGCAGCTGATTCTTAGTGTGTTTCAGAGAAGGGTCATGGTGGAGAGCAGTTGGGTGTCTGCTTGATGCCTGCACTCTTTTTCTTTCTCTTGAAAGAGGTCATTTCAGCCTGGGGGTTGAATATGACAGTAAGGCTTGATTATATGTTAAGGTCTCTAAGGCATCATGTAAATGACAAGTAGGGAAAGAAGGTGTCATGGAGACTCAGTCCAGATGCATCGCCCTGCTGGGGCTGTAGAGTAGGAGAATGGATTCAGCTTTCCAACTCACTCCCTGCTTCCTGATCCTCTTGCAAGTGGGCTGACTAATGTGTCTACTGGAGAACAAGGGGTTTCCACTATTTACATGTAAGAATGTGAAATGGGCTGGGCTTCTCTCAGGGTTGCATGGGAAGTAATAACACAGTCCTGAACATATAAGTCGTGCTCTTAGCACCCTTTGTACTGAAGAAAGTTACCTAGTGCCAATAGGACAGTAACGGCAGCAGATGCAGGTATTGGGAACAAAAGGAATCAATGATATAGGGCTATGACTCAGTAAGGGACTCTTCCTCCCAGTAAGAATTCATTAGTTTGCACTCAGCTTCAACCAAAGTGTGTCTTGCCTCAACTGGGCCCTGCCATACAATGCTCTTAAATGATCCAGATGATCTTCTAGCTTGCTGCCATAAATATACTAATCTTAGTGTGATTTGTGACAAAGCAACAAAAAGCTTCTTAAAAAAAAAAAAACAAACCCAAAAACCTCAAAAAACCAAACATCACCACAAAACAGTTTGCATGTTCTTCTAATAGCTTTAGATGTGTATTGTCAAGTCAGAAGTTTGGTTTTCAGTGTTACCTCTAAGCCATTATAAGAGGATCACGCGATATCATATCTTGGAGACACTCTGAATTTCTTTCTCTCTTCAGAGCCAGAAGTTGTGTTTACAAACAAGGAGAAGGTGCAGAAAGAGGTGAAAGCTGCACTATCGGAAAACGCCACACTGAGCTGCGAGGTGGCCCAGGAGAAGACCGATGTGAAATGGTACAAGGAGGGGAAACTGATCACCTCGAGCAAGAAGTTCAAGGTGGAGTCGGAGGGCAGATCGCGTCGTCTGGTGGTGGGTCAGGTGGAGAAGAAAGATGCTGGGGAGTACACCTGCGAGGCTGCTGGCCAGAAACTGACCTTCAAGCTTGACGTCACAGGTAAGATGTATCTTGTCTGAATTACAGTAGAGGATAATAAAGTAGTACCTGTAATAACTATTACACAATGACTCATTGCAATAGTCTGGGATTTGTTGCACCCTGTAGGGTTCACCTGATTTTCTGTACCTGATTGCCAGGGCTTGTAGAAATGGGGCTATTTGGCTCTAGCAGGGCACAAAGGCCTATCTCATTCTTAGACTGTCCATACAATAATTGCAGATATAAATATAATAGAAATAATATTCAACATATTCAGATCTCTCCCATTCCTGGGATCCCAAAGGTTGATTCTTGTGCACTGAACCTCTTGAAAGGAAAGAGCCTTTCAAAAAAATCCATTTCTTGTCAGACTTATGATCCTATTTCTGAAAACTGAGAGGCTGGAATATGCTTTGTCGTTTGCAGTTTCGGCAGTGCACTCATAGAGATGGGTTGAAAACTCAGCACTTTTTCTGAATTTGTGCTGTTGTATGTTTACGATCTCAGCCTTCTGAGATGCCTTACTACTTCTGCTAGGTGCTAAATGTCCCTTTGTCATGAAAGATTTCCAGAAATTGGTCTTTTGAAACAGGATTCACAAGGTGCCCAAACAGCTTTAAGCATGTGATACTAAAGGGAGTGTTGACACTGCAAACAACCTTGGGTACCTTGCTGGGTTACCTGAGCACTATAGGGAGATCATATTTCCTTTGTCCCTTTGAAAGTCATGATTGTGATAGTGGAAGCGGCCACGAAGAGTCTGTTCCAGAAGCCCATAGTGCTGTATTTGTAACCTTGACATTTCACTGTAGATCTTAAGTAAAAGGGATTTGCGAGGTTTTGGTGATATGCAGAACAAGATGCTCTTTAGGAACGTTTGCATTAAATGGTTTTTGCATGGTGGCTTGCAACCATAGGATTGATGTCAAGGACCTTCTTGGTCCTCCCCATTCCTAGGCTCTTGCTTCCCTAGTTTCCACATTGCGATTCGGTCGCACAGAAGGGTAGATACTGCCCAGTGAAAGCAATCGGTTTTGGCAAGAAGCAACCTAAATATTTTCCAAACGTTTGCACAGTAATCTGTAAGACTGATCTAATTTTAATCCCTCAATTAATATTTTCTTCCTTTTCTGCATTCAGAGCCCAAACCTGCGTTTATAAACCAGGAACAGGTCCAGAAGGAGGTGAACGCTGTCCTGACAGAAAGTGCCACTCTCAGCTGTGAGGTAGCACAGGATACAACTGAAGTGAAATGGTACAAGGATGGGAAACTGCTCGTTTCCTCTAGAAAATTCAAAACAGAAACTGTGGGCAAAACCCGGCGCCTTGTTATAGAGCAGCTGGAGAAGAAAGACGCTGGAGAATACATCTGTGAGGCTGCAGGCCAGAAGCTGACCTTCAAGTTGGAACCAACTGGTGAGGACTCACTTTGGGGTGCTAAACAGCAGTCTGTGTGGCTTGGAGGAAAGCTGGATATTCCCTACCCAGTGGCCACAGTGCAGCCACCATTTCCCCTGGAGCAACATCAGTGAACCACATCACACACTGATGTGGCCTTTTTAACCTAGCAGTGTGGAGGTGGGAGATCTGGCTGAAGACTTTTTTGGCTATGGAAATGCCATTTTTTTGCTTAGTGTCTCCTTCACACACCCCATCGCCCAACCTATTCAAGTGGTGGGGAGCTGAAAGTAGAAGTGGGAAGTTTTGAAGAGCAGAAATAGAGCTATGGGGAAAGGTCACCAAGCAAAACTGGTCTGCTGCAATATGTGCCCCAAAACTGCCCAGTTTTGTGGCAAAGCATTGTACAACATAGAGAAGAAGCCAAGAGAAAGGGACTAGAGCAAGCAGAAAAGAAAATAGGCCATAAATTCAGGTTGAGCATATTAATATTTTTCTTAATTAGATCTAAAATCCTAAAAATGGGAGAGGAAATAATTATGCAGGTCATTTTACTTCTAAGAAACAAGCTTTTTGTGGGCAGCAGAAAAAAACGTTTATTTGCATCTCCTTTCCTTTGCTTGTCTTCTAAGCAGAAGCTCTGGGTCGCCTGACAGATAATTTTCTTTCTTCCCGCTCAGCAAAAGATTACACCAGCCACAAATATTCAGCCATATTCCCTGGGTTATTACAGATTATGGATGCGCCGGTGTTGTGAGTCATGAAAAGAGAGTAATAGAAAATTGCTGTGTTAAGGATTTGAGATTTAAGTTATTAGTTTTTCTATTTTAATGTCTTTCCTAGAACCAGAGGCTAAATTTGAAAAGAAAGTTGTCCAGAAAGAGCCTCTCATTGTTCAAGAACATGAAAGCATCACACTGACTACTTCAGTGACACCTGAAACTGCTGCAGTAAAGTGGTTCAAGGATGGAACAGAAATCAAGGCGAGCAAGAAATACGAGATCAAGAGTGAGGGGGCATCCAGGACCCTGACGGTGAAGCTGGCTGAGAGCACAGACACTGCCGTGTACACTTGCCAGACAAAGAACGACAAGCAGGAGTTCAAAGTACAGGTGAAAGGTGAGCAGAGAGCAGTGCACAGGTCGTGTCCCAGCCTGACAGCTACGTTTCCCTCATGGTAGGATGGAAACAAAGTCAAACCTCTCTCTAAAACTGCTCCAACCTCAAGGCTTGAATTGCTGTTGCAGCTGCTGTGGCTGCCCCACCATGGGTCAGCCAAGTTCCCCTGCTTCTAAATACCCAATTTTTGTCCTTTGCTGGCCACTCAGGGGAAGAAGGAGGGCTACGATGGGTGCTTTTCCTGCTGTCTGCTCCCCTCTGTCGTCACGCTCTTTCTGTCTCCTCCTAACCCCCATAGCTGGGGCATGGCAGAGCCTTAGCTCTTCCCCACTCTGCTCACCAGCATGACAAAGCTGATGACGATGGAGAGATGTTGTGTGAGGAGATGTCTGAGTTAGTCACATGGGGAAAGACAGCTCCTCTGTTGCTGGGATGGTGTGCCTGGGTTGCTGTTCCCTAGTCAAGGCTAAGGCTATAAATTGACAAGAAGGATGAAGTACAGCTGGTCCACAGTTGGAGATGAGAGGGGTGATGTCCCAGAGCAAAGGCCGGCTCCTTTCTCTTCAGACACTCACACTGGAGATGTCTGCAGCGGAGATGCACCCCCTCAGCTCCCTTTGTAGTCGTTGCAGAGGAGTGGTTGCTAATAGCTCATGATACATCCGACCTATTGAAACGTCTCCTTCAGGAGGAAAGAAATCGCACCTGAGATTCCTCTGACTCCATTGGCTCTGTCTCCAGTGACAGAAGAGACAAAGGTTGGCTGGGGCTTATGCATCCATACAGATTTTTACACCTAGTCAAGCAAATCAGGCTCTGATATAAAAACACCACATGGTCTCATCAGGTAAAAGATTACAAAGAAAGGCAGGCAATACCCAATCATGTTTTAAGACACTGTTCTTGCTTTACAGAATGATAGTGATATTAAAACACTGTATCAAAGGAATCTCCCTAAATTTCCACCTTTCTGGTTTGTTTCTGTCTATCCTGATGCCCAAATCTGTTCTGGGGTTGTTTTATTTATCTATTTATTTATTTATTTAAAGTTGGCCAGAACCAGTTTCTTAGAACAAGTTTCTTATCTTTTCCTTTCTCATCATTTTTCCTTCTTCTGCATCTCAGAAATCCCAGTGAAATTCGCCAAAAAACTTGAAGCTGTTAATGCTGAGATTGGAGGCAGCGTCTCTTTGACCTGTGACGTGAGCCATGCCAAAGGGAAGGTGGTGTGGCGCAGGAACGGAGTCGAGATCAAGGAAAGCAAGCGTTTCCAGATTCACGAGGAGGGGGTCAAACGAACCCTGACGATAACAGGGATCCGGGCTGAGGATGAGGGAGAGTACTCCTGCGAGTCCAGAGATGACAAGAGCAGCATTACCATCACTCCCAAAGGTATGTCTCTAATGGTGACAAAGTAGAGGGGTCCTTGGGTTTTGTCCTCAGCCATTACAACCCTGCAAAGCTGAATTCGTTCACGTGTTTGTGCCGTCTCCTGTGTTGACAGCAAAATACAAAACTCTGTGTCAGTGGAACCTCTATTTGTGAAGAACATAATGATTTTGAGACCTGTTGAGCTTAGGTCTCTTAATATGTGGGCAAATTGACCTTCATATTACATTTGAGGCTGGAATTAAGTATCCCAAATCTAAAGTGGGATTTTCTTTCCCCCTCTTTGTTTGCCTCTCTCTTTTGGCATCTTTATACACAAAACTTACTCAGACATGGGAAACATGATGACCTGTTATTGTGATCGCTTACTGTAAGTAATAAAATTTGATGCTTCCGATTAAAATCATCAAAGCTTTTGGCTCTTTGAAGGTGCTTATGCCATGTCTTAAAGACACGCTCCTAAATGTTTTATCCCTATCCGTCAGCTCCCAGAGTGGTGAAATTCGTTACGAGTCTCAACAGCGTGGTCTCTGAGGAAGGAAAAGAGGCTGTGTTCAAGTGCACCGTCTCTCCCAGTGATGCTGTGGTCACTTGGCTCAGGAATGGTGTTAAGATTGAAGCCAGCAAGAAGTATGTGATCTCGCAGAAGGACACCAACCACAGCCTCACCATCACTGATCTGACACTGGAAGATGCAGCTGAAATCTCTGCCAATGCTGAGGGTGTAGAAAGCACAGCCAGTCTCAGAGTCCGAGGTAGGAGGTGATAATGTCCCTTTGATAGGCTGTCACTGATGCTCTGACCTATGCTATTTTATGTGGCCTTCCCTCTGACTGATTATATTAGCAGTAAGGAAATTCTGCTTTTGCATCATTAAATACGGATGCCCAGAATGCATTGGGACTGGAGATACATGAGCCATCATTTTAATTCTCTCTGAAAGCCTGGATCCTCCACATTCTTACTAATATTTCTTCTCCTTTTGGCAGAGGCCTCAATCTCATTCAAGAAGAAACTGGAGCCCAGAACAGTTGAAGAGAGGGACACAGTGACCTTGGAGGTAGAGCTGACCAAGCCTGCAGAGGTGAAGTGGATGAGGAACAGCATCGTATTGAAGCCCAGTGAAAAAATAGAGATCAAAGCTGAGGGAACAAAGCATACCTTGGTGGTTAAGGACATTTCCTTTGCAGACAGGGGCTTCTACTGCTGTGAGAGTCCTGATGACAAGACCCAAGCCAAGATCAATGTGGAAAGTAAGTTGAACGATCTCCAGTTCTATAAATACCCTGGGCTGGGTTTGGAGGTGATTCTGGTCTCTTCCATTATCATAATGGCCACTGCCACCCCCACCTGCCATGGGGACACAGGGACACAACCATGGACTTGGCCACCAGTCAGATGACTGAGAGGAGGTGGAAGCAAGGGCGGTAAACAGAGAACAGCTGGCTGATCCTTGTTGCCTCCTTCTCATCACACCAGCTTTCAGTCATGCTGTTGACCATTAAGCTTCTTAGCTGATTGTTCTCCTTCCCCTGAAATTTCTCACTCTCTGGTACACTCTGTTTTTTCCTTTGTATGGCTTTTAGCAAACCATTCCCTCTTCAGCCATCCATTGTCCTAATTCTTCTCTGCAAAGCACCTCTTTCAGAATGTTTCTTTATACTCAGTTAGGGTTAAAAAAACCACAAGAGCGAATCTTCTGTCTGAGGGTGCTGCCCTTTCAAGTTAGCTAATGGTTTCTCAGCTTGTAGCCCTGTACTTCTGTCTTTTTTCCTACATCCTTTTGTCATGATTGTTACAGGATAGATGAAGACAGGATTTAAGCACTTAAGGACTATCTAATTTTGTCTGTAAAGCCCCTGCTACCAATTGGTGCTGTGTAGGTCATAAATAATAGGTAAGGAAGGACTTGATAACAGACTTCAAGTACATAAAAGGCTGTTATAAAGTGGAAGGGAACAATCTGTTCTCCATGTGGAAATAATGACACAAAATAATGGACCTCAATTGCAATGAGAAAAATCCAGGTTAAACAATAAAAAAAGCTTTTTAATGGTTGGATGACTGAATAGGTTGTCTGGAGAGGTCTTGGAGCCTCCATCATGGCTGTAAGAAAAGGTTAGTGAAATGTCTGCCTAGGATGATGTAAAGAGCTGAGTGTGTCCTAGAGTGTGAGAGAAGGACTAGATGATTTTTCTAGGTCTTCCCAGCCTTACAATCTTGTGGTCTTCTGATGGAATCAAAGGTATCAAAAATTGACAACAGACTGCCTCATACAGAGCAGGGTTTATCGAATCACTTCCATGCACTACTAAGACAGCTTCATCTTCAAAATCTCTCTGGCTGATAGTTGTCAAAAAACCCACTGCTTTAGCATCCCGATACAGGGCAGTTATCACTTTTATTGGCAGCTGCTTATCTGTTTTTCCAAACTGAATAACTCTAGAAAAAAACAGACATTAGCAGTGACTAGCAGCTGGTAGATTAGTCTTGGGTTCACGAAGCCTCAGTCTAGCACATTACTTTCAGCTCCTTCTGTAGCTAACAGAGAGAAGAAAATACCTCCAGAGAGTGTTTAAAGTCTTAGACGCACCGAATTACCTTCTGGAATGTCTGAGTATTCAAGGAATCACGGGTGACTATGATCCTGATTTAGAGCTAGACTCAGGCTTACTATCTCAGTTAAATTGGATGAACTGGGTCTACAGAAGATAAAGAAATATAGCATTTCCACAGTCACAATGTGTTGGAAGAATGCAGTGCAGTACGGGGCAGTTTGCTGCTCCATCCTCTTTTGCATGTTGCATCCCAAGGCGGTTTTTTTTCAGGCTGATACTCATTTTCCTTCCAGTGAGATGCTTCAGCAGTTGGTTGTAGATTCAGTTACACCAGTTTTTAGGCACCGACTGTTGCGATAGCCAAATGGTAAACCCAAAAATGATGGAACAGTGTTTATATAGGAAGAAATTGGGTAGTCCTGATAGCTGCCAACAGTGTTTTGTGCAAGGTGAATCATGCAAGCGTAAATGTGTATCTGTCTCTGGTTTATAAACTTCGCGTTCTGGTGGAGAGAGAGGATTTTGCTTTGTGCTTCCCATGCACCCAGCTGCATTCTCATCACTTACGCTTAGTGTCACTGCAAAAAGTAGCTCCTGTGTTGATGAACTGAGATAGTTTCATGCAGTGATGGAAACTCAAGGTGATCTGAGAGGCACCATGATCAAAAAGGGGAATCGACTCACTGTAGCAGGGAATTCATTTTGCATATGATCATCCAAGCCTTAGTTATGAGATGCAGCAGGAAAAGGGCCATATACAAGAATCTCACCAGACTATATGTACTCTGCATCCACATCCTCCAGCTGAGACGGCACCGAGCTCTCGCACTGCTTTACAGCAAAAGTAAGACTCTAAAAGTAGAAGTCTAAAATTATGCTCCATTTTTTGGCATTTAAGCAAATGGCCTCTTTTCAGTAGAATATGTCAGAGCTTACATTGAGGTCAGCAGAAGTTCTTGAAATGCTCACAGTCTGGGGAATTGAGCTGCTATCATTTGGTGCTCAGCTTTAGGCTAAGAAGCCTGATTTCAGAGGACCTTTTTTAAAAAAACCACTAAGCTGGACTGGTACTGTTTGGTTTGAGATGGCTTTTGGAGCAAGGTAAATAGGGAATAGCTATCTGAAAATCTGTTGATTTACTCCAGTGTAAAAGTTGCTTCATGAAAAGATAAGCATCTGTTCTGATCTTAAGATGCCAGGAGATCCTAAAAACAACTGAGCTGCTCAAGCCAATAACATACCTGGCTGAATATCTGTTTTCAGTTGTGACCAGGAGGGGATGTTTGTGCAAGACTTAAATAAGTAAGTCATGGGTAAAGTGATCCTTCCCCTGATACACCCCTAAGCTTTTAGCAGGGAGAAGCATAATGAGGTCAATTAATTATAGCAGAAATTATACTGGGAACAGGAGTATGAAATGTCAAATCTCTTGACACAAACTATTGTCTATTAAAATAAATTGTGTAAAAGTTCTACCATTCCCCAGCTGTTGCTGCTTTATGACAAGACCTTTGAAAAAGTGATTTTTTTTTTTTTCTGTCCTATGTACACCAGGTGATGATATATCCAGGAGGCCACTTACTGAGTTAGAAATTGCTATGCTATTTAGTTAATGTTTTTGCAAGTCCTTTTCACTATCTCCTTGGACTAATTTCAGTTTGCTCCTTGGTCCATTCACTGTTTGAGGGGCTGGAGTGTCTGTTAACCTAGGGGAAAGGTTAGACAGTAGCAGGTACACGGCGTTCAGTTTAGAGAATGAGGTGCTCCGGGGAGATAGGGACTGGCCGCGAAATCAGATCAGAAATCCTCTAGTGAGCAAAGCCAGGAGAGCTGGTGTCTTAGTTTGGGAAGCAAAGAACAAGCTCCTAGAAGTGTCTGTACTTCCCTCATTTGTCTGGTTCAAGACATGTCCTTGGGGCAAATTTGTGCTTAAGCGGTCGTGACCTTGGAGAAAACCATGAGAGAGGAATCAGTGTGGTTTCCTTGAGAGAGGAATTGCACATCCTTTGCAGGATTCTATGCTCCTCTCTAAACCTGCTGTGAGGTGTAAGAAGCAAGAGGGGGGACAGGAAAGGTGTAAGGAGATGGCATTGCATGGACTCTGCTGCCGCCTTCCTGGGGAGAACAGTACTGTGCTTCTACCCAGTTTGTTAATAAAGCCCTAGCCTATTCGTATCACCTCTGTGGGACCTTTGGAGAAATAGTTTGTTCCCTGTTGTCCCCCATGTGGTGTAAGGACAGGTGCCATCAGGAGATGTTTGAGCCTCAGTGAGACCGTGGTGTCCTCAGCCCAGGACCTGGGTCCAGATCATGACCACAGAACAGAGCCCACAGCCCACTCCAGGTCGTGTTTGCATTCAGATCCTGGCTGAATGTAGATTATCTGTGCTAAACATGCACTAGGAAGGTCAAAATATTTCCAGGAAACCCATAGAGAGTTGAAGGTTTTTGTGACTAATTCATGGCTTTGCGAAGGGGTTTTGTTGTTGTTGTTTTTCTAATTGGCAACTTAATTTCTTTTAAAGGTGAGACAAGTTTAAATACTAAATCCATTTTACTGGCTGATAGGTCTTGTAGTAGGAACAGGTAATACCCACCCAAAACACGGATGCTTTGTCCCCCAAGCTGTGAAGTGTCAGCGCACTTCACACCATGTCATGATTTTTTTTTTTCCTTTTACTAAAAGCTTTTTCCTCTCCCTGCTACTTCCCTCCCTCCCTTGTTTTATCCCAGTTGAAGAACTGCACAATATTGTTTATTCCTTTACGCTCTATTAGTCTGTAGTGATCATCTTCTTTCTCTTGAATCATGCCTGAAGAATAAGTATTTTCAGCAACATCTCTCTTGTACTGGTCCCAGTATAAATAACCACAGCATTATCTTCTTGTAGGATGTTTCTTTCTGATAGTTATTGGTGACCACCTCACCCAGCACAGGAAAGCCTCTAGTCCTCTGTGTGTGTGTACAACTTCAAAGATTATTTCTGGCCTGGACAGTGAGTGTGGTGGACCCTGATAGAAAAAGGGCCAGTTTGCCCTTTTTTGGGCGACCAGTGTTTGGTTGACTTGTTTGTCCCAGCTGAAAGCATCCTTTTTAAGAGTAGCAGCCACGCTAGGAGTATGGTCATGGACAGGTTTTATTTCCTGCAAAGGTGGTTGTTTAATTGCAGATACCAATTAATTGGCAGGTGCCTGCATGAGAAATAAGGAAATAATCTATTTTGGAAGTCCTCAGGCTGTTCACAGCTGTCGGTGTGAGATCTCCAAATTGTCCTTGTTGTTTTTTCAGTGAGGCAGATCAAGATGGTGAAAGGTCTTCAGCCCCTCAAAGTCTCTGAGAAAGGGACCGTCACCTTCGAGGTGGAGGTGTCGCATGAGGATGTGGAAGGGACCTGGCAGAAGGATGGCGTTCGGCTGAAGCATTCACCGAATATCAGTATTGGTGTCCTGGGGAAGAAACATTCACTGACTCTGTCTTCGGTGACTCTTGAAGACGCAGGACTCATCTCCTTCAAAGCAGATGGCATTCATTCATCAGGGAGGCTCACTGTGACAGGTACACAGACCCGAAAGTCTCAGGCCCTGGTTGGTGTGGGACATGGTTTTCTTCTCCTGAACCAGACAGCAAGCTTTAAAGAGAGCAGCAAGCTTTCTTTGTAACTGCAAGGGATGTTAAGCACTGGACCGTCATCAGTAACATAACCTTCTAATGTCAAAAGGATTATTGTAACATCATTGTCCACAGAACAACTCATGATAACGTGCTCAAAACAAGACGATTTTGTTTATTAAGCATGGAAGCTAGGCTCTGCCTATTCATTATTCCTTGTGCCACATGGTCCCGGAGACCTAATTCCCTGCTAATTGGACTTTCTCTTTTTTTGCAGAATTGCCTGTGAGAATCAGCAAACCTTTGGTAGACATCAGTGTGACTCAGAAGGACAAGGTCACGTTCGAGTGTGAGCTGTCCAGGCCCAACGTGGGTGTTAAGTGGTTCAAGGTACAGCACTTAATGGATAGTGGTATTTTAATTTCTGACTTCTCCAGAAGGGAATGAGAGCCTTTAATTTCACTTCCAGGGGATGTGAGTCTGAGCCTTTGTTATACAGCTCTTAGTATTGCTCTCTTGTCCTTATGTTCATTTACTTGCCCAGTTCGTTGCTCTTGCTGTTACTTATTTACTGGGTGCGTTTATCAGGTTGAAAGTTAAACTTCCCTTGAGTTTATAGTGAACTCCTGAGCTGCTGTTGTGCAGAATGTGAGCTCTGCTGTTGATAGCAGTGCAGTCTTGTGCTGTACTTCATGCTTAGCAGTTCTCACTTTTATAGCCTCATTGGGAACTGTGATTTCAGGTGAAGCCTCAATTCTCTTTGCACCTGACAACAATTTTGGAGACCAGCTCAGGCATTTCATGTACCTTCCTTGGGGCTCAGCTGATACTTCCCTTAAACGGGGATAACAGCATTTCTTCAATGTAATGTCTGAAGGGGCTTATTGCCAGCCCTGTACAGTGCCTTAAGCCTTCAAATAGGTGTCTAAGGTCAACCAAAATTTATGTATGTTCTTCAGCCATTCCTACTTCTTGAAAACTTTGCACTGTGCTTAAGTTTCAGCGTATGTTCCAGTAAGCACAGCTCCATTAAGTTCAATGAGACAGATGAATTAAGCACAGATCTGAATGTTTGTGTTGCTCACCGCAGATGTAGAAGAGTTGATGGTGATCTGGTTTGGCCTTTTCCCTTCTAGGATGGGAAGGAGCTCCGGCAAAGTAAAAAAGTGGGGATTATTTCCCAGGAAAATAAAAGAAGCCTCATTATTCATAAGTGCGAATATGAAGACCAGGGGACGTACACATGTGAAGCAGCTGAAGATAAGACATCAGCCACCCTAAAGGTTCATGGTATGTTTGACTGAAGTAGGAAATTGCGTCTACTGCAGTATTTTTGACTACATAGCAAGAAATGCTTCGTGGTCAGTTCGTGTATTTCTCCATTACTCATTTTGGATAACTTTCTCTTCCTAGTGAGAAAGTGCTGACAGTGGCTGTCTTGTGCTTGGTCTATCCTTAGAAGAGTATCTTTGGAAGAGGTGCTAACTTAGTTTTCCATTTATCATAAGTGATTTCTGGTCTCTGGAATTTAAATGGCGTTTCTATATTCACAAGTTAGCAAATACCGGACAGCCTGGCAGAAAGCAGGGATGCAATGGCTGGTGCTGACACGGTTTGGTTTAGCCTCTGCCGTCGTCATAGGGGGACTTTGACTGAATAGGGACTGGAGAAGCCCTGGTTATGATCTCAAGATGTGCCCTACGTTTTATATTGTAAATGTTAGGGTTTCTGACTGCATCTCTCCTTTATGCTCAAGACAGTTTTTCCCTCTGTATGTTGCACTGTGCAACTGGGCAAGTGCCAGATGTGTTTTGTCACCAGGCTCTGAAGCACCAGAGATAAGCTAGTGCTGAAGGCCAGTTACTGCTGTGCCCTGGCAGATGTTCTTCTCCAGAGGGGCATCTGAAAGGACAAATCCGCTCTTTCTTATTTCTTACTAGATGCTGTCCTCATGTGGCCACTTGGGTTCAGCAGCATCTTCCTGAACACCTGTCCTGTTCCATTGGTCTGCTGAACTCCCCCTTTTCTCCCTGACTTTGTGATGGGGATGGGTTGCTGTTTGAATGCTGGCTGGTTTGCATCTGAGCTCTGGTCCTGAGGCTGATCCACAGTGTATCGAGGCCTTCCCTTTCAAAAGGAAAGGACTGCAGTAGCACAGAAATAGGGGTCAGTTCTGACCTAAGTTAGTGCCAAGCTGCAGAATTAAAGAGGATTATACTGAGTTCAGGGGACTCTGAAGCAAAGGTATCTCCTAGGTAAAACATGTGACTGAGGTCCCTGTGGCTCATACCGTCTGGACACACAAGCAGGGGAGTAAAAGGAGAGCATGCAGAGAAACATGTGAATGAGGCAGGTTTATAGTGACGCACATTGTAGGCTTGTGTTTAGTTTTCCTTGGCAGATTTTCTTTCATGAATATGTGTAACTTCTTTAAAACCTGCATAAATTTCCGGCATCCGTAACATCCTCTTGCAGGGAGCTCCACTGTGCCTAGTGATTCTACCTGTAGGTTCAAGCGTAAAATGTATTGACTGCATTGAAGAGCGAAACCACCCAGGAAGGGAGGCTGGTCTAGAATAAAACACAATCCCATTTTTTCCATCTAAATAAGCAGATGGTAAACACACCACACTCACTTATGGAGAAACCCCAAATACATATTTGTCTCGATGATTTCACAGCCCGAGATATCAAGATTGTTAAACCACTGGAAGATGTGGAAGTGAATGAATATGAGAGCGCGTCTTTCGTCTGTGAGATTTCACATGATGAGGTCCAAACCCAATGGTACAAAAATGACAACAAGCTGAAGGCTGCCGACAATATTAGAATGCGTCAAGATGGTAGGATGAAAAAGGGGGAATCTCATTCTTGAATGGGGGTGGGTTGGAGTAGGTGCTGGTGTGGGAGACTAGGAAGAAGGGTCTGACCTTCCAAGTCAAGTTAAGAAGGTTTAGCAGAGAGTTTCCCTTTTGTTTTGGGGCTGCAGCTAGGCTGGGACAGTGACATGGTGGGAACTTTTAGTAAGGCAAATTTGGTGCCATCCCACCATCCCATGCTGCCAGCAGTGGGTAGGAATTTGTAACATCTGACAGTGGGTGGGATCCTTCTGTTTCAAGTACTTTCCAGATGGTGGGGACCACATTCAGTCAGTTCGTGGAGGTGCTGAGGGTAGGTTATCCTTTGACAAAGGGACATAGGCATAGGGGAATGGTCGGCCTTGCTGCCGTGAGAGCAGGTGGTGATGCACTGAAACCAGATGAGCGATGCTCAACCTGGCAGTGTGCCTTGGAGACCGAAGCTGTTTGCTCGGGGGAAGCTATGTTGTGTGTCTGTTCTCAGGAAAGACCTATTCACTGACTTACACACGCGTCCAAGTTGAAGATGCAGCAGAGATCAAATTTGTAGCAGAAAAGGCAGAATCTCGTGCCCAGCTTACTGTAAAAGGTAATTATGCTTTTCATGCCAATACTGCTTAAGCTCTGTCATCTTACAAACCAACCAACTTCCCTCACTTTTAATGTGAAGAAGACTAAACAACACCTAAAGCTTTCAGGGAAAGAAAAACTCCTGCCTACCTTACTGCATGTGAAAGATCAGCCTGGGAATTTACTTTTGCCGAATAACACAGTTTATTTTCTCAGGAGATTGGTTTAAGACGTTAAAAGTCGTGTTTGAATTTTGAGGGACAAAAAGCTGTAGCTTGACTTTCTCCTGCATTTTCCCTTTCTGCTGTATGTTTAAAAAGAATTTTTGTGTTTAACATAAGCAACGTGACAGAGACAGGGAGAAGGAAGGCATTTGAATTAACACGCTGATGAGGAGCTCAGGAAATCTGAGATCAGTCCCTGTCTTTGCCATAGCACTGCTGTGTAGTGTTGAGTAAATTACCTATTGTCTCTGCAGTTCAGCCATCCAAGTGGTAAAATAGGGATAAAAAGTTTTCCTTTCATTAGCTTTTCACTTGCTGTGTGCTAGTTGAGTGCTCAGCATAGTGGGGATTCCTATCATCCAAATAACTCAACATAAAAGAAATATTGCTAATGAGTTTTTAATTGGCACTTTTCATGGAAACTGTACTGATTATTCCCTCCTTTTTTTACTCCCTTTAGAGCTGCCTGTAAAAATTGTGAAGCCTTTGCGAGATAAGATTGCTCTTGAAAAACATCGGGGATTCCTGGAGTGCCAAGTGTCTCGTGCCAATGCCGAAGTTAAATGGTATAAAAAGGAGGTTGAAATTCACCCTAGTGACAAATACGAAATTGTGAGTGATGGTGTCTATCGGAAACTCATCATCAATGATGCAGATTATGAAGATGAGGACACGTATACTTGTGATGCCTTTGATGACAAAAGCAGCGCTAATTTCTTTGTCGAAGGTAGTGAACCATTTTTTCCCCTCTAGGATGCATTGGAAGGAGGACTGGCTGATTCAAAAAGCCCTGGTCATTTACTTTGAAAACAAAATACCACTTAGGAAGTATTTTAATTCAGTATTGATTTACTCTGAAGTCCATTGATATTGAATCCTTTCAGGATTATAAGTGCAGGAACATCCTGTAAAATATATGGTATATTCTCCTAAGGCAAGTGATGAAATTCCTGTTCTAGAGAAGCTTATCAGATATGCTGGAGAAAGTTTGTTGTTCAGAGAAAAGTTACTGTAGCTAACCGAAGTCTTCCCTATTATCAATATTTGCATTTCAGTGAACTTTCTTTTCCATTTTATACTGCCAAGTGTTTGATATCAGGATAGGAAGGTGGCTTTAGAAATGGGACTGGGAATCAGGAGATCTGGATTCTTTTGAGGCTGTGTCACAGTCTCACTGTCTGACCTGTGACCAGCAATATGCGTTTATTTTTATAGAAAAAAGAGGATGTTTTAAGGCTTTTTGACCCAATAAGTACCGTATTGAAATGCAGAAAAGATCACATGAGTGTGCAGGATGCTAATGAAAGAGTTCTTTCATGAGTCCTAAGTCCCTGCTTTCCTGTTCCATCCTTCATCCAGAGCAATCCATTAATATTGTAAAGGAGTTGTGTGATGAGGATGTGACTGAGCCTGAAGAAGCCAAGTTTGAATGTGAGACATCCATTCCATCCGTGAAACCCCCCAAATGGTCTCTACGTGGAGAAGTCTTACAGGCTGGCAGAAACATTATCATGCAGCAAGAAGGCACCATCCACCGGCTGACAATACTGAAAACCAGTGCTGATATGACAGGCACCATTCAGTTCTCCATTGGCAAATCAAAATCCACAGCAAACCTGCTTGTCAGAGGTAACGTGATTATGTCCTGGCTTGAATTAGATCACGAGAGATCCTTCCTCTCACAGTCCCTGGAAAGTAATTTTTCATACGAACTGTCTAATGTGGAGGTTCCACTGACTGGGGTCTTGGAAATATATGGAAGATCTGCTTAGTTCCCAATTACAAGTTGTTGGGTGCATGAAATGAGGCAGCAATGTCTTAGGAAGGGATCTGATTAAATGAGTTTGGTGTGCCTGGTATTCAAACCTGGTATTCAAATCTACTGAGCTAAGACTGGATTTTAGGTTTTTGGTTTTTTTCCTTCTTGACTTTACCAAAGAAGACAAAACAGATGAAATTTGCCAGGAGAGTTTATTTTGTCCCATTTCTGAACTAGACAAGTTTGATAGCTCATTTACTTAATCCACTTTGTCATTGACTTGATCTGGGACAAAGCTTCAAGGCTTTTTATCTTCTGCTGTCACCATTGTAAATATCTCCAATCACATCCTGAAGTCCTTGTTTTGTCTTTAATTTGCTCTTACTTGAATAAAAACCTCAATCAGAGAGCAATTCAGTAAGCACTGAACCAGAACTGGACCATGCATTTGGTAGTTAATATACAGTATTATCTTACAGAAACCAGCATTCCCTACAGATCATCATGCCATTTTAGCTTCAAAGCACATCAGCTCTGTAACAGAAACTTGTAGCACCATCTGAGCAGTTCACAAACCAGTTGTGAACGACATCATACATGAAATTAATTGGCATGAAATACAGATTAGAAACTTCCCTCTTCTTGAGATTGATCCTTTCTTCTTTCCCAACCCTGCTTTGCAGATTACCACATACAGATCACCAGGAAGATGGAGGACAAGACAGCTCTGGAGCGCCATTCAGTCATCCTGTCCTGCGACTTCAGGCCTTCTCCAAAGGTTGTGAAGTGGTTCAAGGGCCACACACCCATCGAGCCCTCCGAGAAGTACAAAATCAAGCGGGAGCAGCATTCAGCAGAGCTCAAGATTTTGAAGGTGAAGCCCGAAGATGCTGGCGTGTACAAGTGCAGGGCTGGAAACGCTGAGACTGAAGCCACACTGACCGTTGAAGGTACGAGTGGTTTGCCGCAGGGAGGCTTGCCTGTTGTATAGATATAAGGAAGACATTTTTTACGATGAGGGTGGTGAAACACTGGCACAGGTTGCCCAGAGAGGTGGTAGATGCCCCATCCCTGGAAACATTCACGGTCAGGCTGGACGGGGCTCTGAGCAACCTGATCTAGTTGAAGATGTCCCTGCTCATTGCCAGGCAGTTGGACTAGATGACCTTGAAAGGTCCCTTCCAACCCAAACTATTCTATGATTCTATGATATCTTTATGGTTAGTATTTCACTCTGGACTTCTCTTCTTGAGTTGAGGTAGATTCCCACAGTTCTCTCCTGCTAATTTTATATAAATGCAGTATCTTAAGTGAACTGACTGTATTATGCACTGTGCTGATATTCCATGATACTGAAATCCAGCACTTGGCATAAAGTAGATAGTGCCCTTCCACACACATTACCTGGGTAAGGCAGAAATTCATGCATCTTTCTCAAGGCACATTGTTTTCCATTTCATCTGAGGAACTAGAACTCTTTGGTGCTTCTTGCTAAAAATGTGCTTTATGTTAAACAGCTACAGGCCTCTGGTTCTGGTGATCTTGGTTGTGGTTTTCATTTCCTGAGCACTGTGTCAGCTTTTAGATCTGCTGTACCTTTGTTATTCATAATGATGCTCTACCTCATCCTGGTACGGCACTGTTTTTAGCCCGTTCTTCACTTCTGGTGAAACTGTAAGAAAAGATGATCACTGTGTCACTTTCAGCAAGACTTGGAGGTGAGCCATGGAATAATTTCCAGAAGTCCAGGAAGCAGCTCTTGATAACAGTTTGGCCTTGACGAGGTTCATCCAAAAGACAAAATTGTTCAATACTCCCAAAATCCTTGTCTGAGTTAGCTAGTCCTTGAGAAACAGCATTTCATGGGTGGAGAAGCTGCAAAGAAAAACCTCTGGCCAAGGACTGGGAGAGAAAACTAAATTCCTGTTGCTCCCTAAACCTGAGCATGTTGCTTAATCTCTTCGTACTTGCTGTTTGTGACAAAATCCATTGTCTTCATCTCATCCTCTGTGTTTCCCTGGCAGTGAGTCAGGGATAATTTAGTTATGTGTTTGTGTGTAGTGATGCGCACACAGAGACTGGAGCTCTGTGGGGTATTTAGGCATCGCTGTAATGTCATTACCATTTTAGAAAGACTTACTTATTTTTAAATTAAAAAGAAACAAAGGCAAAACAGTTTTATGTGTTAAAAGAGAATTGAGGGTTCTGGACAATATAGTCATTATAATGGATGTTTTTTTGTTGGACTAAATGCAGAACCAACTAAATGAAATGTAATGACCCATGGTGTACAGGAGACCAGTCTAAGTCATCTAATAAACTCTAACATCTATTAAACTCATCTAATAAACACTACGAAATCTATTTGTGGTAACAGTACTGATTTATGGTGACAGTGGTGATGGTGCACCTTGGTTTCCTACAGCCCGCAATGTGGAAGTACTCAAACACCTGCAGGACGTGGAAATTGAAGAAGAAAGTTCTGCTGTCTTCTCCTGTGAGCTGTCCCATGATGACGAGGATGTGGAATGGTTCCTCAACGGCACCCTCCTTTACACCAACAATTTCAATGACATCAGGAACGTTGGCAATTGCTACATGCTGACAATGAAGCAGGTCAAGCCTGAGGATGCTGGCACAGTGACAATGAAGTCAGACAAGGTGTCAGAGAGCGTGCGTCTGAAGGTGATAGGTGGGTCGTGATCACACTCCTCCTGAACGTAAATAAGAGCTGCAAAAGAGCCCTTATTTACCATACCCATGCCGCAATCCTGCTTGTAAGCTTCACCTTTCTAGGACCAAGTAATAGGCATGGAGGGGTTTCCTTCCAGTGTAAGTTTCTACTGTAGCTGATGATTTTTCTAAGGAAGACTGTTTTGATGTCCTGCCAAAACTTTCCATAGCTCTTTATCATGCTTTTACTTATCAGGATAGTCTCAAGAGCAATTTCCTTCACTTGTAGGGCTCTTCAGTAGTATATAGTTTATAAATTGTTGTTTCTAAAGATTTTTGTCTGCAAGGAGGTGAGCTTTCAGTGTATTTCTAAGGGTAGGGCACGCCTTTAGTACATCAGTTCTGGAGCTGGACTGAATCAGCAAAGAGAAGGCAGTTTGCTGCTGTCCGTCATATGTCTTAGATGTGTGACCAGATTTTAAGTTGCTGTAGTTTAACATGTTCTTGTGCATCAGCTAAGCCACAGTAAGTTGCATGAATTATTTTAGGCATGATAGAAACTTCAGGTAGAACTCTCACCATAATTTCAAAATCACATTTTCTTTAGCAACACACCCATACATGCATGCTCAAGTAAGTCACAGTGATTTGTTATCCTAAATTAACTCCTTCATGTATCTGGAAACACAAGTGGGAAAGTTCTGAGCCATTCTCTCCACAAGTCTGAATCTGACGTCCTCTGTGCCTTCTTAGGAAATCAGAGAGATGATTCTCCTTGCATTTTGCCTCCTGATCATGACTATTTTGTTCTTCCCAGCGCATCTGAATAACTTAACTCTTCTACTCTATCCACTCAGAGAGTTAAGGATTTCCTCTTCCTCTTTTCTTTTATATCTGGTTGAAAATTTCCCCTGTATAAATATCTTCTGTGTCAAATATATTTTAAATTAGATAAAGGGAAGAGCAAAAATGTTCAGGAGAGTGAGGAGAGTGTGCAGAATATCCTTTTATTGCTGCTCCTACTGCGTGAATCCTGCTTCGTGAAAAGGCAGCGCCAGCTCTCTGGCTTTAGAAGACCTACATCCCAATCACTCCTCTTCACACATTTTCCTTCTAACCACCAGACTCCTTTCCACTTGTAGACTGCTGCAAGGAGAAAGGACGTTGCCAGAGAATATTTTCCGCTCTTCCACGATGCAGAGAAGGGCTTCCTTAAACCTAGTCTGTCTTGTTGAGTAGCTATTCTATAGAAGTGTGAAGCTGTCCCTCTGACCTTCACTGAGGCCCTACATGCCTCCTACAAGCCCCATTCCCTGTGATGGAATCTCCTGTGCCTGGCAGATGCCCCAACACAGAATAAAATTAGTCCTTGCAATCTCATAGGTGTGCAGTCATAAGAAAGACCACGATTACAGCACAGAATATCACCCCCCATCCACAGCAATGCAGGCTGCCTCTCTCCTTCCATGCATCCTCCCATTAATAAATTCTGATTTCCCTAAAACTCATTCCAATAATGAGATGTGAGACTGTTTTAGGTTCTGCATTGGTATCATCAGCATTGACAAGGGTTTACTTAAGCTCTCTTTAAATATTTGGTAGCAACTGAAAATGTCTTAACTTCAATAATCCTGTTTGTTCCCTGTTTTGCCCCTTAACCTTCAGAGAAGCCTGCGGTCTTCATGAAGTCCTTGGATGATGTTTTTGGTGAGGAGCGAGGTGTAATTAAACTGGAATGTGAAGTCTCCAAAGAGAAGGTCAAACCCGTTTGGAAAAAGGATGGTGTGAAGCTCTCTTCTGGTAACAAGTATGAGCAGATACAGTCTGGGAAGACCCTGTGCCTCCTTATCCATGACCTTGAAAAGGCAGATGGAGGTTTATACACATGTGATATTGGCACTGATGTTGCCAAGTCAAAGGTCAGTGTTCAGGGTAAGTATTGTAGATGATGGTAAGTCAAGGGGTGCTGCAGATGTGGGTGGGCTTGGTCACTTTTTCTCACACCTATTCCACCACGAGCCTCACATAACACAGTGATGTCTGAACAATCCCTGTTACTCTTTGATGTAAGTATATCTGGTATTTCAGTGAAAATCACACGCCCAGAATTTTGTGACACTATTTCCTGCCTGAACATCCCTAAGGTGTAGAAATCCTCCCAGAAGAGCAAATAATTTCACAAAAAAAACCCCTGAAAACTAAACCACCACCCCCACCCCGCGCCCCCCCCCCCCCAAAAAAAAAAAACAACAAACCCCAAGCAACTTGTGTTTCATGTTTTTGAGCTATTAATTCAGTCTGTTGTGGGAACACGAAAGCAGACAACATTCTTTACTGAAGAACCCAGCAGTTCAGCCTGTCCTCTCATCCTTGTGGCTGCTTGAAGGAAAGAGGAGTGTTCATGGCTTTCAAACTCATATTGATAATAAGACAAATTTTGAATTTGTCTGATTTGAACACCAGGAAGGGTAGGATAGTAACAAGTTAGCAAATACAAATGTCCCATTTCTCATTTCAGCACGGAGAAAAACCTCACACAGCATCCCAGAGGCTTCTGTCTGACAGCTTTTAACGTCTCTAGCTCATTGTATCTTGACTTTTCTCCATGAAGTAAGCTGTTCTCCATGCAGTCCTTCCAGAGCAAAGCCAGGAAATTCACATGTCCCTTTTTTCTATAGCTTTGTGATTATTCTAAGTGGATAATGTCTGAGAAGTCCTTCCCATGTCAAATACATTTGTGGGGAATGCAGTGTTGTCCTGCCAATCCTATAAATAACCCAGTTTGATGAGCTAAAAATGTCAATATTACTACTCATGTCAATAATAAAAGCCTTTTCTCCTTGTATTGACCTACTTTTTGTCTTCCAGAACTGAACATTGGCATCACCAAACGGCTGAAGAACACTGAAATCCAGGAGGGAGAAGATTGCACTTTTGAGTGTATTTTGTCCCATGAAAGTATTGATGACTTCAACTGGATGCTGAACGGGAGCAAAGTGGAAAGTGGTGGGCGATTTAAAGCCTCTAACATGGGTCGGAAATATACGCTCAATATCAAAAGCGTGATTCCTGATGATGCTGGGGAAGTAATTTTCACTGCTCGTGGTCTAACCTCCAAGGCTGCTCTGGTTGTGAAAGGTAATGAGATCAGAAACGTTCTAGGGTTTGATTTCTTGTGTGTCTTTTCATAAGGTATGTCAGTAAACCATGAAGGCAAACTTTTGTTATTATCAAAGTGAATAGCAGCCTTCTCTGTGAGCCTTGAAGCACTGAGAATTTTCCTTTAAAAAAGGTGAAAGGCTGAAACTTTCTATAGATATTTGAGAATGGCAGAATACACTGGGTAGTGTAATTGTACAGACAATTACTACCTAGACTGTGTGCCTCAGAGGTAATCACACAAGACCCCCTGGGTAGTCAGTGGAGAGAAGAAATAGGTAGTTTTCAGACATAGTTCATCACCTGCAGTTAGACCTATTTAGGACAAAATAAATTGTTCTTGAAGCCTATTGCCCATACTTAGCAGATCACTGCTGGCTGTAGAGCAGCCCTGGGGTGAGTGCTTCTTGCTACATATGGTGGTTAACAGTTGGACTTGATGATCTTAAAGGTCTTTTCCAACCTAAACGACTCTATGATTCTATATCTCTATAGCATAGATGTCTATATTGAGTGAGCTAGATCCCACCATAACTGCACACCTACTGTAACTTCAGTGGTGACAAAATGACATCCCCTGAAATGGATGCCATCAGGACAAGTCCTCGGTTCCTGTAAGCAATCATTAATATTCACTGAGAGCCCATAACTGCAATCAATATGTACTAAAGAACAAGACTGCTTTTCCCCTCCCTTCCTTAACATAATATGAATCATTCATTGGTGAATGTGAAAACTTGCTGGATATTTCAATTGCAAAAACCCCAACCATATAGTGAGCATGATCGTGATTTTTATTCAAAGTTCCCTTTTTTTTTTCCCCGCCTCTTCAGAAAAACCTGCTGAGGTTACAAAACAACTGGAGGATAAAACATCAGCAGTGGGGCAGGACATCAGCCTGAGCTGTGAATTGTCGAAACCTGATGTGAGCATCAGGTGGTACAAGGATGGCAAAGCAATCCGAAAAAGCCAGAAATATGACTTGCACCAAGAGGGAACACGGGCTGTTCTGATCATCCATGACTCCACAGTCAAGGACAGTGGGGAGTACACCTGTGAGACAGACGTCTCTAAAACAAAAGCCAGGATCACAGTGCAAGGTCAGTTGTGGCATACATAGGGGCTGGCATGTACAGAAGTCGGGGTAAATATCTACAGCCTGTGGGAGATGTTATTCTCTCTCCCTAAACAGGATCAATTTTTAGTTCTCAAAAAATGTCATTTATTAAAAGTTTTTTAAAAAAATCTCTAAAAAAACACCTTGTAGGTACTGAAGAATCTTATGTACTACCAAAATTGGCAATTTAAATTTAGTCTTTTTTGAATACGGGTGGTCAAAACTGCATGCAGTCTGCAAGATGAGACCTCACCAGTACCTGTACAATGGCATTAAACTTCCCTGGAAATATTTTGCCTCATATGTCCTGTGACAGGAGGTGGACCTGGTGATCTTCTTAGATCCATTCCATCTGATAGGCTGAGAGGAAATGTCCTCAAGTTGTGCCAGGGGAGGTTTAGATTGTATATTAGGAAAAATTTCTTCACCCGAAGGGTTGTCAAGCATTGGAACAGGCTGCTCAGGGAGGTGGTTGAGTCACCATCCCTGGAGGTATTTAAAAGATGTGTAGACATGGCACTTAGGGACATGGCTTAGTGGTGGACTTGGTAGTGTTAGGTCAATGGTTGGACTCGGTGATCTTAAGAGTCTTTTCCAACCAAAATTATTCTGTGATTCTGTCATTCCATATTCTGTGATTCTAACAAGTTGGGGAAGAGGGGATTCAAGACCACTTTGTATGCTCAGGACTTGTTTGGGTAACAAATCTGTCTCTGTCTCTCTCTTTTTTTTTTTTTTTTTTTTTTTTTTTCCCTTTCCAGAAAAACCTAATTATTTTGTCAAGGAACTTTCAGATCTGAAAGTCGATGAAAGCGGAACTGCAGTTTTTATTTGCCAGAGTGAGAAAGCTGCATCCTCTGTGGTCTGGAGGAAAGGCATAGCTGAACTGAGGGCTAGCAAGAAATACGAGATCACACAGAAAGGACAAGTCCTTCAGCTGGCCATAAATAACTTGGAGAAAAGTGACAGTGACACTTACACCTGCGACATTGGTGATGCCCAGTCCAGAGCCAAGCTAGTCGTGCAAGGTATGCATGAGAGTAATATGATTGTGCGTCCTCTTTCTCCACCAGGAAACATTATATGCATAGGCAGAGCTATTTCTCAGCATACAGGTAGTAGATCTACTGATTTTTGGCTCTGAGTCATGATGTATATACACTGCACAGGACATGTGGACAAAAATACAGCAACATGGAGCTGGATGTGCAGAGCAATTTGTTGATTTGAAGAAGTTACATCTGGAGTACTTTGGGTATGATTTAAAACCCAAAATGCTGATGTGAGGAGAGGCTGGTGTTCCTGTGTGAACATGCGATGGATATGATTCAGAGTGCCTGCTATTAGATGAGGGGAAAATTATTCTGCCTCCAGGCTTTTCTCCGTATCACTTGATGTCTCTTTCCAGCAGTGGTTTCTGAGAGGGGATGGGTGAATGAGTGGTCCAGGGATCTTTAAGTGCTTAATGTCCCTCTGGACCTTAGAGGTGAAGGGTACAACCCAATCTCCAGCTGAAGAGTACAACCCAAGCAGCTTTCGTTTGATGCCGCAGGCAGTAAATGAGCTGCGGTGGCCAATGTTAACAGCAGGGCAGTGTTTAAGGAGAAGGAGGGAGGTCTGGTCGTTACTGCTCCTCACAGTTCCCTCACTGGAGCCCCGCAGGGGAGAAACCCCTGAGCTGATATTGATGAAATAATGAAGAGAATAGGTGGAAAGATTCAAGAATAGTCACATGGAGATGCAGTGGTGGTGTCCACTTATTAATTATTATAGCTATCTATTAAAGACTAGGGGGTAAAGCCAGGCTTGTCCACCTCTGATCATCTGCTAGAGCAGCCTCGAGAAGCAAAGAAGTGTGCTTAATCCCCATCCTGGCCCCAGGATCTGAGCTACCTGAATTTGCTGTGGGGTTTCTAACACCAACTTTTATGGGTAAAAAAATACTTCTCTGCCACAAAGCTCAAGATAAAAGCAAAAATCCCCTGTATGGGTTTTGTAAGTAGGAGCAACATCAGATATCTCTTTCTGTACAGTGAAAACCTTCTTTTATTTATTTATAGTTAGGTGTATATCTATATCTATACAGGCAGGTTTTCGGGGCTGTTGTTTTGTTTCTTTTTACTAAAGCTGCAGTCAGACACTCTCTCTGCTTCCCACTACGTTTATGCTTGGGCTAAACTCAAAGAAGGTGGGGGCTGGGGGGTCCTATCCCATAGAAAGCAAGTCATCTTTGCTCTAGAAAACAGAGGGGTTGTCACAGGAGGCATCATCTGCTTAGTGATGTTTAGAGCTCAACGATGCTGTCAGAGACGCATCCTTTCAGCCTTTCCAGGTTATTCCATTAGGCAAAACTTTATAACACTGGTTTTGGATTTATAAGACTGGATTTGGATTTTATAACACTGGCTACTTGTTCTGCTATATGTGTTCTGGTGGTGCTTTGAAGTTGTCTTCATCCTATTTTGGTGTCTGTCCTGTATATATTATCTTCCTGTGAATGTTTTTTGTTTTCAATAACAGGGGAATTGTGTTTCAGTCTTCTGTATCGTGAACATATTTCTTTCTTGGAATACTCACGTGGGAAATCTTGGATTTTTCCATATTGATTTTCATGCTAGAAACTGAAGATTCCAGTAATTGATGTATCTATGTTCCTTTCAGGCCAGAAAGTGCTAATAACAGAAGACCTGGAAGATGTCACTGTGTTAGAAGGAGAATCTGCCACGTTCAAATGCAGAATCTCTCCCATAGACTATAGCAAAGTGCAGTGGTTTTTGGATAAAACCCCACTCCATACCAATGAACTTAATGAGATCCAGTCTCAGCCTGGTGGATATCACTTGCTAACGTTGAAAAAACTCTCACTGAAGGACTCGGGGGTCATTGCATTTGAAGCTGGTGATAAGAAAACCTCTGCCAGTTTGGTTGTTAAAGGTAATTCAATCATAAAAAATCCAGGAGAGGAAAGAATATGTAGAAACAACTACGGGTTAATGTGGGTCGGTGAAAAAAAGAAGAAAAATGCTACAAATTTGGCCCAATCATATGTATATCTGTATATGTTCAGTAATATCATTACCTATATAATGAAGCTAGGGCTGGGGAATTAACACTTTGTAATCCTGGACAACTCTCAGTGTGTTTATTGGACCTTAGATGGGAATGTTATACTGTAGTGATGGTACATTGGATGCCTTGTCCAGTTTTCCTTGAGCTGAGCTGATAGGGTGATGGTAAGCGAGGAGAAATCAATTAGTTCAAGAAAAAAAGACAGTGCAACCAATAAGTTTTTAATTTTGTTTTCATTGTTTGAAAGGCAACATTATGTGTGTTCTCTGCTATTCATTGTTGACAATGAATTGTTTTCTCTGGAAGTTAAACTGAGTTAAAAGTGCAGTGTTAGTCTACTGCTATAGCGAGGGAATAAAATGAATGCCAGACAGCCCAAGAGTGCAGGATTAGAGAGGGGTTTTCTTACTGGAAACATAAATATTTCTCGTTGCCCAGAGATGTAAAACACACAGTCTCCACTGTGTCAGATCATGTTCTCATTCTTTTCAGAATCACCATGTTTCTTGCAAAGAACTTTTTTTTTTTTCAAGATTTGAAAATTTGCCCGAATTTTGCCATGGTACAGAAATGCAAACAGATTTTTTTCTGAAGGCAAATGAAAGGTCTTGTTTATAAAAGGCTGATTCCTTTTGGTAACATTAATATGGGATGCTATACTGTCAAAAACAGGTTTTGGATCCTGATTGATTGGATTTTTATGGATTAAAAAGCGTTAAGCTAGGAGGGATAAGATCTACCTTGGCCAATTTAGCTATTGGTATCTGGCTTAGGCTGCTTCTATAAGCTGTGTAGAAAGACAAGGACTTCCAGAGAGCTGTTCATCTTCTCTGTCCTAAAGACCTATTTTGGAAGTGAATATCTGGTCTCTGGAGGTGTTTGTCATCTTCCAGTGGTTATAGAGACACCTTACATGGCCCGTCTGAGCTATCTGCCTGGTTTTTAGAGAACTCGTACTGATGAGATGAGACCTGCTCTAGATGACTGGCTTTGACCTCACTTCATGCAGAATTAACTTTTCCACGTTCAGTTAGAAGGTTCAAACTAATCAGCTGACATGTAAAAGGGCTTAGGAAAATCGTGTCTCCATCTTGTTCATACTTAGCGAGATGTGAGACAGATCTTATTTATGTTCTTCAACAGGTGTATTTTCTTCTCAGTTTCTCCCAGATGGCATTAGGTATTTACTAAAAAACGTTTTATGGCATGACTGGTGCCTTCCTGAGGGCTTTATAGCCATGAACACCGAATTATTTGTTACTAACCTTGACCTGTAATTTTGATACAAGTGATCTTGGATGTAAATCACACATATTACTTGCGATCTGAAAATCCACACCTCTTCTGAAACATCTCAGATGTTTTTTATGTGATTCTAGAGAAGCCCTGCATCTTCACAAAGGAGCTGGTTGATACTGAAGTCACTGAGGGAGAGGATGTGATCCTTCACTGTGAAACCTCCAAATCAGACAGCCCTGTAAAGTGGTGCAAAGACGGGAAGAGCCTTAGGAATTCTTCCAAGTATAACATCAGCCGGTCGGGATTTGAAGCCAAGCTTGTCATTCACAGGGCAGAAGAAAGAGACAGTGGCAGATATGAGTGTGAGGCTGGAGCAGCTAAAAGTAGTGCTGTTATTACTGTCAAGGGTAAGAACATTTGGAGTGATGGTTTGGGTCCTGAGTCGTCATCTAACACTGAGGTCAGAGTAATAGTTTGAAGTGATAAAAACATAAACTATGCTGAAAAGGAACCTCATGTCCTTGCACCACAGTGCAGGAGAGGTTCTCATCAAGTCATCTGGGACAGCACCCAGAGAGGTGACAGAATGTGAAATAGGAAAAATCCTTCATCCTACCTGATTTTAGCTCTGTGAAAGTTAAGTGCCTAAATTGTCTGGAGCAGAGAGCAATGGGTCAGTCGAGAACAACGGGCATCTTTGTAGCAGATCCACCCAGCCTAAGAGATAATGCAGAGAAAGGATTAATCGCCTTCTGAAGCTGTCTCCACTGATGGCCCTCTCCAAGGAGGGAGCTCATACACCCATATTTGTCTGGGTAATTGCTTTAGGCAGCCAAATTTATTGAGTGTAGTGCATCCAAAGTTTTTATTCTAAAGATCATGATGAGGCAGGAGGTGCTATCTGAAGGGTTGTTGTCTAAGTTGGAGCAAAAGCTCTCTTCTTAGACATATGAGGCTCTAATGTACTTCCTTGAGCACATTGGGTAAGCACCACGTACGTTAGGTACGCGTTGGGTCTGAGCTGTACGAGAATCTGTCTCACCTGCTCCGCACGTTATAATTGCTTCAGCCTGTCTTGAGTCACTGCTCCAGCCTGAGGCTGAGGAGGAGCTTGGTTCCTGTGAGCAAAATTGCTCATTCAGATGGGCAGGTTCGAGCAGATACAGGGAGGCTGTTAATGGCACAGGCTGGATTTGGCATTTGGGTTGTTGGAATAGTCAACCTGAAGCTCAGAGCATGAAGAGGGAAGGCAAGATGCTCGCAGTATTTATCTAGAGCACAAACAAGCAAGCCAACTTAAGGCTCAGATCTGCTGTGCAAGGACAGAGAACGAAGAAGAGAGGTGATGGTTAATGGTCCAGATTTGTTATGTCTTACATTAGTACTAGGATGCTTTCCCAATGCCTGTTGCACAAAAAAGAAAGATCTATGTTGACTTTAGTAGGACCTGGATCTCACCCACGATGAAGAGGAGTTTTTCTGTTAGAAAAAAACCCCCC
The DNA here is from genome assembly GCF_030936135.1 of Gavia stellata. Classification (NCBI taxonomy): domain Eukaryota; kingdom Metazoa; phylum Chordata; class Aves; order Gaviiformes; family Gaviidae; genus Gavia; species Gavia stellata. The sequence continues at coordinate 3,520,659 of NC_082599.1, forward strand.
TTATTATACGTGTTAAACAACAGCTCCATTTTTCTCTTCTCAAAGAAGGGTGTGGATGGATGCAGGATTTAAACACATGGATTCAGATCACCAGTAGATGTGAAGGAGTCAAGTCATAAGGCTGCCTACAACCAATTACACTGTTGTAGCTTTCTTTTATCTATTCGGATCGCATCAGAACAGCAGAATGCAAAAATAGCAAAAAAAAAAAAGTCACTAGCCATGTGACACTGAGGTCCCAAACTAGAAGTAAAAAGGGAACACAAGAATAGGCTGTACTTTTTCAACAACCACAGGACAACTGCATCCCGAGTCAGTAGTTGACTTGCATATTCATAAGACAGCAAAAGCCAGGAAGAAATTGAGGTTTTTTCATTACCTGAAGGGAAGACACTTCAGTTGAGTTTTTTTCCTAGTAAGTGCCTTCTCTACACCAGCTCACCGTAAAGCCTTGAATCCCGGGCTGTGATAGAGCCTCCACAGGGATCTCCACAGGGACCCTTTCATATACGGCTGTGCTTTCCTCTCTGTGTTTGCTCTGTGCTGTTTTTAAGTCCATATTCATGTCTGATAAAAATATGTTGCGGGGTTATTTATAATGAGAAATCAATACTGCTGGTGATGGCAGAAAGTGCTTGGCCATTTCTTTGTCTCCTCTGTGTTATGTGCGAGTTGACCTCAGTGAAGTTTTGCGGTTTTTGTGCCGGTGGTCCAGCTCTGACCACCCGTCTGCAACACTGCAACACGCTGTTTGTGTCATTAATAGCAGGGCAGCATCTGCCACTAATGTTAATAATGACAACAGTAATAGTAGCGATGTCTTCAGTAGTACAGATAGTAGTTAAAAGGAAAAAAAGCATGTGGTCTCAAATATTTTTTGCTGCTGTAGGGTGCTGGCAGCCAGATGTGAGCTGTAAGAATCTGTTTACTGTTTGCTAGTGCTTTTCCGTTCCTGTGGTTTTGTATCTGAATAGTCAAGTCTGAAACAAAAAGGAAAAAGTGATTCCCAGTCTCGTGTGTTTTCTTAAACATCTGCAATGTTCTTTTTCAGAAATACCAGTTCTTTTCAAGCAAGAGCTGCAAAACGAAGAAGCCAAAGAAGGAAAACAGGTCAAGCTGACCTGTGAGCTCAGCAAACCTGATACCCCAGTGAAATGGATGAAAGGAAACACTGTTCTCTGTGCTAGTGAGAAGTATGAATTTAAGCAGCGTGGTACTGTGGCAGAGCTCATTATTCGAGATGTCAAATCGATAGACTCTGGGGACTATACCTGCAGCACTGGGGAACTGAAGACCACTGCTCGGGTGAAAGTGAATGGTAGGCAGAGTTAGATACATTGCCACGCTTTCTTAATGCATTGCTTAATAGATGTTCTATTTAAAAAAAAAATCAGATAGCACTTCTTTTTTGTGGCAGTGCCGTCTACAAATTCATACGTAAAATTTAAAGGTAATATTGTATACTTGTAAGCACCTGTATATATTTCATTCATGTAATCTCACATTATGCATCCGGGATTTAAAATCTGTAACTTCCCACTAAGCAAAAAATATATAAGTGCACAGGGTTCATTTTCTACACCCTGTGTGCCATAGTTCCTGACCTATCAGCTATTTTATGTGGTTGTGATTAAGACTGGAGTGAGAGGTGGAGAGCAGGAGCATTGGAGCACAAGAACAGGAAAACATGAGTCCAGTCCCTGTCAAATTGCTGGTGGCCAACTGATTAATGTTTAGACCCCCAAACTCCCCAAAACATCCTTTTTAAAGGCTCTCAGATGCCATCTGCACTCCCCAATGCCCTTAAACAGATACAATACCTTTAGTAGTATAGCAAAAGCAGTTTGTGCTGGAGCAGAAAGCAGGAGAGATCTAGGGCATGAATACTGTCTCGGAGCCCTGTAGCAGCAGGGAATTTGTCAGGTGAGGATGCCCAGAGGACTCTGAAGGGATCCTTATTAAAGATGAGATAAACTTCCCCCATGCTCCTAGGAATCCCCAGTGAGATGATGACATCTGGGGGAGAGATTTCTTCCTGCTCCCAAGCAGAATCACTTTGATGTTACATAGCCAAGGGATGGTCTAGGGTGGCTCTTCTCATTTGGAAAAGGACTAGTTTTAAGGGGTGACAGCCGTCATGGGGCACTTGTTGTACAGCAGGTCAAGAGGGCATGTCCTAATCCCTGGTTCTGTGTTCTAGCTGTGCCTGTCCTTTTTAAACAAGCCCTGGAGAACACGGAAATGGAAGAGGGGAAATCTGTCTCCTTGCGCTGCGAACTCACAAAAGCTGATGCCACCGTGGTGTGGAAAAAGGGAGAAGCCACGCTCCAGGCAAGTGCCAAATATGAAATGAAGCAGAAGGGGACAGTGGCAGAGCTGGTGATTCATAATGCAGAGCCAGAAGATGCGGGAAGATACACCTGTGACACTGGAGACCAGCAGACCACAGCCCAAGTCAAAATCCATGGTAGGAATAAGACACCTGCTTGTGACCATTTGTTGTTGTTCTTGCCGTGGTCCTGCTAGCTCCTGCATATTTATAGGGAGCATTCAGAAAAAAAAGGGATCACTACAAACAAAAGGCAGCTCTGGCTGGGTCCATTATGATCTGTTTTCTAGGATAATATCTTCATGCTAAAACACAGCAATCAAACCTACCTGATAACAAGATATCTTTCCTTGCCTCTGAATAACTGTTCTGCTTTCTGCTCTGGACAGAGGCGCTTGTCTGAGCTCTAAGCCAGGAGGTAAGAAGGGCCTCTGCTGCACATTTTGTTAAAGTATATGCAATTCTTTTCTGTACTTTCTCAGCGAGTTTTTCACGTGTCTGTGACCAACAGCATTTGGGCAGCAGAAGGGTAATTACTTCGATATTCTAATTATTGGGAAATAATTGTTTTGTTTTTATTTCCTCCCAAACTCATGGTGTGCTATTGTAAAGTCAAGTAGAGTCCTGGAAGCGCAGGTAGGTCAGAGCTTATTAGCTGTGCCAAGAGAATTTGTTTTGGCTTTAAGTCCCATATGAGGTCACCAGTTGGTAATGGTTCTCCTAAAGTAAAATGAGAACACTTCATTCCTCAGCCGTCTCTGCGCTCATCAAAGAAGAGCTGAAGAGCGTGGAAGCCGTGGAAGGTGGGACCACCACCCTGCGATGCCAGCTGAGCAGAGAGGCCCCCGTGGAGTGGAGGAAGGGGCACACTCTTCTCCGGCCGAGTAACAAGTACAGGATGAGGCAGGAGGGCACGGTGGCTGAGCTGCTGATCCACGATCTGGACCCAAAGGATGCTGGAGACTATACATGTGTAGTGGGGAACCAAAAAACCACAGCAGCCTTATTGGTGAATGGTAAAAAGTCAGAAATAACCCGTGAAACTATGGAACGTTTTTGTCCATCTCTTCCCTCCTCCTTTCTGTGTATTCCCTCGCAACACCTACCTGTATGTCCTGCTTCTACTTTTTTCATCCTTCCACTTTTTCATGTTGCCATGTCACTCCTTTCCCCAATCTCCATCCACGATCAGCTTTCATTATACCAATGTTGTGTGTGTGTGTGTTGTCTCCTCACCTTTCCTCAAGTGAAGGGTGCTGACATGCATATATGTTCTCCTGAATTATTATGGAAACATTAGATTCCTTGGGATTTTCTGTTAAGGAGGGTTCATCACTCCTTAATGGTAAGGATGAGTTTGTCATTTGTATGCATGATCCCAATCAAGGTCACACATACTTTGATTCCCACGGAACAATTTACTAGAGAATTTTTTTTTTCCATCAACAAAAAAGGCAGGATGTATTTAAGGATAAGGGTGTTGGAATAAGGCTTAAGTAATCAGACAATAAATCACAATTCAGCCTCTGACCAGAGATCTGGACAAGGTCTTGGGTTGCAATCCCTTTTCATTCTGCATCTCTCAGCCCTGCCAGTCCGTTTCAAAAAAGAGCTGAAGAACGAGGAAGCCACCGAGAGTGGGACGGCCACGCTGCAGTGCGAGCTGAGCCAGGCAGTGGGCTCAGTCGAGTGGAGGAAGGACGGAAAGGTGCTGATGCCAAACAGCAAATACAAAATGAGACGGGAAGGGCGTTTTGTTGAGCTGGTTATCCAAGACCTAGACTTGACGGATGCTGGGAGCTATACCTGCGTGTGTGGAGACCAGAAGACAACAGCTGCCTTGAGAGTGAATGGTAACCATTCTACCTGTTTTGCTCATTAAGCCCCAAACTTAGCATGTTTGACAGCATTTGCTGGTCATCTGAAGTTTGGTCAGTGTGATTTTTTTAGAGGTTTCACGTTCTTGGCTCTGTGGTGCCAAAGAGTCACCCTATTAGAGAATATTCTCTTGTGGGTTTTTTGTTTTTTTGTTTTTTTGTTTTTTTTTTTCTTTTTAGACAGCACAGCTATGTTGTATATTGTTTTCTCTAATTTATTTCTCTCTACTCTAGGAGGTTTTACCCCTCTTTCTGTATCCACCTAGCAGTAGTGCATTTTTGGTTAAACATATACACTGCAGCCCAGTAACTCACATCAGAGTCCAGTTCATTTCATTCTAGTGCTGATTCCTTCTCTGTTGGTATTGCATCCTTCAGCCTTGCCTACCCTCTTCCAAGAAGAAATGTTGAACAAGGAAGCTACAGAGGGGGAGGCAGTCACTTTGCACTGTAAACTGAGCAAATCGGCCCCGGTCGAGTGGAGAAAAGGGAATAAGGTCCTCAAGCCAAGTGAAAAATACAAAATAGAGCAGGAAGGTCCCTTTGCGGAGCTGATGATCCAGGATTTGGATTTGGCAGACGCTGGTGATTACAGCTGTGTGTGCGGAGATCAACAGACTACGGCTGCTCTGACAGTAAATGGTAAAAAGAAATTCTCAGCACGTGCCCCAAGTAAACCTGTATAGATCGCTTCCTTTTTTTTCTCCTGTTTCATCTGGTCCCAGTATGCTTTCCATCCTCCCCCCCTTGCTGATTGATCTTTCTATCCTGTTTTCCTTCCTCTCTCTCTCTCCTTTCACCTGATGTCCTCTTGATGTGCTGTTTGTCTTCCTAGATGCTATATTCCAATGACAAGTGGAGTACAGGTCCCCAGCTCAACACAATCTCCCTAGTCCAGTATAGCTGCTTGTTTAAAAGTTTTCCCATAGGGATTGACCTAAAAGTGGGAATAATATTTACTTTTTGTAACTTAAACTGTTACGCTGGTTGCTCCTAAGAGGAACAACTTTTCGTCAACATATGATGCTACACAAGGACTATCTTAATGAAAAATTTTTATTCTTTTTATTCTCCTGCTATTCCCAGCCCTTTTTTACCAATTTTGTTTAACTCTTCCAAAGTATGTACTTTATCTCCACAGAAAGCTGACAGCATGTTTGTAACTGTTCTGTTTTAAGGGGCTCTATTTATAAAAATACAGACAGTGCCATAAATCAGGCACTTCTGTAGAACTGCCATTTTTCTCAAAGGAAAGAGAATGCTTTGGGTCTCATTGAAATATGGCCTTTAATTTTACCCCTTCCATTTTATGGTGCATAAAGGATAGATGGATTGTCAACTAAGTCTGCAGATAGACTTGCTTTTAAAACAAGTTTTTTAAAGTGTGACAACAAAAAATTAAAAATCAGACTGAAATCTCTTTTGAAATGGAACAAAATCCTGGAGTGTGAAGAAGGTCTTGTGGCTTCAATGACACGCAGGTTCAGGGAGATAAGTGAAGAGAGTGAGTAGATCATGAGTCAGCCTTTCTCAGCTTTGATGCCGTGTCCGTATTGCATTTACTCTGCAGTCCTGCCTGCTCTTTTCACCAAAGAACTGACAGATGAAGAAGCCACCGAAGGTAAAAGTGTCTCTCTGCACTGTGAGCTGAACAAGGCTGCTGCTAATGTGGAGTGGAAGAAGGGATTCAAGACCCTCAAATCAAGTGACAAGTATAAAATGAAACGTGAAGGTGTCGTTGCTGAGCTTGTCATCCAAAATCTAGACACAATGGATGCTGGAAATTATTCCTGTGTGTGCGGAGACCAGCAGACTATGGCAGTTTTAACAGTACATGGTAAACCAAACAAAACAAGACACATACTAAAAGTAACTATCCTGTTTTCTCTGTTCATTTGGACAGATACCTGGTTACCCTACCGTCTCCTTCCTTCTGCCAGACCCTTATCCACAGCTCGCTGATGCCAATGAAGCGCTCACGTTGGCGTCAGTGCGGCCGGGGTGCATGGCACAAGAGGGGTATCAGTCTGCAAGCTCAGAGAAACGTATAAGCAACCCAGATTGCTGCTACTGTTTTAATTAGGGTCCATCATTTTGATTCTCCCCTTGAAAGTTTCTTTATTAGACACCCTGTTGTACTCAAGCCCATTAAAATGGGTTGCCTCGAAGGGACTGTGACCTAGGGATTTTAAGGTTTCATAAAATTCCCAAAGGTTAGGTTATTCCCTGGAATCTTATTCCCATACTCCGTTCCTGGGACAATGAGGTGCTTTTATACATACGGGCCAGTTTTCATTGCATTCAGTTACTCTCTTATTTAAAGCAACCCCAAACCTCCTAAGGGATGACCACTCCCGGGGAGAACTTTGATTTTTACTGCAGCTGGCATGTTTGAAAGGATATGTCAGTGCAGGTGAAAATGCTTGTTTTCCCACAATGTATTGAGGTGAACAATTTAACTTCAAACTGACATTTAGAATGAAACTCCATTGTTTTTTTTAATTGGACAACATTTTTTTAATGGACAATGTCTTTTCATTTGCTTCAGTATGTGAAAACATAGCAACCATCCTCCCATTATGGTTTAAAAAGTCATGTAAGAAAACCAATTTTTTAAAGAAATTTCAAATTAGTATTTATTCTTTTTGCTTGAAATTTCACAGGAAAAAATTGTGTTTTCTACTTTGGTGTGTATTGATTTGTGACTGAGTACATGTAAAATACCTCTACGCATTACTGCAAGTATTGAATCCTTTCCTGGTGATGACATGTCTCTCCTCGTATTGATTCATGGAAACTATTGAGAATCTATGTTCTTGCATTGATAAATCAGTTCAAGATAAGAGGGAAAAGGAAAATTAAACATCCGTGTTTAAATTTTAACTCTTTGGAGCATTACATCTCACTGCTCATATTGCTGTCCTTCAGCTTTGCCTGCGTTTTTCAAAGAAGGATTGAAGAACAGAGAAGCAACAGACGGTGCAACAGCCACTCTGCACTGCGAGCTGAGCAAGGTCGGTGTCCCGGTGGAGTGGAAAAAAGGGGACAAGACACTCAAACCAAGTGATAAGTATAGGATGAGACAAGAAGATACTGCTGCAGAGCTGTTGATCCGAGATCTGGAGGTAGAAGATACAGGAGAATATACCTGTGTGTGTGGAGATCAGAAGACGTCGGCTGTCTTGACAGTCCATGGTAAAAAAGCCATTCTCCATTGTGATAGCAGTATCTCAGGGAGATCCCTTTTCTCCAAGACAACTCTTTCCCACTTGCTTTGATGTTTTGATTCTGCAGCATTGTCTTGCTTTGCTGGCTGCGTTTCATCCCATCTCCCACTGTTTGTCCATTTGAAGCTGGTGGCTTCATAGCAAAGTAAAGATGAGATGTGAGAGTTTCTCATCTCAGTCTTCACGTTTTAAAAGTGAAAAAGACACCTGTATGTAAGGCCGAAAGTGAGCAGACCTCCAGCAGCAAGCTTGTTCTCAGAGGGTTTATCCTTGTGTCCCACTGATTTCAGTGGGTTTCGGTGCTTAACTTGAAGGAATGATCTTTAAAAACATTGAGCTCAGCTGGTGAGAGGTTTTCCCATTCAGAATGAATGACTGTCCCCCTCCTTTGTAGGACTGTGATATATTCTGCTGAGGATCTCTCTCTCTCTCTCTCTCTCTCTCTCTCTCTGTCTCTATATATATTCTGCTGAGAATCTCTCTCTCTCCATATATATATATTCCTCTGAGAATATATATATATGAAAACCCCAAACCATTACTCTGCAGGTCCTGATTTAGGGACTAGTAAGACAGATTTTGTTCCTCTCTCTGCCATGGTGAATAGTGAAAAGCTTTGGTTGTCCCTCCAGCAGAGGCAGTTCATGTATAGTTCCAATAGATGAAAGAATAGTTTTTGAGATGTATCTTAAGGATAAAATGCTTCTAAGGATAGGGGCAAAGCTGTGGAGGCAAAACTCTCTTTTCTCAGACTTTCTGCACACTTTTACTTCCTCCTCCTTCTCCCAGCTGGAGACGCTTCTGTTCTTCCCCTCCTCTGAGCTGGGGCTTTCTTCCCTATGCAAGTCGCTTCCTTTTAACTTTGGTGGCACACCACAAGGCAACTTGCTGAATGTTGCTAAAAAACCACCTGTATTCCTGATCTTAAGGCCATTATGTCCTTGGAAATTGTGGCTTAAGGGTGCACCTGAAGTTATATTACTGTTTTTTTATCTGAATAAGAAAGATAAATTATGGTGTCAGGAAAGGTAGAGATCTCCAGCTAGCAGTGCCATCATCTGGGGTGATGACTTTCAATCAAAAGTCAGGTCATTAAAGTTCAAGATAAATGAATTCAGACTGAAATAGGTAGAAAGGATTACTGGAATCAGCTGGGAAATGTTGAGCGTGCTGCATAAGTCAACATTAGAGGCAGGCCATGGTGGCAATTATGCTTGTGAGATCCTGCAGGAGTTTCTTAATAGATTCAGTTTTCAAGACGATATGATTTGTTTTCCTGTAATAGCAAAGGACTGGCCTCAGGACCGAGTCCGAATTTCCTCCAGGTCTGGCTAAGGGTTTTGATGTGCTCTCTGTTTATATTACGTCCCGTAGCTTTGCCTGCACTGTTCAAAAAAGAACTGATCAATATGGAAGCCACAGAAATGGGAACGGCTGTTCTGCAGTGTGAGCTAACTAAACCCACTCCGGTGGAGTGGAGGAAAGGACAAAAGGTGCTCAAGCCCAGTGAAAAGTACAAAATGAGGCTGAAGGATACCATTGCTGAGCTGACAATCCATAGCCTGGAGGAACGAGATGCGGGAAATTACATGTGCGTTTGCGGAGACAAGACGACTACCGCATCCCTGACAGTGCATGGTAAAATACATAAGTTTAATAGGGATTTTCTGCTTTGTCACCTGCGATCTCAGGCAGGATCACAAACTGGTCTTGATCCCATCTATTATTTAAGTTATGACAGCTGTATCAACCGCTGGGAATATCTTCTACTGAAAGTCCTTCACTTGGGACTGATAAATAGCATTACACAGTCTTTTCTGTCCCTGCTCTTCCCTGGCAATGGAATCTGAGAGCAGATAATGAAGACCTTGGAGAACTCATAATTAGCAGTTGCAGTATTTCCATTAATGAATTTCTCCAGGCATATCACTGAGATTTCACTTCTTTTTCTTGAATGGAATTGAAAGTTGCTCTGTTACGATATCAGTTGAGAAAGGCAGGTGAGAATGATACCTTGCAGCCTGGAATTTTAAAGAACATAGTGTTCATTTTAATTGTTCATCTGATCTTAAGACAGAGCTGTGCATAGTTCCTTGAAAACTTGGGCTCAGCTTCCCATTATTTAGACCTTAAAATGCCTTTAAAGCATACTTTCTGGTACTGAAATTATAGCTTTACAGCACTGATTTGCAGTTCAGCTGTGACATGCTGAATGTGGTGTGTTGCAAAGCATAAGGCAGGGATGCCCCTAAAATCATAATTTGCCTCTCAGGTACTATATGTTGTAAAACTTTTAGAGATTAAAGGGTTTTAATCCAGTGGACCAGTTAAGATGCAGTATTTCCTCAGTTTTAAAGTGCTCTCTCTTCACCTGTGATCTTCAGCCCTTCCTCCGCATTTTAAAAAAGAGTTGAAGAACATGGAAGCCACAGAAAATGGCACAGCCACTTTCTGCTGCGAGCTGAACAAGCCCGCAGCTGCCGTGGAATGGAGGAAAGGAGACAGAGCCCTGGAGCCAAATGACAAGTTCACCATGAGATGTGAGGGCACAACTGCTGAGCTGGTGATCCGTGATTTAGATCTGACAGATGCTGGAGATTACATGTGCTGTTATGGAGATCAAAAAACCACTGCTGCGCTAAAAGTGAATGGTAAAAATAAAATAAAATACCAAATTAAGTGTATTATTTTTAACTAGTTGTTTTTTTAAGAGCATGGTAGTATCAGCTTTGAAATTGCAGTCCCGTTTCTGCTGGATTTAGCAACCTGTGGTTGGACATGGGCATAAATGCTTGAATACGCTGGTCAGTATCAGGCACTGATCAGGTGTTCGTTGCAAAAATTTCAGACATCCAGCTTGGTTCCAACTTATTTCTTTGATGCTTATGTTCAGTAGTAGTTGCTAAAAAAGGAAAATTGTATTATTGTAATGTTGGTTGTAAAGATATTACAATCCTAAAGTTGAGAATATTTCAGTTTGATTATGAGATATTTTCAATACAGTTTTCAGTGTTTTAGAATAATTTGACACTCAAGTTCTGCTAGACCATTATCTGAGGAGAAATCTCATGGGAAAGTGAGATTGATGCATCAGATATAGTTTCATTTATGAACATTTTCAGTAATGATTTGCATCGCAATAGAACTTGTACACTCCAGTTGGGTTTTATTTTCCATTGTGCCAGGCAATACCCAAAGTAAGGTAGGGCTTAGTCTTGTAGAGTCTGAAGTTGAGACTGGTGTGGTTCTCCATTTCATGCCATAGACCATACCGTAAAAAAAGCTCTGACTTATGAACAAGGTGTTCTCCAGCTTTCCAAAGTCACCATCATATGTTTCCCAGAGTGGTTATCAATCCTATTTGGTTAGGGAAGGCTCTGCTTGCCCCATGCAAGACAAGACAACAGATAAATAGTTACTTGGATAGCTGCCACGGTCATACATTCTGTTCATTTTGAACTCCTCAGCCTTGCCTGCACATTTCAAGAAAGAGATGAAAAACGAAGAAGCCACAGAAGGTGGAACAGCCACACTACAATGTGAGCTATCTAGGGCTGCCTCTGTGGAGTGGAAAAAGAAACACAAAGTGCTCAAATCAAGTGAAAAATATACTATGAGACAGGAAGGTACTACAGTGCAACTGCTGATCCATGCTTTAGAAGTCAAGGATGCTGGGGAGTATACCTGTGTGTGTGGAGATGAGAAGACTACTGCAGCACTGACAGTGCATGGTAAGAAAACAGAAATGCGTTATTTTTGTGTGATGTGTCTCCCGTCTCCTCTGGAAGCCTCAGTACTGACACACAATGAGTTCTTTCTCTAATCTTGCCATCATTAATTCTGTCAGTAATGGATTTTCTTATAGTGATTTTTATCTAATTCTAACTAGAATTGTAGTTCCATCGATTATACTAACATTTTCCCTGTTTTCTTCTCCTTGCTCTTGTTGGTGCACAGCTACACTGCTTTGCACCACACTGAAGCCTGAAGAATTCCACCTGCTTGCATTTTTTGTTCTGTTTTACTTTTTACTTGAGCCTAGAGAGATGGAGCAGCAGGAACATTCATACTTCTTAAAAAGACTGATCTTAGATTTCAGATTACATTAGGATTTGACAGATAATTTTAAATAATGCAAACGGAACTTGATTCATTGCAACTTTTTTATATAACTCTGACCAAGGATCATGTAGATTTGTATGCTGGTATTACAGAATACTCAGCATTATAGTGTGAGAGTACTTCACAGTCCTCAGTCAAATTCATCTCCAAACTTTCCTTGGAAGAGAGGGAAACTTTATTTCCACTATTTACATAGGACAGTAGGAAGTAGTTTCGGCCATCTTTCTCACCTGGAAATTCAGTAGGTCAATGAGTTGATTTCTTTTTACTGCCCAGACTTTTTCATCTTGATATTTACCAATAAAACAAGGATGGCTTCAGTCTTGAACTTCCAAGCCCAAGTCACCATCACGCCTACCTAGCCTCAGTCCAGTGCGGAAGAAATTGCAGTTCCCCTGGACACTCATTCCGCTGCCCAGCCATCAATACTGCCAAAAAGTTCTTCCAGATTTCAACAGAAGTCTTTCTTGAGCTGGCTTAAGTCACTACTTCTTGTCCCATATGCTGTAGAAATGGAGAAATATTTGCTCTTTTCCTCTCTGTGAAAGATTTGAAAAAGTATCATGTCTCCTTTCTGTCTTCTCTTTTCTGGACTTCAATCCTTTCGCTCTTTCTTCTTAGGTCATGTTTTCTAGACTTCAGCTCATCTTTATTGCTTTCTGGACCATCTTCAGTTCATCCACATCTTTCTAGAAGTGTGGTGGCCAAAAGCAGACTACAGTGCTCCATCTGAGGCTTTGCCAGACTGGAGTAGGATGGAAGGACTTCATGTGTCTTGCATATGACACTCTGTTTTATATATTCCTGTTATGATGTTTGCTTTATTCACATCAGAATTGCATTTTTTGACTTGCGTTTGCTCCATGATCCCTTGTAACCCCAAATCTCTCTCTGCAGATCTGCTGCCTATTGTTCCCCATCTTGTATTTGTGCTGTTGATTGTTCCTAGATACAGTGTTTTGCATTTGCTCTTGCTGAATTGTAGCCTGTTTTTTCACCACTGTTTCATCAAGATCTTCTATATCCTAATCCTATTTAACAAAGTGCTTTCAGCTTCTCTCCCTTCCCAGCTTGAGATCATCTGCAAAGTTAATGACTACTCATCATTTCATTGTCCAAGTCACTAAATAAAATGCTAAATAATACTGGACTCTGGAGTATTGAGGAACTCTGCTCAACTCATTCTTTCATTGTGAGTGTAAATCACAGTTGAATATTCATTCTTTGACTGTGGTTTTCAAACTGGTTGTGCTTCCTCCTGTAGTTCTGCCTATACCTAAGTCAAGGTAAGAGCTTTACTAAAATGAAATTGTACGGCATATACAGCATCTTTCTATCAGTAAAGCTTATTAACCTATGTCAAAAAAAATTACACTGGTCCACTCCTTCATGAAGAGAAAAGCTCTTGGCAAGTCCAAGTGTACTGCTACAATATTTTTCAGAGAATTAAAGCCACGCTGAAATGGCCATAATTGCTTGGATCGTCTCTCTGATGGCCCCCCCCTTCTCCCTTTTTCCAAGACAAGCACTGTGAATGGGATTCAACTGGTAGATCAAGACTGGTGAATGTTCCTAAATTCCCATTATTGTCGATGGAGATCTAACCAACACAGTCAATGGAAGCCAGGGAGACATCCAGTTCACCATATAGCAGACATTTACATTTGGTCAGCAGGTAGCTCCGTTGGCTCCGTTGACTTTGTCTGGATCTTTCTTGACTGTCCTGGGAGCTTGGACTCTTGGTTTACATGGTGAGAATTAAATGTGTGGATCTCAATCTCTGAGATTTTTTCCATTTTTTTCTATACTTGTGGAATATCACTCATTCTCTTTGATTTCTCTGGTGTAACTGTTTACGTCTGATATCGGTTAAGCCTGTACCTTAAGCGTTCCAGGACAAAAATCATCACACCAAGGTGCTTTGAGAATATGCAGTTTATTTAAATGTTCTCTAATCTGTTTTTTTCTTATCCTAGCCAGAATTACTATCACTTTGTTAGCTATTAACTTCTAATATTAAAGAAGAAAAAGGATTTAAACACTTCAGCTCTCCCCATGTTACAAACCATCAACTTACGTTCCTGAAAGTTGGTAGACCAACTTCTCCCTTGTGTTTTTTCTTCCTTCTCATCTATCTACAGAATGTCATTGTTTTATTTTTGCTTCTTTCTAGTTCAGGCTGTCCGGATTTCCTGGGATTTGCGTGCTAATGTTCTGATACAGCCAAGAGCCTCAAGCTGAACTGTGAGCAGAGGACAGGGAAAGCTCCTGGAATAGTGATCTCACCACCCAGTTGCTGGATACAAATATATAGAGTACACAGCTGTGTCTGCAGACATTTGATATCAGCATGATTTTGCAGATTACCTTTCAGCCCCTCTTTCATGTTGGTCTCCTTGTCCATGAGGTGACAGAGTCCAGGGATGGGGAACTGCCCTTGACCTTCTTGAGACATGCAGGGAACCTGGCCTTTCTGGTTTTGCCTCTACATTCTGTAGTATTTCTTTTGCACTTATCTAAGCTTCCTGTATTTTATAGGTCTCTTGAGTTTCAGGACATTGAAGAATTTGTGATTTAGGCAGGCTATTCCTGATGAGGTAGTCTCTGTCATTATGCCCTTAATATTTTTTCTTTGATAAGTTTTCCACTCTGTTAAACTACCTTGTCCTTTAAGTTTCCTTCTGCTTGATCAAAAGTAACAATTCTTGAATTATTGAAGCTTGCTTTCTTGTTGCCTGCAGAATTTCCTTTTGCTCTTCTCCATCAGTACTTGTCCTAAAATCCATGAGCTCTTCTGCTTCATGATTGGTGTCTGCCCCTACACATCCTTATTCTCAAATATTCTTTTCTTGCTGGTCAGAGTCAGGAATTGGAGATCCTCCTCTCCTGTTCTTTCATATCTATTCTGTATCCAAAAGTGTTTCCCACCTCATTCCAAAGACTTAGCAGACATTGTCCCATCCTACTGCTCCTACAGTACATAATACCACATTACCATCCAGTGTTACGCTCTGAATGATGCTATTAGTTGTTCCAAGAGGGATGGGGTGTTAGGATGCACCTGAGCTTCCTTGTGTGAAGGTCTTATAGCAGATTTCCACAATGGAGACATCGTCCTTCTTTTTCCTTTTTATTGTTACCCAAGCACTTTCAAGCTCTGATTCTGCTCTTCAGCCTCATTCTAACTCTCGGGCTAGGTCTGTAGGCAACCTTAACACGTAAGGTAAAACCTTTTCGTTTTTTCCTTTAGCTTTTTTTCCTGATCATGGAGTAAGCTGCTATATCGATTTCCCAGGCTGAATTATACTGAGAAAGTTACAGTTTTGACCGTGCATGAAGTTTCCCTATTCCTGCTGTTTATTCTTCATACATCTCTAAACCAATCAGCACATTTACCCACTGTATAAGACCCTTTTGTGTCTATGATACAAATTAGTATCTTCCTTCTGTGAGATTATCCTCATGTCAATAACTAAGCATGGATAGATATTGGTAAACAACAGGTTCATTTTTTTGGTGGCCAAGAACTGCTTATCATGAAAATATTTGCTCCTCTGTTTCTCAGCCCTTCCTGCTCTCTTCAAAGAAGAGTTAAGAAATGAGGAAGCCACGGAGGGTGAAGTAGTCACTCTGCGCTGTGAGCTGACCAAGACCGCTTCAGTGGAGTGGAAAAAAGGACACACAGTACTCAAACCTAGCGAGAAATACAAAATGAGGCAGAAGGATGTCACTGCAGAACTGATGATCCATAATCTAAATGAGAGTGATGCTGGTGATTATACCTGCGTGTGCGGGGATAAGCAGTCCACAGCTTCCCTAGCAGTACACGGTAATAACCACTTTCATCTAGATAGCTTATGCTTTGGGTTCATTTTTTCTCCACGTTCATTGTTATCTCTGCATAGTTCCTCCACGTCTGCCTTCGCATGTCATATAGTCATGAGAATTAATTTGCATTTTGTGATTTAAGGGAAAAACCTTCACCCCAATTCCATACCCAAAGTGGTTTTAGGACCTGATCCCTAAAGTAAATGTGAGATCAGGCCCGAAGACATCGCCCCACTGTTGCCCTCTGCTCTCCTTCCCAGACCCCTGCCCTTCAACGGGAGGCTGTGTTTGCTGCTCCATTTTAACCCTCTGTCCGTTGCATCCTCAGCGCTGCCTGCACACATCAAGGAAAGCCTGAAGGACGAGGAGGTAACAGAAGGTCAAGCAGCCACTCTGCACTGTGAGCTGACCAAGGTTGCTCAAGTAGAGTGGAAAAAGGGAAGCACTTTGCTCAAAGTCAGCGACAAATACAAAATGAGACAGGAGGGCACGGTCATGAAGCTGCTTATCCATGACGTAGAATTGAAAGACGCTGGAGAATACACTTGTGTGTGTGGAGAACAGGAGACAACAGCTGCCTTGATAGTGCATGGTAAAAACCATATACATATATCTGTATTATTGTGTTTTTCTCTACCAGCTCATCACTATTGGTTGTGTGTTCACCTGTGGCTGAATTTGTTTTTTTTAAAATTTGTAAGCTGTCTCTAAGATCTGGTTGCATCCAGGCTGCTTTTCTGTTTCTGTCTATTGGTTTGCCCAATGTCCCAGAATTATAAGGAAAGGAAACTCTTTCCACCCTAAAATGTTCTCTGTTTCTGTACTGCTCCGTCCCCTTATCACCTGTATGCCACGTGTCATTTTTAATGTCCTCTGCCTGTTTTGTGACCTTCAGCCCTGCCTGCACTTTTCAAAGAAGAACTGAAGGACATGCAAGCCATGGAAAGCCAAACAGCCACTCTGCGCTGTGAACTGACCAAGGCTGCAGCTGTGTCATGGAAGAAAGGAAGCAAAATACTCAGGGCAAGTGAAAAATACATCATGCGGCAGGATAATGCCCTTGCTGAGCTGGAAATTTGTGATCTAGAGCTGCAGGATGCGGGAGATTACACCTGTGTGTGTGGAGACCAACACACCACGGCTTCTCTGACAGTGAATGGTAAATTCATCTTGCAGATGACTGTTCGTTTCTTGTTTCTCTGAAACGTCCTGTTGCTGTATGAAGTGTTCACCTATCAGCTTTTTCCTAGGAATAAATTTGTGTTCAGGAAAGGAGAACTTCTTGTTCTGACACTTAATTTTGGTCTGATATTCCTGAAATGGGAGCTGAGGACATGACTATTTCTCCGTGCAGACAAACTGCTATGTTGTAAGTTTAAGGGAATAGCGCCTAGGAAATGCTCCTGTTAGGCCAGCTGAGATGTCCTGCCCCCATGGAGGGTGGCCCTGTGATAAATTCTTTAGTTTGCATCTTGAATCCATCCAGCCTGTTGTACTTTGACCTGTCAGTTCAGCACTTCTTTTCTTACTGTTACTGCTGGATTTAGTTTCCGGTATTATTGTAGTGATAACCTCAACCTCAATGGCCAAAGACCCTGATCTGGCCAGATTTGAACTTCAGCTGAGAATTCATGATGCTGATCACAAATGCAGAGGGCTTGGTTTAAATACACTATCTATTAACTTTCCATTCCCAGCCCTGCCGGTGCTTTTCAAGGAAGAACTGAAGAATGAAGAAGTCCAAGAAGGAGCATCAGTCTCTCTGCGTTGTGAATTAACCAAAGCAGCTCCAGTGCAGTGGAAAATAGGGTCCAAAGTGCTCAAAGCAAGTGACAAATATCACATGAGACAGCCTGGCACCACTGCAGAGCTGGTCATTCATGGCCTAGAAGTAAAAGATGCTGGAGATTACACCTGTGTGTGTGGTGACCAGAAGACAACAGCAACCTTAACAGTTCATGGTAAAAAGACCTTATTAAAATTGATAAATAGCTCTATAGGTGAACATCACTCTGAAATTCAGCTGCTTCTGGGTCAGCAACTTGTCGTTGTCTTTATCCCCTTCTCTTCCTTCTTTCTATGTATAGCTCATTTCTTACTGAGAAAGAATAGCTCAGGGCACATTTTTGGGTCATCATTAATCTGTTCCCCTTTAAAAGGAGAAAACAAGACATTTCATTCTGTCCAAGTCCCCTTTCCTTGGACATTTCCATTTTCCAGCTCTTTTGCCCACCTCATCCCTATGGGTCACTTCAGCCAACCACAGTTTTCTCCAAAATACACATGTATCGTCTGTCAGGCCATTCTCAAAGGAGAAGTGAGGGTTGGGGCAGCAGCAGAAGGAGATGTC
Source organism: Gavia stellata (assembly GCF_030936135.1). Taxonomy (NCBI): domain Eukaryota; kingdom Metazoa; phylum Chordata; class Aves; order Gaviiformes; family Gaviidae; genus Gavia; species Gavia stellata. The sequence goes on from NC_082599.1 coordinate 3,538,392, forward strand.
ACTCTGCTGGGTGACCTGGCCATGCTTACTCCTTGGGGGTACCAGACTCTTTAAGCAAGTCAGAATGAGTTAAGAATTAGTTACCATTTCAGAACTTGTTACCTCTAACCTAGGTTTGAAGGATGCAGGGGTCTACACCTCTGTCTGTGGGGATCAAGACTACCTTGGCATTAGGTATTAAAAAAACCCCCAACAACACAGGTTATCAGCAGTTATACTCTTCTTTATCCTACTAGCTCCCAATAAACCAATCCAGAAATAAATCCTTGTGTTACATTAATACTCTCATTACCTGATGTTCTACTCTCCTCATTAATGAGTATCCGTTTTAATGGAGTAACAGTCTTTGGCTCTGAGGAACTTGGTCAAAGACACCCAGTTCTGTTCCCTTCAGCTTTTTCCAAAAACTTCTGACCCTCCCTGCACTCTCCTGAGACATGGACTTTTTCTGAGGCATTTGGGGAGTACTGTTTGTATTCTGTACCCACTTACAGTAGTTGTGCTCAAGGCACATTTGTGGGTAAATGTTAATAATTAGTTTTCCTGAAGGTTGTTTCCTGTAGGTTGTTCTGTCTTTAGGTTCCAATTTCCAAAATGGGAAATAGTGAGAACGTGAAATTTTTATTATATATAATGGCCCTTCAAACTTCAATTTAAAACTAGAAGTAGTTTTATTTTGAAATCTGGCTGCTTTCATGGAGATAGTGCTATAAGTTTGAGTAAAAACAAAACAGAAAATAACAATACCAGCCTCCAAGAAATCATACCTGTGTAGGTGAAATAGTACTGTATCCAGCAGTGTTATTTGTGAGCGCTGTTGACACAAGATCTGGATCTTTCTGTACTGTTCTTTCACCATGAAAAACAACAGACACCCAGGGAACTCATCCCTTATGGTAAGTGAAACCACATCACACTAGAAGAATGAGTTTCTGAGTTGGCTATGGCCAAGCATGTTTATAATAGGCTGAAAAAGGGAGGCATGAGGGGAAATAATCCCCAGCATGAAAAAGAAATTAGGATTTTAATTCTGCTCTTCTGATGACCATTTGTCCCTGTTGCATCCTTCAGCTCTGCCACTGCTCTTTAAGGAAGAGCTGAAGAACAAGGACGCAGAAGAAGGTGGAGAAGTCACCCTGCACTGTGAGCTCACCAAGGCTGCGCGGGTGGAGTGGCGGAAGGACCAGAGGATTCTCAAAGCGAGTGAGAAATACAAAATGAGGCAGGAAGGGACCAAGGCAGAGCTGGTGATTCATGAAATAGCTGAGGAGGATGCAGGAGACTACACCTGTGTGTGTGGAGAGCACCAGACTACAGCTGTCTTAACAGTACAGGGTAAAAATTATCTTGACCTCCTATTTCCTAACGGGAAAGGTCTGTCTTCTACTATAAGGTGTTCAATTTTTCCATGTCTGTTTGTTCAACCTTATTAACTGAAGTTCCATTCATTTGAAAGTATTCCCTGCCTTTGACGACCTGCAGACTGTGTATATTGGAAAATACCGGTCTGCATTTTTTCTGTGCCATCCTTTTGTCTTCTCCTTTCCTTAAACACAAACCTGCTATCCCTTCATCTTTCTTTTCTGGCATGCCTTTCCTAGCATATAAACCCACTATTCTTTTGTCTTTCCTTTCCTGCATTTATTCTCTAAAATACAAATCTGTTTATTCTTTGCCATTCCTTTCTGGCATTCTCAATACCTACCATTTTAATGTAGTATAGGGTATAAAAAGCAGTATCCAGAATAAGGCTCTGTTAGTTACAATTTCTTCTGTACTGAGTTATGCTGATATTGGGTTTTGAGCCCATAACCTCTGTCGTAATGCACAAAGATAGATTTTCAGTGGGAGTCTGATTTTCTAAGCAGGAAAGAATAAATTCTTTCTGTGACCTCCTTCTGGTCTTAATTTGTTGCAAGAACCAGTTGCTGTGCAAACAAAAGTGGTGGACATCCCATCTCACTGCTGGAGATGGGAAACGTGCCAAACCAAGGAGGCTAAACCTGGTTTCTAGCCTGGATATTTTAACATAGCTGCACTACTATGGAGTGAGACACTGGATTTGAGATCTGAGATATCCCATTATCCCACCTAGTTAATAAAGGGACATATGTTAACGTCATCAAATTTATTTCAAGGACACAACTTGCAACGGGTACTAGAACTATGTTAAGTGGGGAAAATATGTTCTGAGACAAGACGACAGGCTGGGAATCAGCATCTGGAGATTTTTTTGGGGGGTCAAGAAGAATCTGGGAGCCCTGGCCACATCTTTTCAAGCGTATCTCAAGGAAGAAGGAGTGATGATGTGTAAGGAGCTGTGCCAACACTCAGAGCTCAGCAGGGCTGCTCTGTAAGTAGGAAAAGAGAGTACAAAGGCATGAAGTTTGTGGAAGACATCAACACATGTGTGAATTAAGGGTCTCAGAGATTATATTCTTAGTTCTTCTTACATGGAAACTGGTAGAAAGCAGGTGTAAATCTCTTGAGGACAGCGCAATTTTGCTAGTAGGAAGCCAGCATAAACCCAAAAGGATTAGGGTATATATTCCCCCTAGGATGTTTTCAGTTCTCTTTCCTCTCTTTGCTGCTGATGCTCACCCTTCCATAACCTCCACAACTTTCCCCTGTCACCTCCTACTCTCACCCATCCCTGGAGATATCCTCAGTTTGTAATACTCTTTACCTGCATCCTTCAGCTGTGCCTCCATTTTTCCAAGAAGAAATGTCCAGCAAGGAAGCAGTAGAAGGTGGAACAGCCACTTTGCACTGTGAGCTCAGCAAGGCATCTGCCCATGTTCAGTGGAAGAAGGGCCATCACGTCCTCACCTCGGACAACAAGTACAGCATGCGACAGGAAGGCTGTGTTCTGGAGCTGGTAGTTCACAATTTAGACTTGAATGATACTGGAGATTATGCCTGTGTGTGTGGAGACAAGACCACCACAGCTGCCTTAACAGTGCATGGTAAAGTAATCCTTGGGACTAAGGTCCTCCAAACCTTAGACCTGCCCCAGTCTCTATTGCTATGGTCTGTTCCCTTTCCCTTTCTGTTTGCTTGGGCTTTTGTGTTCCTTTGGCGTTTGGTCATGTTCTTCCTCCTTCTGTTAGAATTGGGAAAAGAGCTGCCTGTTGGTGTTTGTCTTCCTCAGCTGTGCTGGTCCTTCTCACTTCCCCTGCCCTGATGCAGAGTCCAGGGAAGTCAGGGGAGATTTTTCCATTGTGTTCCACTGACCTGGATCAGGGCTCAGTAGTGTACCATACATCCTCTCCCCCAGGACCTCACCTAGCTGCTTTTTTAATGTTCACTCTCTCTATGGTAATTCTTTTACTCTTCAGCACTGCCTCCAGAATTCAAAAAAGATCTGAAGGACCTAGAAGCTGTAGAAAGTGGGACAGCTGCTCTGCACTGCGAGCTGACTAAACCTGCTGTGGTGGAGTGGAAGAAAGGGCAGGAGGTGCTCAAAGCAAGCAGCAAATATAAAATGAGTCAAGATGGTGCTGTTGCAAAGCTGATTATCCATGAGCTGGATGTGGAGGACACTGGAGACTACACCTGTGTCTGTGGAGATCAGCAGACAACTGCCACTTTGACAGTCAATGGTAAAAAAAAAAAAAAAAAAGGAAAAAAAAAGAAAAGGTTATAATATTTTCTGAAAATAAAATCTGTGGTTTAGTGTCACTTCTGGAGAAGAGCTGACTACATTTCATAAGGCGTGCAGAATAACATGGTCTATACAGCCTAATAGAGTGACCAGGTAGAAAATGGGAATTGCAATGCAGAACTAAGTGCATTTTGTCAGTATGTTACTGTCAGGATAATTGTAATCTCTCCTGCAAGTGGCCTGCCTTAAGAGGGAATGTGAACTTTTACAACTGCCTGCTGACCTTCAGAATACCTCTTCGGTGATCAGGGGAACACGTTGGCTACTTTTATAGTAGGAAAAACATTCTGCCATTTTTAGATCATAAATTAGATTAAGCTTCTATATACTTCATGGCAAATTTAACTTCTTGAAATCAATTTCTTCTTGTTCTGCAAATATTACCATTACTTCTCTGGGGAAATAGCCTTGTACTTCAAATCTAGAGCATTGAGGCTTAGAGACATCTGCAAAGAAGCTCTTTTAGTGCTTTCAATTTCTTTCTACCTTCTCTTTCCCAAACCCCAACTGCAGTATGTTGCAAGTTATATGTCTATTTTATAGCCCTACCAGCACTTTTTAAACAAGAGCTTCAGAATACCGAGGCAGAAGAAGGTGGTACAGCAACACTGAGGTGTGAGCTTACCAAACCCAAGGCTCCAGTGGAGTGGAGGAAAGGAGATACAACTCTCTACCCTGGTTTGAAGTACAAGATGAAGCAGCAGGGCTCCACTGCTGAACTGGTCATTTATGACTTAGAACTGGACGATTCAGGAAAGTACACCTGTGACTCTGGACATCAGCAGACAACGGCTGTGGTAACCGTACATGGTAGGCAGAGTATTGACCCTTGGCTCAGTAGAGATGAAGTGAACGGAGCATGTCTCAGTGTTCCCTACAGCCATTTTTGCTGCTGGTCCATGCCAGCATACATATTCTACTTGAGCGTGACACCTGGTCAAGTTAAAAAGGTTCTGCTTGCAGTATGTGGAGTGATTGATCAGCATCAAAGCAATTAAATGTTGCTGTGATGTCAAAATACGATGAACCCTCCTGCCCTCTGAGTGCAGGGCGTGTGGCTGCGTATGGGAATGGATAACAGAAAATAAGCCAGGCAGGCTGTTCACTATTTTGGGCTGTTGATTGCTTCAGTAGACATAAGGGATGCCTAACTGGGTGTGATGCCTAACTGGGATGAGAAGAAATGCAACAATTGGTGGATAAAGGATTTCTATAACATTTGAATGTGCTGTATTATTACCTGAGGCTTTGAGCCTTAGGTGTAAACACTGAGTGTATCTGTTTTCCTCAGCCCCTTCTACCATCCTGAGCAAGATCTTGCCCGTAATCTGAATTTCCTCTTCCATTTATCACTCTATTGTCATCTCTTACTGTATTGCATTGTCTTGTGTTTTGAGTGCTAACCTGATCTTTTATATGTTGATGGAAGCTTTATTTGGGGGGAAAAATACTCTTAGCTTAATACTGCAAACTCACAGACCTCTGTTAAGGAACAAGGGTCCGTGTCCCACTGTGTCCCAGTGGTCTTTGACTAAAGCATCCCTAGTTGGCATGGATATACTTCTGTAGGAAAGCCTGACTCCTTCAGACCACAAACCAGGCCATTCTGTGGACTACTCCCCAAGACCAGCTCTCACCATCTGTCCTCAGCTCTTGGTTCACATAATGGTTCAAGAAAGGTGACACCAAGACACAGACTTGCAGCCCAAGGATTGTGGAATCATTAGCATAGGCCATTTCTGAAGAATGATGGTAGGATTGGGTCCCTTCCAGACTAAACCACTCTGAAAACATTTCCTTCTCAAACTTTGCAGCACTGCCTGTCACATTTAAGCAAACCCTTCAAAATAAGGAATCAGAGGAAGGAAGTACAGCTACATTCTGCTGTGAGCTGTCAAAACCCAATGCTGCAGTGGAATGGAGGAAAGGAGGAGTGGGGTTGCAGCCCAGCCAGAAGTATGAAATGAGGCAGAGGGAATGCCATGTAGAGCTCTTAATACATAATCTCAAATTAGAAGATACAGGAGAATACAGCTGTGATACTGGGGATCAGGAAACCAAGGCATCTTTAAATGTGAAAGGTAGGTGGTGTGAGCTGACTCCTAAAGCAATATATTCCATCCAACATGCAAAGCAACAGTTTGAATATGAATATTTTTAACTACATTATTTTTTTCCCTATAAATATTCTCCTTTTCATCTGATATACTCTGTTTATTTATTTTTTTTTTAAATGAGAATGGAAGAGGATGATACTTTGTTCTTCCAGTGCTGCATTTGAGTCTTGGGTTCTAAGAAGAAACACTTTCTAGCTTTATGGCTGGGGAGAAATTAAAGAAAGAGCAATGCTTTCACATAACATCTAGACACTTCACATGTTATGTGGCTTAAATATTTAAAAAAGATTTTCTTCCAAATCCTGGAAGAACACTGACAACGACCCTCCTCATCTGTCAAGGCTGTCCATGGAGTTTCCAACTTCTTTACTCTTGAGATCTTTGTTAGATCATCTGAAGGACAAATTCATTCAAAGAATTCAATCCTGGGGAAGATTTGAGTCAAGCAACAAAGGAAATAAATGTTTTAAGTGCTGATGGCTGCTTCTCATGCAGCAAGATCTCCTAGTAGCTCCAGGCGAATTAGAAAACATGGATCCTGCCTAGGAATATAGCACTTGCAAAGCACAGTATCTTGTTCCCCAAAGTGTCAGTCTAACTGTGTTAACCAGAAATTGACTCAGGCTTCAATAAAAGCTCCTGTTCCTTCTTTTTTTCCCCTTTAGCTCTACCAGTTCTTTTCAAAAAAGAGCTCAAGGACAAGGAGGCAGAAGAAGGAGCTGCGGTGAAATTCCAGTGTGAGCTGACAAAGGATAATGCAACAGTGGAGTGGAGGAAAGGCGCCATGGAGCTCTTCCCATGTGCCAAATATGAAATTAAATTAAGTGGTCGCACAGCTGAACTCGTGATTCATGATGTAGAACCAGAAGATGCCTCTGATTACACATGTGATACAGGAGACCAGCAGAGCACAGCAGTCCTCAGAGTGAATGGTTAGCATTGCATCAAAATGGAACAGAGGATAAAAGGGATTTGTGAAATTGTGTGAATTATATTCTTTTAGTCATTGGTGAATAAGGCACCCCAAAAGTTAAGATAAAGAGGAAAGCAAGTGCTCGGTCATAAACAGAAAAGCAGATCTTGTGAGACAGGATTTGCAGAATGGCCATTTAAGCCTGTAAAGCACCTTGTACAGTGTATTGACCCCTTCCTCTGATATGATAAAAGCAAGAAACTCTGCATCCTGGAGATTTTGAAATTCTAATAGATCTTTATTTTTGGCACTTTGCATTTATTGCTAGTTCAGTTGAATCAGTAAGGAATTTACTTAAGTTGAATCAATAAGTCATTTACAAAAGCATTTAAAAAAAATTACATTTTTGTAATGCCCTCCCATGAAGATCCTGAGAACACTGTGTTTAAACAAACCAGGAATAATGTCTGTGATGAATCACCATCTGTGAAATGTTTGTGGTCATCTCAAACTGTTGGGTGGAACTTGTGGCTTTGATCTAAGCCACAACCTTTCAAACTACATGGCTGAACCTGACCCATGAAGCAGCCGCTGGGTCAACTACGAGTGAAAGAGCCCTGTGCTTGCTTTCCATATATCACGACAGGTTTCAGACAGAAGAACCACAAGCACTGAGATTCCTGTTTTTTGCAACTGCTCACACACACACGATGGATATTCCCTTCCCATTTTCGTCAGTGACAAGCTGTTGTCTGAGCTGTTCCATGCCCCGCATGAATAAATGTAGTCCATTTGTGTGTGCATCATCTGGAAGGACTCACTGTTGATGATCTAGGGTCTTGAAAAGATAGCAGAGAAATCAGAAATGTGTTTAAAACTTTACATCACTTATGGTGTTGGATGTCATGAGTATTTCTATAAAAATGAACAGGTTTACACTAGTTTTAATCAGAAAGTACCAGATTTTGTTTAGTAAAGATCCTTATGTGTGCGGGACTTTCCAGTATCCAGAGCGAATATATAAAAGGTGTAATGTGGATGCCCTTGACTTCATGGAAAGCAAATATATTTGGGGAGCTCTCTGACCCTCTCCTTGTCTGGGTATACAGAACATAGGTCTGTTTATAGAGAAAAAAGAGGTGGTTGTTATCATATAACCACTTAATAAAAATTTGCTGTGCAACATCAGACCCCAGATGGCTTGTGCTGAGCTGTCCAGATCTGGCATTCAAGCTAATGAACTGTGCATTTATTGTTTTTCACCTTGCAGCCATCAAACCCCGGCTGAAGCAGCAGCTGAAGAATGAAGAAGTGGAAGTGGGAGGAACAGCCAGGCTGCGCTGTGAGATTTCCATTAGCAAAGCAGAAGTGGAGTGGAGGAAAGACGGAGTCATCCTTCACTCAAGCTCCAAGTACGAAATGTGGCAGGACGGCACCCTCCGCGAGCTGCGTGTTCACCGCCTGGAGCATAGCGATGCTGGAGAGTATTCCTGCAAGGCTGGAGATGAGACGAGCTCTGCAAAACTGACTGTGAAAGGCAAGACCCGTTTATTGGGGCAAGGGGATTTTCATTTTAGGAAGCTAAGATTTACTATTGTGATAAGCAATTGTGATAAACACAGAGCATAGGAAGGGTATCGTAAAAAATCTTGTGCTTAATGAATACACTGAAGCAAAGATTTGCATGGTGGACAGGAGAGGATAAGGCAGCTGTAATTTTTGACTCACGGTTTGAAATATTTGCTTGACATCACATGCACATGAGTGAACAGATGGTCCATCCCCAGCTTCCAGTCACATGGCAGCTGCATCTGGCCTTAATACCATTACGGACAGAGCTTGCTTTCAGGTTGGACCACTAGTGTGGAGCAATCACCGCTAGCATCTCTAGAGGCTACTTGATATTATAGATACTCTCTACATTATGCCCAGCTGCACCCTTTTTCATGCAGATGGTGACCTCAGTTGTATGAATAAGTACGGTGTTTGCTCAGATGAAGATTGCGTTGCTTCTCCTTTGGCATTCCCCAGTGGATTTGGGATTCATACAGCTTTTGCCTGTTGTAGGCTGTCTGTATGATCTTTGCACAGATCTGCAGGTGCCCAGCTGTCCTAGAAGCAGGACTCAAGCAAAGTGAAGCGCAAATGCCCTGTGCTCATACTAATCCAGTAAGTCCTGCTGAGAGCACAAAGCCAACCAGATCCCCAGACGGTTTGGAGTGCCAGCACGGAGTATATGCAATTCTGTTTGCAAGAAGACAGTACAGGGGATCAGGTTTTAATGTTATTCTGTGAAGATATCTAAGTGCAAATGTAGTAAGTTTCAGAATCCTGAATTTGGCATCTAACATTCACACCTTATTCACCCAATTACTTTATCAACCATGTAATTAAAAAAATCAATACTCAACGTATCTCTGAGAAAGGGCAAGCGATAAAACCGCTAACTGAAAGATACTGACCATGTTACCAAGCACGCTGAAAGCAGTGAACCAGCAGAGCTTGAAACATGTGATTTGAGAGGCTGTGCTATCTCCATCCTTGGAGGGTACTTAAAGCTCAGCTGGACAAGGTGCTGAGCAACCTTCTGTAAGCTGGCCCTGCTTTGAGAGTGGTTGAGCCAGATGACCTCCAGAAGTCCCCTCTAACCTGTATTATTTGATGATTCTGTGATTTGATCCGTGTTTTCCCTTGCATGGCTTGACTACTGATGGACTGTTTGCAGAGCCTGACGTGACCATCGTGAGTGGCCTAAAGGACATGGTGGTGGTTGAAGGGGACGATGTCACGTTTCGGTGCCAGGTTTCTCATGAGAATGCAAGGGATGTTGAATGGAAGCTACAGGATGTTGCTCTGCAAAATAATGAAATGAATGAGATCTCAGTGGAAAAAGGGAAGATTCACACCCTGACATTAAGGAAGGTGACTGAGCAGGACATTGGCACCATCACTTTCCGAGTGGGATCCCACACGTCGACAGCAGAGCTCACAGTAAAAGGTAGGGGCTCTCTGTGATCTGGGAAAGGAACAGGATTGGTGAGAACAGGTAATATTTTGCTTATGCTAATAGTAAATTCAAGGCCATCATTCACCCCTAGTTAGCTCATGAAGTACTTGTGCTTCAGAGCGTACATGATATACTAATGTGGTCTCATATACGGTCATCACTATGGATAGAAAGTGGAAATATCACCAGGGTCCTGAAGCTAACTGGTTTCTAGAGAAATTACTGGGGTAGCTCCAGTAAGTGGATTGTCAGACCTGTAATTTTCATCGTTTTCACTCTCCTTTTTCTTTTTCTTCTTTGGAGTCTTTCTTTGTCTAAACACTGTTTTGAAAAAATTCTCAAACAACCTTCTCCTTCCCTTTTTGAAACTGTTGGTCTGGTCAAAGTGCCCATCCCATCTGAACCAGTTAAAACATCTGTAAACTTTTTGATTAGCACTTCAGCAACTTCAACAAATATTTGTGAGTGGATTTCATCCAAAACCCATTCACTTGTTTTAACTCCCCAATGTATAACACGGAAGTTAAAGTATTTTTTAATACTTAACTGTTCAGCTGTAGCCTTAACACTGCAGGGAAACAAGATATAGGTGACTGTAAATGCCTTTGCTGTGTTTGTAATTTCAGTGCCACCTCCAGTCTTTAAGGAGAAATTACAGAGCACAGAACTGCAGGAAGAAGAAACAGCCATCCTCCGCTGCGAGGTCTCCCAGCCTAATGCTGCGGTGGAGTGGAAAAAGGGCGCTCAGGTGATTTCCCCGAGCTCCAAGTATGAAATCAGGCAGGAGGGAACAATCCATACTTTAAAGATTTATCACTTAAAACCAGAAGATTCTGGCAAGTACACCTGTGATAATGGAAATGAACAAACAACAGCCACTTTAACTGTTAAAGGTAGGTTCTGTTTTCTTTTTAAGACGAGAAACTTGTTCCACTTCCTTAACTTAGTACTAGCAAGAGGGTGCTATCTACTGTCCTTGACTTCAGATGGACTTTGCTGGCATAAAGCAGCTGAATCCTTTTGTTTTCAGAAGTTATGTTAAGTCCTGTGGTGTCCTGAGCAATGAACATGAAGTGACCCAAGTGCAGTAACTGCTTCCACAATCCTAGATCTAAGGGTCTCTTTCTGGTCACTCAGAAAACCAAGGCTGGAACTAAAATTAGCATAAGACCATTTTTGATGCTTAACAATCCTTTGAGCTGTAGTTCCACCTTGGAAAATGGTGCTCAAGAGTCTAACTGCTCAAACTTCCTTGGTCACTCAACTCCAGCTGATAAGCAAGGCACCTAAATACTTCGAGTGCCTAAGGTCTTAAAAATAGGTGTAATGTGCCAATATATTGATTTTTTAAAATCTGCTCCGGAACATATACAATATTAAGGTGACTTTTTCTGAGACCCAAGATGAGCAAAAATAAAGAGGAGACAGGATGTTCTTGTGAAATGCCATCTTTTGAAATACCCCTTGAGGGCTCTCCCATGAAGGGCATGCACCTGCCTGCTATCACACTAACTCCAGGACTCAGTGATACCAGAATATCTGTACTGTAAGCAAATACTCTGACGGTGGCTGTCCGTTTGTGTCTCTGCGTGGTCCCAGCCACTCCAGCACTCTTTGAAAAAAAACCTTTGAAACCAGGAAGCTGAGGAAGGCTCCACGGTCACCCTTCATGCTGAGCTCTCTAAACACAATGCACCAGTGAGGTGGAAAGAAGGGTCACTCTTGCTCCAAGCCAGCAACAAGTATGAGATGAAGCAGATGGGCTCTGCTGTGGAGCTATTCATCCACAATCTACAGTTGAAGGATGCCACAGACAGCATCTGCAATTCTGGCAATAAGCAAACTATGGCATCCTTGGTAGTGAAAAGTGATAAAAAGCTTTCACTTCACCTTTTAGGGAGCTCTAGGTTAGTTTAGATGTTCCACATGTAGGATTCAGGGACACTGTGGCAGAGTCTGGTCCTTTTTTCCAGTGAGGATTTCTGACTCAACAGGATGCAGTCTGACAGAGTACGTCTTCACAAAACTTTATTTCCCTCTCCTCCTTATTCCTTTGCTGGTTTCTAAGAGCCCTAGGGGTGAAGAACTTAGCTGCACAGTGGGATGCTTTCACTGCATATGCAACTGTACAAAAGCCTTGACCCCAGCCATTCCCCAGCTGTCCCACAAAATACACCATCCATTCCTACATCACCCACAAGAACCTTCAGATGTATCTCCTCTTATACACATCTGCCACCTGGTTGCTGTGAATTCACTCTGATTTCTGGAACCCCATCTCCTTCCCTTGTAAATACCAATTCAGCCGTAACTGTGGAGCCACCAAGGTTCTTGTAGGGAACTGCACTCGAGGAACTAAACTTCTACATGTGGCACATTTTAAATCAACCCATCAAAACTCCATCTTGACCTATCAGTTATATACATCAGTGCAGAGACTTTCAGAGTTCATCTCTCCTCCAGGTGCAGTTTTCAAATGAGGGGCATTAGGTAGAATTATAGAATCATACAATGATGTTTCTCCATGCATGCTCCCAAATACCCACAAACTTAGATATCAGGTGTAGGCTTTTGAATTGTGGTGTTGGTACCCTTTTGGAGATACATGCAATTAGATGCTCAAGAGTCCATATCTACGACTGCTTCTGTGTAAGAAGGAACACATTCCCAGAGGTGCTCAGTGTGTGCAGTGCCCAGTGACTCCTGGGGAGCGCAGAGTGCTTAGTGCTCCTGGAAATCCAGCACTTTCTGTCATTCCTTGTTTGGGTTTTAAAGTAATTTTGGAATTGAGTTTGAACCAAATTTGGAATGGCACCACAGTTTCATTAAACATAAGACTTAGTGACACAGTCAGCAGTGAAACATAATTTTTTTCCTCTGATTTATCTTGGTTTAGCTTTGCCAGTAATCTTCACACAACCACTCCAGAACCAACAAGCCGAAGAAGGCAGCACTATCACTTTGAGCTGTGAAATCTCAAAATCAAATGCCACTGTGCAGTGGAAGAAGGCTGGGACAGTACTGCGACCAAGTGACAAATACAAGATGCGCCAAGCTGGGTCCGTGGCTGAGCTGATGATTCGCAACCTGAGTGAAGCTGATGCTGGGGAATACATGTGTGACACAGGGGACCAGCAAACCACTGCAGCTGTGCTCGTGAAAGGTGGGACTTCATGTGGGGAAAAGCTGAATGGAGCTTAGTACCATGGCAGGGGCACATCATTAAGTAATTTGACAGCTAGACATTGTCCCGTGCCCAAGCTGAATCATGGGGCTCTCAGAGACAAGAGTGATTTCAGAGGGGTAAGAACTGGGTCATTTATCTCTAGGGAATCAGAAATGGGTCTTCAGTGAATGATTCTGTGGTTTAATGTTATTGTCACCCACTAAAATCTGTTGACGATGTTTACAGAATACATAGATTGCATTATATATATTATACATTTATTATACACACAATACGGTATAACATGCATACTTTATAGACTATCATATATATTGCATAATATATATGCACACATACATACATTATACATCTGTAAGAATGTAACATGCCCGTATAACCACATTTCCATGCATTTAGTGCTTAGTGGTTGTTCTTTCAAATAATATAGTACTGTCAAGAAAGAGCATAACAAAATGTTCAATCACCACTTGAAAGTAGATCTCAAACTCTGTTGACCTTTCCATAAAGAACCAGCCGCAACCATAGTGGAGACGCTGAAGGACATCACTACGTATGAAGGAGAAGACGCAGTGTTTGAATGCAGACTGTCCCGGGAAACAACTCAGGATGCCCAGTGGTTCCTGGGGGATGTTCCCCTGCAATCCAATGAAATGAACGAGATCAGAGTCCAAGGCACGTGTCACACTTTGATCCTGAGGAAGGTGACACTGGAAGACTGTGGGTCCATCAGTTTCAAAGTCGGGCAGCATACCTCAGCTGCACAGCTAACGGTCCAAGGTGAGCAACCACCTAGAAAGTGGGATTGAGGAGGTACTGGTAAGCACTGGCAACATTGCTTTAGCTTCTGGAGAGGTGTATTTGCAGGGAGGGGACCTTGGAAATTTTGGGAGACTCTTCTAACCTAATTTAGGCATTTAAGAGTTAGATACGTACATCTGAGCTAGTCATTTCAGTCCTTTTTATAGTCCAGGGAGTGAAGCAGACGTCCTTGGAAGACTAGCCAACTTATCCTGAAACAAGCAGCTGAGATATGTCAGAATCAATGCTGTAGAGTGTCAAGAATATGCTCTGAATTAATCTCCTACTTCTGATGGTTTTAGATCATATTTACTCCAAAAACCATCCAAAAACTCTGAAAAACCTTTCTATTAAGTTCTATAGAATGATTTTGAAAGATGGGCCATGTCAATACCTTATCTTGTTTGTTCCTTTTTGATCTGGTTCGAAATGTAACTCTCCGCACTCAGTTCTGATCTGGGGGCAATGCTGGATGAGGTGGTTGCAGCAGTGTTGGTACCCTCTTCCCCACAGTTGCTCCAGTCACCTTTGTAAAGGCGCTCCACAGCTTGGAGCTACAGGAGGGTGGCACGGCTCACTTGTCCTGTGAGGTGTCCAAGCCTGATGTCCCGGTGGAGTGGAAGAAAGGCACGTCCGTAATCCGCTCCAGCCAGAAGTGCAGCATCAAACAGGAGGGGAATGTGCACACGCTAGTCATTCACAATTTGAACCGTGCGGACTCAGGGGAGTATAGCTGCCATGCAGCTGGTGGGAAGACCACTGCCAGACTGGAGGTTAAAGGTATGATTTCCTCTTTGCTCAGCAGTGGTGAGAGGTGTGCTGGTCAATTTTTGGAGCTCTCTAGTACAAGACAGACATTGAGCAAGTGGAGCAAGTGCAGCAGAGGCCACCAAGTTTGTCAGGGGACTGGATCTTATGAAGTGTAAGGAGAGGCAGGGGCAGCTGGGTTTGTTCAGCCTGGGGAAGAGAAGGTTGAGGGGGGACCTCATTGCCATCTGCAGCTTCCTAATGGGGGTCTGCAGAGGAGAGAGAAACAGACTTCCCTTGGGGGGCTCAGTAAACAGATGAGAGGCAACAAGTGCAAGCTGCAGCAAGAGAAATTCAGATTAGGGAAAAAAACAACTTTTCACAATGAAAGGGTGGTCAGACATTGGAACTGGGACGCAGAGGGGTGGAAGAGTCTCCATTCGTGGAGGACCTTCAGAGGTAGCTTCAGCCTTAATTATTCTGTAGTTGATCCCTGGCTGCATGATCTGAAGCCTCAGGTCTGCAGCTGTATATTCTTTGAGTGCTTTTATCCTGTTCTGTGTTTTTATTTTGGGGATGAAAAACCATCTGGGCTTCAGAAATTATTACTGAAGTTAGCTGGGAATTCTTTGTGAAAAGGTCTAGGATATGGGGAGAGAAATGCAGCTCCTGTAGAACTGAAATTTTTCCTGCTGGTTAACTCCTCTCCCTCCTCCTCCTCTGTCTGGCTTAAACCCAGGCATCCCTGCCCCTGGCAGCTCTCCTTAGGTAAACGCAGCCAGAATTGTGCACGAACTTCATGAATTGCATTATCAGTACCTGAAAAATAAAACGTTCCTCCATTTTCTATTTTTGCTTCACCTGTTTTTTTTTCCTGTTTGCACCATTCCCCCTTTCAAGCCCTGCCTGTGCTTTTCAAACACTGGCTGAAAAATGAGGAGGTGGAGGAAGGGCGCACAGCCATGCTGCACTGCGAGCTGACAAAACCCAACGCACCCGTGGAGTGGAGGAAAGGAGATACGGTGCTGCAGCCAAGTGACAAGTACGAGATCCGGCAAGAGGGGACACGTGTTGAGCTCTTCATCTATGATGCTGAGGCTCAGGATGCTGGCGATTATACGTGCGACTCGGGGGATCAGCAGACCACTGCATCGCTCCAAGTCAAAGGTAGGAGAAGCCTTGCTTGAAGGCAGAGAAGTTATGGCTGTGGCTGTCCTCCGTAGGGGTGATAATGGAAGTTTTATCACTGAATTATCATTAACACTCTCTATCTGTAAATTGCAACTGCGGGAAAGGGTTTGATGCACAATCTGTTCTTCAAAGAAGAACTTAGTGCCATTTAAACCCAATCCTATTTCTGCAGTTGTAATTTTGATCTGACTGTGAGAGCTGGGAGCAAAACTGCAGCTGCTGCTAATGAAGGGTACGTACAAGAGCAGCTAGAAAACTTGCCTGCTACCTGACAATAAGAGACTGGAGTATTTCACTGTACCTAGAACAGGCCTATTTTAAATTGAGCAATTATACCTATTTGTGCTTGAGCAGCCCAAGAATTGTGGCTCTTTGCCTTTTTCTGGTGGCTACGTTTTTGGATTTTATAGTTTTATTTATTTTATACTAAGAGTACTGTGGCTTTTGACTTGAGCAACAAGATCATGCTTTTAGATCCTGAGTTTAGCCCCAATAACCAGCTCCTGCGCGGAGCGTGTGGTTTCAGCGGTTGAATGTCCAAATGCTGTGACTGGTACTGTGATGGCTCTAACTTCTTATACTGAAAATTGTGGGTATGCCCACGCGAAGCCCCTTAAAGGTCCTGTGACCTGTGGCAATCCTTTACGGAGCAGCAGTGGACACCCTCACAGTATCAGCGGCTTATCCCCATGAGTGTCTGGGTACGGCACAACTCAAAGTCCAGCTCTGGGCTTGACATTGCCAGCAGGCAAGTTGTGGTTCGGAACTGCGAACTGCCAAGCCGGAGAAGTTACAAGCAAGTTTCTCACCTCTGAGCGCTATCACTGATGCAGTTGCTTCTCCACCACAGTACTACCCGTGCTCTTTAATGAAGAGCTGAAAAACATAGAGTCTGAGGAAGGGGGAACAGCCATCTTGCACTGTGAGATCTCCAAGCCGGACGCCCCCGTTGAATGGAGAAAAGGAGGGGTGGTCATTCAGCCCAGTGACAAGTACGAGATGAAGCTGAGAGGCAGCATTGCTGAGCTGATCATCCATGGTGTAGAGCCTGATGACTGTGGGGATTATACCTGTAGCACTGGATACGAGATCACCACAGGTTCTGTGTATGTGCAAGGTACGGTGAAATGTGGTGGAAATGCTCTGATTTTGCTGCCTGGATTTCTTATTCCAAAATCTTTGGCAGTAATTGGCCAAACTTGTCTCAGATGTAAACAGTTGAAAGTCCATTAATTTTTTTCCTGATTTCAGTGAAGATATAAACACTTACATCCAAGCTGAGCTTGGACCAATGTTTATAAGTTAAGGTAGTTCAAAGTACTGACCATGCTGTGTACCATAGCAGATGGCAGTGCTGCTGAAAAACTATTTGCTTGGAGCAGTGGTCGTAAAAAATACTGAAATTCTTGTTATTATTGCTTACAGCTTCTATCATTTTTGATATTCTTATTACTCTTTTAAAGCACTGAAAGTAAAGACTTAAATCTTAAGCTACCTCTCTGCCTCCCACCTCATACAATGTCAGTGCAGATGGTTGCAACACACAGGAGAGCCAGTCATGACCTGGTCATGAAGTAGTTACCTCCCAATGCAACAGCGTTTGCAGACACACACACTGTGCTTGCAAGCGGGTGAAGGATGGAAGGTGGTTTCTAAATGCCTTAAAGAAAATTTTAGCTCTTTTTTTCCCTGGAACAGCATTACAAGTTTAACTCTCCTGGACAACTTGCACTGTTGCTTGGGCAAGTTCTGCAGGAAGCGACCTGTATATGTCTGTTTTTGTTTTCCTTTGGCACCTTCTTTTGCTCTGTTATACAGAAGAAGCAGCAGTCATAGTTTCTGGTTTAAAGAACACAGACGTCTTTGTGGGTGAGTCAGCCACGTTCACCTGCGAGCTCTCACACCCGGGCGTGAAGAACGTGCAGTGGTGGCTCGATGGATCTCCCCTTCACAACAACTTTGTGACTGAAATCTCTGAGCAGGACGGGATGATCCACACTTTAACCCTAAATGATGTGGCATGCCACGACTCAGGCACTGTCACCTTCAGAGCTGGGTCCCTTATATCTTCAGCTAAATTATTAGTCAAAGGTATTTTATTGTTAGAAAGAAACACATGGCCACCTCTGGACTTGCTCAGTGCGCTAGTGCTTCTGCCTTCCAGGCTACCCTTACTAAATCCCTTCACAGTTCTTCTGTGTCCTGCAACCCTCCACTTCTGCAAGTCACCCATACTCACACCAGAATTCTTATAGGTACATCCACATCAATTTTTTTCAGTGGTTCAGGTGAGGAAGGGTTGCAGGGTCAGGGCTGCTGCTTTTACCTGACGTCTAAGTAGAGCTGAACATAAACCACTGTGGTAGTACCTGATATTTTTTATCCCCCTTTCAACTGTTTTTATAATACCACAAAATACTATGTAGCTGGAAATTCACAAAATTACCACTGTGCTGCTTCATAGCTAGGTTACTGGCGCTGAGCTCTCTACGTTCCCAAGACAAGACTTTGGGCTGTTACGTTGATGGCTCCAGAGCTCTTCCTGGAAACAAAAAGGGTGTATGACATCGCAGTAAGACAGTGGCAAAATGAGCCTCCTTTGTTGACTGCCAGAAAAGCAATGGTTATCGCTGCGCTAGCAAAGCTTTTTGGTGTGTTGAATAAATATTTTTCTCATTTGGTAAGGGTAGCCACAAGCCGCAAATAACACTGAGCTCCAGACTTGATAAAGCAAGCTCCTTCACATCCAGTCCTTTCATAGCCATTGGGAAAAGCTGTTACTTTTCAGATAAAAGTAACAATTTTTCCGTGCTTGGAAAAAGGATTTATATATATGGAGATATAAAGAACTTTTATTAAAATCTACCCTCATGTTATAACTGTCTACCATAACAGGAATGATCCACAATATGGAATTGTAGTCAGTGGTTGATGTCTCCTCCTCTGTATAAGAGAACGTCCCTTGTATGTTCAGCAAATTTAACTCTCTGCAAAGATAAAATGCCAGATCATTTCTTCCTAATATCAGAATGATGGAGCAACAACATCATGTGCAAACCCCACAAACCCCACATCCATTTGTATCAATTTTGAGTTCCACATTTTCAGAGACAGAACCTGGTTCTGCGCTCTCTAGGCAAAGAAATCCAGTGGGCCTAAAACATAAATTAAAAATAAGTACATTGTTAGGTATTCTACTCAGTCAAATAAAGGGCTCCTGAGAAGTTTTCATTTCACAGAATCACAGCATCGTTGATGTTGGAAGGGACCTCTGGAGATGATCTAGTCCAGCTCATGCTAGCACACATATGTATGTGGATATTTTGTGCTTCTATTAAGGCAAGATTTCTTTAATGCGAACCTGAATCACAGTAGTGTATGACTATAATTGGATTAGGATGAGAAAGGTATTTGAAAAACACCCCAGTTACACTGTGCTCAATAACACTTGATTGAACAGGAAAGTAAAACACCAGTAAAATTCTAACTGTGCTTTTATTAACAGCCAATTTGATGCACTTATTTTGTCCAGAAATTTTAAAACAGATCTGTCTTCCAACTAAGTGTATTTCAGTCTATCTAGCTATCCATGGCTTGTTCTTCATCAAGGAACAAGTCGTCTTTCTCTCTGTTCCATGTGCCCCATTCTCCTGGTGTAAGGCATGTTTGTAACTGGATATATTCTACAATAGGTGAGATCTCATGACAGCTTTTGTTGTTGGGCCATCACAACATCATTGCCCTACAACTGCATTTGTTCAGTGGCCCACCATGACAGCATCTTCACGTATGGGTGGGGGGAAAATGGAAAAGGTTGAAGGAGCTGCCGCCTTCTTCTGACCCCTTTGGGCAGGGTAAGAATTACAGGCCCCAGTGTACATGTTGGCTCCTAAGTCCCAAGGAGCTTTCTGCCATTCTGCATGGGTGGATAAGGTCGCCAAGGTCTTAGCCTAGCAGTGGCAAAGAGCAACAGGGCAGTGGAACCAGGACACCTTCCTTCTCTAAGACCACAGGTGACATTTTGCTGTGAGGAGCACATGTCCGCTTCTTATGAAAGGAGACCGTATTGTACTTCCCAGCTGCATAGATACAGAATCACAGAATCACTAAGGTTGGAAAAGACCTGTAAGATCATCAAGTCCAACCATTAAAAAAAAAAAAAAAACAACCCACACACACCCCCACAAAAAAAACAAAACCACCCACAAAACACACCACAACCCACACCAAAACCAACCCACCCACACCACACAGCACCATGCCCATCAAGCCACATCCCACCATGCCACATCCACACGATCCTTGAATACCTCCAGAGAGGGTGACTCTACCACCTCCCTGGGCAGCCTGTTCCAATGTTTCACTACTCTCTCAGTAAAGAACTTTTTCCTAATACCTTCTTGCTTCTTCAGTCCTGGTGTACCCAAAACATCTCCGTGATCTGCCATTGATGCCTCTTCTTCATAAACACACATGCAGATACATGGAGTGGTAGAGGGAGCCTTAGAGAGCAGGACCAAGCCTTGCAACAAGTTTCCAAAAGACGTTTGCAAAACTATCTTTGCTTCCCAAGGTCTGCTAATAGCATCCCAAATCCTCAGCCTGATGCACCAGCTTCAAGAGGAGCATTCCAGACAGAGATGCAGTGTAGTGTATTCTAGCTGGCTTGTGATCAGGACAACTATTTGTAAGATAAGGACATATATCAGCTTTCTCTGACTGTCATCTTTTTATGTCCCATTGTAGTCCTATCAACTTTTTGGGGAAGTTGACATAGTTCTGCTAAGAAGGATGTTGCAGAGAGACTTCCACTTCAGACTTCATTGAGATTTTTCTTTTTAGCATATATGTTGCACTTGTATGCCGGTGGTCCTATTTGACATCTCAGGAGGGACTCCTTGGCTGCTTTGGAAGCTCACAATATTTTGAGGTTAGATATATCTACTGTGTCCTACAGCTGCCTCCCAAGAAGCAGAACTAGTGTTTTAAAAGAAAGACTTAAAAGCAGCCTCATGGATTTCACCTTCTTCAGAAGAGCTGCATATCCAGCTCCTCTCAGCGTTTTATGAGCTCTCAACCTGAGATTGCAATGGTTCATACTGCATCTTTAGATCAGCCACTGCAAAGGAAATCATATTATTTTTCCCCAAACTATGTCTCTGCTGCAGAGGAACACATGGTTAATCAAAGCAGTAAGTACCTGTCTCCTGTGAAATGCCCTTTTTTGGTACAGTTGTCCTGGATCCTTGCTCCTCATGCTACCCATGACTCCTGACATATAGCCATCACCACCACAGGACAGGAATGAGTATTTGCATTTGAGTATCGCATTTCTTTCCGATGAGTAGTTGCAATTTGCTCATACAAGGAGCCTCCAGTAGAGTTTGTGGCATTTTCCTGTTGCTATGTGAGGTTGAGAGCTACAGGGAACCACTCACAGTAGCCCATCCATTGCAGTCCTCTTGTCTCACACTTGCGCTCCTGCCACATTCTGGGAAGCAGAAGTGTTTCGCATCCAGTGCTTCCTAGTCTAGAGGATTTCAGCAATGCTAGGAGAAAAACTAAGCCTAAAGCGAATCCCAGCAGATGTTCTGCACAGAAGTTCATATTCAGGACTGTTAAAGCACAAGCATTAATTGCTGGCCGCCCATTTTCCAGTGTGATAGTTATATTCTAATGTACCAGTTTTGCTTCAATCCTGCTTGATGCTGACACAAGCACAGACTAAACTGCTAATCCCCAGTGTGCCCAGCCAGCTTCCTGCTTGCACTGTCACTCTGCTTGCTCCCCACAGGCTCTGTGCTTGTCAAAAATCTCTAAGTTGCGATTTCCGTGAGGATCCACTAATGCATGTCCTTCCTGACGTGTTGGTTAACAGATCCAACCATTGAAGTGGTCAGTCCCATGCAGGATATAACTGTTGATGAAGATGGCACAGCAGAGTTCATATGCCAATATTCTAGGCCAGTACACGCCATATGGAAGAAAAATGATCAGGAAATACATGCAGATGGGCAGCGAGTGATTATCGATCAGGACTGGAATGTAAGCATGCTAAAAATTAAACCTACGGTACCAGAAGACACTGGCATCTATTCTTGTGAAGCTGAAGGCACTAAAGTGATGGCTGCACTTGATGTTCAAGGTGAGGTCTTCCAGCCAAAGAGGAAGACTATCATTGGTTCCAGATAAAAGAGGTGGAAAAATCATGGCAACACCTCTTAATAAGTGACACTTGAGATACCGGCTCTTTGGTGTTCACTCCCATACTGATAACTGTGATAAAAGTAGTTGGGAGTTTAATGGGAATTGAATATGAAACTGCAGCACTTCACTGGAGCTAAGTTCTAATTAACGCTCACTTATTACACCACTTACACATCATACCTCTTCTACAGTGAACTAGAACATCGGTGCAATGGGATGTGTCCTGCTGAATTGTAAAATCACAGATGTAATGTTGGTCCAAAGGAATAATAAGAGTACTTTTTGCTGTTACAGAATGCTTTTTATACACAGTGTGCCTTAAAACCAGTAGCTAATGGATAGTGTGGAATTTCATTTTATTTTCAGCTAAGCTAAGGTAGCTTGGTGTTTTACTTATTTCAAATACTGATCACTCAGGAATTACCATCTCACTTGGCATCAGCATTTGTGAGGACCCTGAGAAACAGTAAATAAAAATATTAACAATAGGTTTAGGATTTTATATTGACGTTTCTTATTTTTTTTCTGCTGTGTATGGAATTATTGTTTCTGGTCACCAGGTGAATTAGTGTGATCAGCAAGAGCAATGGTTCTGATTTGATTTCTGAATAGTTGTGGTTTGTTAGGCAATTATGCCTTCTTGCTTAACCAGAGTTGTGAGTACAGAAGAGCAGGGTATTATTTATTAG
The DNA here is from genome assembly GCF_030936135.1 of Gavia stellata. Lineage (NCBI taxonomy): Eukaryota > Metazoa > Chordata > Aves > Gaviiformes > Gaviidae > Gavia > Gavia stellata. The sequence continues at coordinate 3,560,912 of NC_082599.1, forward strand.
AATATTTTCTATATTGATAAGCACTTTCCATTTTAGGGCTTTAAAAAGATGTTAATGAACATCATCTAAAAGCATCCCAGAGGAGGTAGGATTTGTAATTGGCTGCTTTTTGTAGTTAGGGAAACCAGTGCTCCAAAAGTGCACAAATAAATAGCTCAGATTTGTTCTAACAAAATTATACCTTCTCCAAGGATTTACAAACCCCTCATTGTTCTCCATAAGTATGAATATTATAAAATACAGAACTTTTTTAGTAGCTTTTATTTTTGCTATTAAATAAATAATGATTCAGCCTTTTTTTTTTTTGTGCTTATAACCATTCCAGATAATGGTTATGGAGATCTAAACAGGAATGTCTCAGGGTGTTGGTTTATAGTATAGATCATGCTGACCATTATGTGGTATTTGTGTAAACTGTATTTACTCAACCGTGTGTTCCCACTGTTGTGCATGTAATTTGTCCATGTACTTGGTCTAACACAAATTATATTCACGTGCACCAGCCCACGTTTAATTTTGCATCAGGCTGATTGCTTATGTACAAATGCCAACTGATGCATGACTCCGCGGGCAAACGGAGCGTGTAGATTTGTGCATGTTTCTGATGACACAATTCACCACACACGCATGAGAAAATAAACCTAATACATTATTACAGAGCTTTGGTAATAATTCAGAAATTTACTGTTCAAAATACTGGTAATACAGATTTTTTTTTTTGTATTTTTTTGTAACTTTCCTAGAGGCACACTTGTTAATTCAGATGACAGTCACTATAGCTTTGCCAGCTGTAATGTTCTCTCGTATTTGCTTTGCATGAAAGGTAGTAAGATTTTATCATGAGCTGTCAGTGGATTCACTATCATCTCCCTAATTATGATGATAATTGCACTGCCTGGGAGATCTGTGGGAAATGTTTCCTGCTGTGGGACAGAAGGAATTTGATTATACTTTATCTTCCCGAGCTATCCCTTCCTATTGACTATTGGCCTGATTCATATAAACACCAACATTTTTTTCTTTATTTGTAAAAAAAGAAGTCAGGTTTCTGGAGGAAGTCTAGACGAAATGCTAGAGGTCCTCCAGGTTTATCATTATTTTTAAACTATCTCAGTACTTAAAATATTTTTAAATGTAGTATTGTGTTAGGGCGTGGTTGAAATTAACAACTAAACCTACAAGCACAGTTTATCACATCCACATCCTTTCCATCAGCTTTCCAGCAGTGGGAATCATCCAGTGCTCCGAGGCTTGTTACTATTCAGCTATGCATGGCCAAACAATTAATTCTGTTCATTGTCCTTCTTTGCTAGCCAAGAACAGCATTGTCCAGGGCTTGGAGAACGTAGAAGCTGTGGAAGGAGGGGAAGCCCTGTTTGAATGCTATCTTTCCAAGCCCGAGTGCTACAATTACAACTGGCTGATTGACGATGAACCTGCCAAAACTACAGAAAACACTGAGATGGTTTACTTTGAAAACGGACGCAGGCATCTTCTGCTGCTGAAGAACCTGACTCCCCGGGACAGCTGCAGGGTGACTTTTACGTGCAGCGATGCAGTGACCTCAGCCTTCCTGACAGTGAAAGGTAACTGAAGCACTTGTGCATGGGGGGAGTCTTAAATTTCTGGCTGGAAAGGACAAATGAAACAGGAAAATACTATGAGTAGCAGAGAGGAAAAGTTGCATTTGTTGCTTGCTTCTCACCTAAATCTTCTTCCCGCACAATAAATGGATGATGTTTTACAATTTCTTTTTTTTTCTGGTTCTGTATGCCATGACACGGATATAAGCAGCATCCGTTGGCAATGAGTTAGCAGCAACTGACTGTCTTACAGTTGTCATTACTCTGATGAGTTGGGTTCTGTTTATAGGTACTTCAGGGCTCTAGAGATGAGAGTTATATCAGCCACAATATTATCTTTTCATCCTCGTATTTTATGCTATTACTGGAGACCCCTGCGCGGATTAGAACCCCTTTCAGAGCACAAGAACAGCCATCCTCAGTCATAGCATGGTATATCCATTGTGGTTTTCAGCTACTTGGGAAGGAAAGACATTGCTAGGTTGGGTTTTGCTCCTGAAAGTTTTGGAAAATTTCAGTCCCCCATGATACCTTCTGTTCTAGTGATATACCTAACCTCCCTTTTAATGACCTCCTTGGTCTCCAAGGCCTGCCTGTCCAGACCAGTGTAAATATTCACAAAATCTCTTGCTTGTATTTGTTTCTGTAACTGAGGGCTTGATGACCTACTTTTATCTACAGCATGGCGCCTACAGATCTTGCAGCCTCTCACGGATGTGGAAGTCTCTCCGGGGGAGAAAGCTACATTTAGCTGCGTTCTAAGTGAAGCTGTGCCAATTACTGAAGTTGCGTGGTACAGTAATGACATAGAAATCCAGTCAGATGAGGACTGGGAGGTACAAGCAGATGGAAACAAATACAAACTTATTCTGAAAAAAGCCCAACCGCATCATTCTGGAGAGGTGACCTTTGCTTCAAGGGAAGCAATTGCATCAGCCAAGTTATCTGTGATAGGTAAGTGTCTGTCATTCTAGCCCATTGGCACCTGAAATCTCAGACTTTGGTATTGAGCAACAACATTGAATTTTCCAATCTTTGTACTGATTCTTTTTTCTTTGCCTTGCATGTCCCAAGCTAGTGTTCTTAGTCTGAGAAGATGCTACTGGGCAACTTGTTCTTTGACCAGAAATAGTCCACCTCATGAGAAAAAAATTATGTCAGGCTAGTGATGGTAGAGATGTTCACCAGCTTTCTTTAGCTGCAGTCTTTTGTAATGTGTAACATAGAGTCTACAGAAATCAATTTACTCAGAGTTCAACATCACCCTCAGCAAACGTGGACGTGGGAGGGAGCTGAACTAGAGTGCACATGGAAAAATTATCCAGGGTAGCAGAGAACCCTTTGAAATCTGCTAATCTACTCAAGTGCAGGGCAACCAGTTTTCCAGATTAATGAGTTGCATATTAAAATCTTCATGGGGGTGAGATCCATGAAACACACACTTTGTACTTCAGAGATACAAGAGTTAATAGCTCTTGGAGTACTTCACAAGTAGAAAAGATGATAGTTCTCTAATTCCCTTGTGGGGCAGGTTAGACCAATGATTCTTCAATGTTCATTCCAGCACCCAAGGTCTGGGTCCTTCCCACAGTGGGATAGGCGGGTCACCCAGCAATAGTCATACCAGCACAACCCCAGTGATGGTTATGAGATGATGTGTTTTAGCTGTACACTGTAGTTGAGTTGTTCAAGAGGCACTGATTGACCATCCATTCTTTAAATTATTACGGGTAATCTCTCTCTCTAATGATTTCTGAGACTTGAGAGATCTCTGATATATTCCAGTCGTTTCCACGAAAAAAAATTGGTTGTTGATGGATTTAAAACAGTGTTATCTTATTTTTGGCACCTATGTTTTAGGAATTGCAAAATACTATCCTCATGAACTCCCCCTGTTGACAGGTTTTCTGTATGAAATTTGGCTGAAAACAGAGAAAAGAAGCTTTTATGTTGTGTTTGTTGTGTCCAGAATTAAAGAACTGGCTGTTGACCTTATTTGCCTTTAATTTGTTGGTTTGGTACATTGTGGCAGGTCATCTACTTGGTAAATGCCTTGAACTTGAAGACTAAAAGAAATATTTCTGTCTTCTAAGCCAAAGTGTAAATTAAGTGAGGAACATTTTCCAATGAACTGAGTATGATCGTCAGTAGCCAATCTGGTAGGACACCAGACCATGCCCATCATATATTTATTTATTATTGCCTGATGCTGTGACATATACAGCAATTACACAGAAATTGAGTGACTTGCTATTAAATTAATAGAGTTACTCTGTAGTCCACCAATAACTTGATTTCCATTAAGGCCAGACCTGAAATAAATATGGTCAAGGCCGAAATGGACTTGAAGTTTTCAGCTAAGTTCCTTGATAATACGGATAGCATAGGGTCGTCTTTATTTTGAGCTGTGTGGGACAAAGCAGCAGAAAAAAGTCACAACAATATGTGACAATAAGTATGTGAGATGAGAGTTGGAAAATGAATGTTTGTCCTTAGTGGTGTAGATCAGGGCAGACAAAGGAAAACTCATTGGTACACAGGTATGTCTCATGGTCATGGCCATATACCCACTCAACTTTACAATAAGATAAATGCCAAATCTGTTGCGCTTCCTTCTTGTTGCTTGTAGAAGGCTCTTGGTTGTTTTAGCGTAAAGCATTATTGCTCATGTCGTACATCACGGGACCTCTGTTGTGCCTTCAGCCCACCCCGATCCACCTGAAGAACCAGAAGTCTTAAGTAAGAACAGCCACTCTGTAACTCTGTCTTGGTACAAGCCGTTGAGTGACGGCGGTTGTGACATCCTAGGCTACAATGTGGAGAGGAAAATCCCAGGTATTGGCTGGCAGTCATGCAGCAAGGGCATTATTCAAAACACGGAGCTTACAGTGGACGATCTCACCCCGGGTGAACCCTACAGATTCCGTGTCTCGGCTATAAACAAAGTTGGGGCCAGCGAGCCGGTCCACTTCCCTCAGATGGTGCGGCTAGGTGAGAATGGAGAGATGCCCCCATGGAGGACTGCAAGCTGCTGTAGACCTTGTGTTTCGCATGGCGTGCCTGCTTCACCCATTCCAGGCGTCTTCTGGAAGAGTTCACACTGCAACATCTTTCAGTGCTTTGCTGCCGATGCAATAGAGGAGAAAAAGCTTGGAAAAATTGTTCTTGGCTGCCGCGAACAAAACCTGCTGTGTTGTTAGTACTCAACACTTATTTTCTCCAAACCGCATCAAGCTGTCTTGCAACCTGCACTGCATCCATGTGTTGTCCGGTCACCATGAGTTTCTTTTCTGGTGGAGTTAGGATGGAATGAGTCAAAAGTGGCATGTTGGAATGCATTCGGGGTAACCAAACACTGGTACCAACACAGTGGGTGGGCAGTGTTGTCTTCTTCACCCATCTTTGTCTTTTGTTATATTATTTGTGTATCTTTTTCAACAACCCCCACAAAGAAATGCTGGAGGACACAGCTCCTTCGCTGCCTGTTGATGAAACTTTGGAAGTTACAGTGGGATAGAGAGCCACTCCCTCGATCTTTCTTTTCTTGCAACTCTTTCTGTGATAGCTGAGTGCCCACCAAATTCCTCCAAGTGAGAATAATAATAAAAAATCCTCTTTTGCTGAAGGCAATGAAGTTTTTGCAACATAACACCTGCCAGTGCTGGACCCTGATAACTCTGCATGCGCTGACTGTCTACAACAAACCAAAGGCATTTTGGGGAGTGGTCCCCTCACCCCGGTGAAATGTGCAGAGGAGCAGATCACGCTCAGGAGCGTGCTGCTTTTGGGACCTCAGCTGGGTACTTTACATCCCAGTCAACATCTCCATGTTTTATGCATTTGTCTTGACTTCATTTTGAGTATCGCTGTCGTACAAACAGCACGCCATTGGCAGGCCTCCTTCCGAAGTAAAGAAGATACGGAGAATTTTTATTTTTAAATTCTTTATGCTTTTTGACAATTTTTACTCTTGCGAAACTAGCATAAATATATATATTTTTTTTTTTTTTTACTTTCAAGACTGGGATGAATGCCGCTTTTAATCATCTCTCTTCATTTTTATTCTTTTTATTGTTTCTTTCTTGTCTCACTTCAAAACTGCTTCACTTCTAAGCATTCTGATCTTCTAGAATCTGTAGGACTGCTTGAATACTGGTGATGGGTAAATGGAGCTCAGCAAATAAACACAGGAATGTGAAAAATGCAACCACTTTTGCATGTATATATTTAAATGGAGCTGGTTTAACCACTGGGAGAGCTTGTTAAGTTATTTTGATATTACCTTTGGAAGTGCAAACTCTGGATGCTGCCAGTCATTTTTTTTCCTTTGGTTGTCTACAACAGCTAAAGAATCTATAAATGAAGGATGGGATGCTTGGATATTTATAGAGTGATTTCGAGTGCCTTAAAGCCAGATTATGATATGTTCTTCGTGTTAATTCTCTTTTTTGTAATTACAGAGCCTCCTGTTACAGTTACCCAACCTTTGGTGGGAGGATCAGTCTCAGAAGGGGAGGTGGCTCGCTTGGAGTGCAAATTATCAAGTGAACCTGAAGGGAAGGTGACATGGTTCAAAGGAAAAGAACAAATACAAGCTGGAGGGAGATACGAGATCCTCTCTGATGGAAAAAAGCAGATACTCATTATTCATGCATTTAAACCTGAAGATCAGGACACATATACCTGCATGGTTTCTCCAGAAGTCAAATCTGTTGCCAGCTTGTGTCTTGAAGGTACAGACAGTGCATTCCTGTGATCTTAAATTGATTCTGTTTATGGACATCCAGGGACATCTCCACAGCTTGGATTGGAATTCATTTTGTTTTACAAGCTGTGATAACAATCCACAAAGAATTGTTATCTTCCCGTTCAGTATTGTCCAGTATGTTTCTGAATCCCTAACAGCTTTGAGCTGCTCAGATAAGATTTTCCTGAGTCAGATATTTAAGGTGTGTGATACAGTTGTCTCTACATGGGTTTCTGGTGCCTTTTCAGACAATTTAGGGTATTCTGCCTGGCCTTCAGCTGCCACTTCAGAAAGTGAGGGCTCTTTTGTATGTTCTGCATGGTATCTGCCAGCCCCCTGTCCTAGACATCCCAAATGGCTTTGGGTCATAGTGCTTAGGAAGCTGAATTGTGCACCTATGGTGGGATTCAGTGGCCCACACACAGGCATCTAGGGCCATTGAAGCACTTCAGGATATCACCCCTGGCCTCCATCTCCTTCTCCAGAGGGACCCAGAGCACTCATAGGTCTCAGAGCCACATGTGGATGTCCCAGACAGCCTGGAGCATCTCAAATGGCACTGGGCACTATGCAGAGGCAAGTCAGTGTGTCCCAGAGGACAAGTCACAACCTTCAGACTTAGACGCATCTAAAGCGAAGTATCCACAGGCAGATACCTCCATATGAGGTGGGAATCTCAGCTCCCATTACCACCAGTGGAGATCTGTTCAAGCCAGTCAGTGAAGCCCTGTCTAGCTGTAAAATAGGATGAGCCTGGAATAGCTTTCCAGGCTCCACTGACAGTCTTAACCAGATATTCACAGACTGCACGTTCAAAAACGGCAGAAATTTATTTATTTGGTTCAAATGTGCAAGGAAAAAAAATATTTTTTATGACCATGTTTATGCACATGCATAGAATCACAGGATAGTTGAGGTTGAAAAGGACTTCCAGAAATAATGTAGTCCACCCCCCAGCTCAAAGCAGGGTCACCTAGAACAAGTTGTCCAGGACCATGTCCAGTTACATTAATTTCACATTTTATTCTCAACAGAATGCTTACTTAAATGCCACTGATACTCTTCTGCCCAGGATTTAGAATAATGTTTCCAGGTGCTTTCTCAGAGCTTACTCACAGACTTTTAACATCTTATCAATTAAATTCTCCTCAGTTCCCACAGTGACAATGCTAAAAGAGATCGCCAGGGAAGCACCCCCTGCAAGCCAACCAGAGGAGCTGGTGGATGGCCATGTCCAGCCCAGCTTGCCCCCTGAGGCTGCTCAGGAGGGAGACCTTCACCTCCTGTGGGAAGCCTTGGCCAAGAAACGCCGGATGAGCCGGGAGCCCACCTTGGATTCCATCAGCGAGGTGCCTGAAGAGGACGAGAAGCTTCAGAAGTTGAGGAAGGAGGAAGCAGAGATGTCTCACTATTACTCAGAGGAGTACTCCACGTGTGATGAGCTGGCTAGGACAGGAGAAGCAGATTTCTCTTTCACAAGCTCAGACGATGAGTCTAGAGCTGGGACTCCTTCACTGGTGAACTACCTCAAGAAAGCTGGGAAGACAAGTGTCAGTGTTACTAGCAAGGTTCAGTCCATCTCCACAGGCAAATTATGGAAACAGTGGGAGAAATCCAGTGTGGAGACTGTTGTGGCTGCCCCAGCTGCTAAGCCAGCTGAACCAGAAATACCAGATTTAGATGATCCTTCCATGAACAAGGCCGCTGTGAAGATCCAGGCTGCTTTCAAAGGCTACAAAGTCAGGAAAGAGATCAAGCAACAAGAGTGCCCAGTGTTTACTGAGACCTTCAAAGATTTCTCTGGTGAGCCTGGAAGCACTCTCCACCTTGAGTGTGTGGCCCACAGCAAAACTGACATGAAAGTCCGTTGGCTGAAAGATGGGGAAGAGCTTTCAGATGGTCGCTACTATCACATAGACAATTACAGTGATGGGACCTGCTCTTTGATTATCACTGGCCTGGACAGGAAAGATGCAGGTAAATACACCTGTGAGGCATCCAATAAATTTGGCAAGGTTTCACACAGTGCTAAGGTGGTTATTGGCACTCAGGAACCTCAGGTTCTTCATAAGGAGAAGCAGGTTAAACAAAGCACTGACAGTGAGACAGAGAGCTCGTCTGGCAGTGAGCTGGATGATGCTTTCCGTAAAGCAGGAAGGAGACTTCATAGACTCTTCAGGGCCAAGATCTCAACAGAGATTTCTGATGTGGAGGAAGAGCTCTTTGTCAGTGCAGATGAAGGGGACATAGAGGTGGTCGACCATCAGACGTATCGTGAGGATGACCAGTACATCTACATCAAGTTTGAAATCTTGTCTGAGGCAAAAACTGCCGCCACTCGATTCAGAGAGATGTTCGGTGCTCTGGGAATTCCCGTGGAGATTGACATTTTGGAACAAGGCCCTAAAAAAATTGAATTGCGTATTGGGAAAGCAACACCACCCACCCATGGGAAGTTTGCACCACCAGTAGTGAGACCTCCACCACCTTTGCTGACTTCTGATACAGGTAGGTGAAGCAAATCTGTTTATTCTTTGGAAAAGACAGCTGGAGCAGGTCAGAATGTTATCTTTTCACTCATGAATAACTTCCAAAAAGCCTTTGTTTTTCATTTGGTGCAGATATTTTTCTGGAAACTTTGCACTTTTGGAAAAACTGGTGAATTTTTTATTCTTTTTCATTTTGAGGGAGAGGAGGGAGGTTAATGATGAAGGAGGGGATTGCAAAGTATTGACTTATCTACAAAGCTGCTTTTCACAATAGAAACACTGGAATAAGCTGCCCAAGGAAGTGGTGGAGTCACCATCACTGGAGGTGTTCAAGGAACGTGTGGATGAGGCATTGTGGGACATGGTTTAATGGGCATGGTGGTGTTGGGTTGATGGTTGGACTTGATGATCTTACAGGTCTTTTCCAACCTTAGTGATTCTGTGAAATGTCCCCTACTACAATAATATGGCCATAAATGCTATGATTATTATACTTAAATAAATGAAACAGTTTTCAGAACGGTCTTGAGGGAGACAAGACATTTCAGCAAGGAGAGGAACAGAGGCTGTGGTATTGCAATGCTTATGATGTTATGAAATACCTTCATAGTGTTTGTCAGGCAGTTTCTTCTTGACTGTTTTTAAAGAGAAAAGATATCACTCTGCAATTAAATAACCTAGAAACCAGAAGTCTTCAGGCACTGGGCAGCAGTGCTCTTGAAATACATCTTCTAACACAACCAAGTTTTTCCTTTCTTCTAACTACCCTGACTTTAGCTCCCATGTTCATGACTGAGCTCCAAAACCAAGAGGTACAAGATGGATATCCAGTCAGCTTTGACTGCATTGTCGTTGGCAAACCGCTCCCCACGGTTCGCTGGTTCAAGGATGGGAAAGCTATCGAAGAAAATGATCATTACATGATCAACGAGGACCAGGAAGGGTGCCATCAGCTGATCATCACAGCTGTGGTCCCCACTGACATGGGTGTTTACCGTTGCCTCGCTGAAAATAACATGGGAGTTGCTTCAACCAAAGCTGAGCTTCGAGTGGACTGTAAGTCTAAAAGTCCCTGTAGAAAAAACAAGGGAAGGGGTCCTGCTGAGAGTTGTAAATCTTTTTTCAAGAAAAAACCTATTTACATTAAAAAAAAATGTATGCATTGCCCACAAAATGTTTCACTTGCAAACCTCTTGGGTTCAGTTGGGTTTTGCTGAATCCAAGGCAAGGTTCAGAGCAAAGCTTTTCAGATAAACAGAGGTGTTCTCCATAATCCTAGGACATGTGGGATCCTGCTGCAGTAGCAGTGTGAAGTCAACCTGCCAGTTACTCAAATTAGTAGGGAAACTATAGTAAGAAAAAAAGTTTCAAAACTCAGATTACAGAAAACACTTCCTTTTCCATTTAACAGTGACCAGCACCGACTATGAGACAGCAGCAGATGCAACAGAGACATCTTCTTACTACAGTGCCAAAGAATATATCTCAAGGTAAAATATTGAACTGTAGCTCTTTCTAACTTCTGACTTGATAAGATCAGTATGTATATTTATGTGAAGCTTGTTTCTGCTGTATCTTGCAGGGCCAGTTTAATGTCATAAAGGAACAGCCAGACCAGCTGAGTCGCAGTAAATGCAACAGCTGGACATTTATCATGTGCAAACTTGCTCTGGCTGCCTTCAGGCTAGCCTGGATATTTCTTCATGGTATCACTCCATTACTTTTAATGTCATACGGTGCTGAATCCGTTGTCGTGATGACAAAACCCACAGACTGAATTAGCCTAAAATAGGTGATTCTGATTCCTAACTCTTCTGGCTTGCTGACTTTCTTCTTTCTAAATCTAATTGCTTCTTAGCCGAGAACAGGAGGAATCTACCACTGAGGAGGAGCAATTGCCCCAGATCTTCGATGAGCTTCATGATATTCATGTGGCACCTGGAGCATCGCTGGCTAAATTCCACCTGAAGGTGAAAGGTGAGGAAAGCCCACAGCACTGTCAGTTGTTCCAGGTTTGCTGTCAGGTTGAAGTGCTGAACAAGGTTTTCCGATGTGCTCTTCTGCAGCTGTGACCCCAGTCCGTGCATCTTGCGCCACGTTTGCGCAAACCAGCTAGAAGAACGTATTCATGCTGATGAATGTTGCCTTTTGTAGCAGACTCGGGCAGATTAAGTGTCTCATTCTGTGTCCATGTCTCCAGGTATAATGACAGGCATACAATTCTGAAAACTGAGTCCTGTAATTCTCTGAGCACATTAGTTATGGAGGAGCAATAAGGAATAAAAAAAGATAGTCAGAGTGTCCTTTATTCTCTTTAATGAAACAGTCCTAGACTTGCCTTACTCAATGAAGGGGTTACTGCTACAACCTAAAACCTGCAAAAATGTCCTCCAGGTGTTGATTGTCTGTGGTAGGGAGAAGTAGGGATTCTCCTGTTTTCTCCGATTGCTGCTTATAAAAATAATGAGAACTCTTTTGGCTTCAACTTTTCTCTTTGTGTACGTTGCAAATCAGACTGAAGTGTTACCTTTCCAACCTGGAAGGCATTTGCACATGCAGCCAGTATGGGGAGTGTCAGAAACTGAAGAGACAGGAAAGAACTTTGACAAATAAATAGAATTTCATGAATTTGCAGCCATTCCTAATTGGGTAAATCCATGAAACAGCAGCCCTGGGCAGAGCTGAGGATTCCTTGGCTGCTCAGAAGGATCTGCCTGATTGGAGATGCTCCCAAATCAGTGTTTCTAATGCATTCTGTTCTCCATGTCTGTATCCACTCCTCGCAGGGTACCCGCAGCCTCGTCTCTATTGGTTCAAAAACGGACAGCCGTTAAAGGCCTCAGATCGCATCCTGAAGACTGATAAACAGGAATTCCACTCACTGGAAATTCGTGATGTCACTAAGGCAGATGCTGGCCAGTACTCAATATTTGTCATCAACTCTGCTGGTTCTGCATATTCATCGGCCAGGCTGGTAGTCAAAGGTAGGTATTGGACTATTTTTGGTGCCTGCTTTTCTCTATTCCAGTGGCTTTTTCAATTTTATATAGTTACTTTTCTTGAGAAAACCTACCAAGGTAAGCCAAGTGAGGTGGGGAAATCTGTAGATAAAAAATGACATGTTTTAATCTTGGTTCACCTATAAATTTACTGTGTGTCCTGAAGACGAGATACTTCACTTCTCTAGGGTCTGACTGTTGTCTCATACACATATATTTTATTCCTGCCTGACCTCATTAACTTTAATGGTTCATTTTATTAAAACTGAGGGCCTCTTATAAATTAGACTAACATGTCTGTGTAATATCTCCTGCAAGGAGTAATCCCCTGGAGTCACTTTTTTTTTTCTTCAACTCATAGACAGAAACATATTTGTATTTGTCATTTTGTTTGTTCTCCTTGTGCTACAGATCCTGACGAGAAAGAAGAGCCATCAGAAACAGGTGAGAAGCCATAGCAGGTGATAACAGAATGCCTAGGAATTTTTCAGTAGTCTAAACTCACACAGAAGGTGTCACTGTGTTTCATCAATAATGTCATTTTCAGATTCCCGTGAGCAGCTGATACCACCAAGGTTCCTAGAAAGATTTACTAATAAAAAGGTGAAAAAAGGTGCAAGCATCACATTATCTGTAAAAGTTGAAGGTAAGTGGATAGATACCTCGCCTTTCTGCATAACACTTAAATTGCATAACTTCATGACACATTCTAGACTCTGGCCCAAGTCGTTGTAACCTCATCTCCTGTAACTGAAGTCTGGGACTCTACTCCCAACTCCCTAAGAAACTTTATGTGCTTTACAGAAAAGCATCTTACTCATCTTCACCTCCATTTTCCTGTATGTAAAAACAGGGACAAAAACACTTATTGTTCTTATGAAGATGGGTGGATTAACAGTTTTGGGTTTACAAATAAGATTTAATGTCCTTATGAATGTGCTGTAGAAAGGTTTATGTTCCTTTATTATGTATTATGCCAGTTATTGTTACAAAAGTATCAGAAAACAGATCAAAATAGCGTTTATTCACAGCGTGGCTCGTAATTGTAAGGAAGGGATGCCATTAGGAAAGTTAAAGCTTGTTCCATTGGTTTGCCTATAGGACATCCACCACCAACCATTACTTGGCTGAAAGAAGAGTCTCGGGAAGACATCCTGTGGATCAAACCAGACACTCCTGGGTATAAACTTGCCAGTTCAAATATGCATCACAGTCTAATCCTGTTGGATGTTAAAAAGAAGTACAGTGGAGCTTATACGTGCATTGCTACCAACAAGGCTGGCCAGTCCATCTGCACCGCCACCCTGGAAGTTGCAGATGGTAAATCTTTGTTAAAATACAAACACATTCTCTGTGTTACCTTTTATACAGTGCCTAAGAGAAAACCAAGTGTGACTGATAAGGAAATTAATCAAATCACAACGGGAAAAAAAATGCATTTCCCTAAGATTAGCCATGACTTTGCTTGCCTTGCAAATGATTACAGTCTTTACTTCTGTAATGTTTTAGGTTTCTGACCCTATCTTGGATTAACAGCAGCATCTTTTCTGTATAAACAGCAGATAATTCTAAGAAACAACCAAATTAAGCACAAAGAAGTAAGAAAATAAGAAAGGCAATGTAAAGTAACTAGAAAAAGTCACTATTTGAAAAATTATTTTGAGTGCTTCACTCTGCTAAGGTATTTTGCACTGTAGAATTGCCTTAAGGCAGCCAGAGTTACTTGATTCCCCTTTTGCAGAGCGTTCCAGGGTCTCTCCTGGCACAAGTCCTTCAGTAAGAGGTGGGACAAGCAAATATAGGTTGGGAGTAGGGGCAGCACTGTGAAGGACTCCATTCTTCTGTTATCCTTCTTTGCATCCCACATTTTTACTGTACCAAGAGCCACAGGAGCAGAGCTTGAGCGGCGTAGAGAAATGGGGCAACCATAGATCTATGTGAACAGGGAGAGGAGCAAACTATTTGCATCACATGAGTGGGAGTATGTATCCCAGGTCAAGAGCTGCTAACAGGGCAGAGTCAGTATTCCAGTGTTCCCAATAATCCATGTCTAGAAAATGTGCCTACATTAAAGACACAAAAAGAATATTCTCTGCCTTTTGTCCTCTAATGATAAACCCTAATCTTGCAGTGAAAGAAGCTGAAGTTCTGACCCAGGAGCGTGTGATGGTGTCAGAAGCCATCATGACCACATTGGGGTAAGTGGTTGGCCCCCCGTGCTGAAGTGGAGTAGTGCAGGTACCACCCTGCAGAAGTTCCCATGAGTCACTTTTAGGCAGTGTTCACTTTGGACATCTTATATTCATGTCTCAGCACCAGAGTTAAAAGAATTTGAGGTCCTAGGATGGAAAGGACTATGAATATTCTAGTATCAATGTCAGCCATTTATGCTTGATTATTAGGGAGGATAGGAATGAAGACCAAAAAAAAAAAAAAAAATATATGTATATAAATTGGGTAGGTCATATTGCTACTTCTTCATCTCCAAAGCAGAATGCCAAAATTTCACAGGGTCAAGGTCTGACTGCTACTTGCCAATATTGAAATACATTGATGCTTCACAGAAAAAAGTAGTAGATGAAAAGGATCTGCTCACAAACTTCTTGTTTACAAATGCACCTGAAGAATAACTTCCTCAATTTGCCATTCTTGGCTTGGACACTTGGACACAGTCTGCAAAGCAGTAGCCACCTGAACACACGTTAGCTTCTGGAATATGTCCAGCCTAAAAGGCTTGACCAGTCTTACTCTGAAGTGTGAAGAAAGTGAAGAAAGCTGCACTGTGAATTCAGCTATTCCACTGCAGTCTCTCCCAAGGATATGCCCAGGCTCTGTTAGGCATACTTAGTGACGTATGCTTTATCATGTATCAAGTGTACTATGTACTAACAGAGAATTAGGGCAGATCAGCTTGTGCAATAAAAATTTATATCCTTTCTCCAAAAAGCACAGGAATAGCAGAGATGTTGACTTCAGGATATTAGTGTTTTGACAGTGCGGTAGTCTTGGGAAACCCCCTGAGCACTCGCCATCAGGTGCAAGCAAATGCTGGTAGTTCTTCACATCTGTGAAGCCATTTTCACTCAGTGTTGGCAATATAGTCTCCTGCCCCTTTCCTGCTGGCATGAATGAATTTGGTGCTGGTAAAAGCTGTCAGTGTAGCAAGGATCTCTTTGGACCTCAGAACCAGTAGTCAGCTTGCTTCGCCAACACACAGGCATCCTGAAGTGATGAGAGCAGATCTCTTGGCAGGACCACAGCATCTGCATATTCTCCAGTTCTTGGTTTCCTGATAAAAGTACTGGAAATTGCTGAGCATTAGCTCACTGAAAACTGACCAAGACTACAGATCCCACTTGACATAATGTCTCCAACTGAAATGGTTTTATTTCAGTGTCAGCTGGGAATAAAGCCCCAGTAGCACCTGACAGATGGAAGCTACTCCGTTCTGCAACCCACTCCCTGAGCAGCCAGGTCTTCTCAAACAACAGTTTGAAATAAAAGTCAGGAATAAGGAGAATTCTCAGATAGGATTTGGCTCAAAGACTAAGACAAACCAAGTGTTTCTGGGCCCCTATGAGCCAGGTGCCCCAATTCTCATTTCTCATATTGGCCCTGGTGAGTATCAGCTACCAGCACCTGCAGTCCAAACCAGAGTCCTAACTTAAATATTCCCAGCCTTCACGTACAAGATGTGAGGAGGAGGGGGTGTTTCTCATTCAGGTCTCCTTACTACACATTTTATTTTAACTTTCAACTCTGCTTTACTCTTTCTTTTTCAGAGCTATTCACCCCTCTGAAACAAGAGAAGGTAAGAGAAGCTGTTTTCTCTCTCCTACTTCTGCCTTCCACATCTACAGCTGAGATGTCTATGTATTTCATGATTACCACCTACTTTTGTCCTGTTTTCTTGAAACTGTCTGAAACGTTGGAACTTTTCAGGACTGGTCTCTGTTCAAGGGTGAATTATTTGGATGAAATGTGAGCAAGCACAGTTTTAAAAGCAGGGAAAGAGAAGAAAATTACACCTTGCTTCCACAGAAGCTTTTCTTACTCAAAAAAGATGACTTTCCAATGACATTGCCTGCTTAATAGAAAATTATCTCTTTTCCAGGAGACCTTGAAGCTGGTAGAGAAGGTGTACCCAAAAGCCCTATTTCATTAGCTGATGTTGGCTCAGAAGAGTTCTTCCAGAAACTCACCTCGCGTATCTCAGAAATGGTATCTGCAAAAATAAGTCAGGGTAAGGAACCTGGCAAACACAATTTAATTAGTGTAGAAACATACGCAATCTTTTTTTTAAGTATCACTTGGACTTTAAATATCAGTGAGATTTATGAAGCAGGTTTTGAGACAGTCATCCTGCATAAGCATATGAACATTTGTAAAAGCTTAGGACTAAGAATTTTTAGTAAGACTCCGTCCAAACTGCATGTCTGTGCTTTTGAACTAGGAAAAAAGCTATTACAGTAAATTAAGATGGCTAGTGTCCATTTTATGCATACAGTGGTTATTTAAATAAGCAGGAGCACCTGTAAGCTTTAAAGAGGAGGGCAAGTTGTAAAAATGGAAGTGTGTTTTGAACATCTTGAGTATTTCGAGTTCCTCAGATATTTATCACTTCTGAGTCTGAAAGTAATCCTGTTTTGAAGACTTCCCACATCTTCAAGTTTTAGCTCACAATGGGATTTTAAAATCAAGTTGAGGTGGAAAACTGTGTGCACAGCTGTGCAGCAATCCAACGATTTGTTGAATTAAATGAAAAATCCTCGTTTGTGTATCATATACTGATTGTCTTGTAGTAAAATTTTGTCTTGAAGCAAAAATAGAGGCATTACCTCCCCTACAAATATTCTTGCAGTGCAGTGGCAATACATGCAATAGGCATGCAACCTCATGTATTGAAACGTCCCAATTATTTATTTAATCCTAAATATCAATAGGAGATCACACTAAATACTACAAATGCTTTTCCTAGGGAATATTTGTTTTTATGAAATTGAAAATTATTACAGATTTGGTTCGTGTTCAAATTGAAGATCTTTATTTCCCACTTTGCTGTTGCTCTGCTTTTTAGCTACACTTCGAGTGCCAGGTGCAGAAAGTGATGATGAATCAAGAACTCCCTCTGCATCGCCTCGCCATGGACGATCCAGACCTTCATCCATTGCTCAGGAGTCCTCCTCCGAATCTGAAGATGGGGATTCCAGAGGAGAGGTATGATATCTTTATGGACAAGTTTGACACAAGGAGAAAACTTCTCTTAGAATGACCAGTCTCCTATGGTTTGAGGATCTCCATCCCCTTTAGGGATGTTCTTCACTTCAGTAGGTATATTTAGTGGTTAAATATTGGGCCTGTGATCTAGATCACAGAGAATCAAATTCTGATGCTCACTGTCTGATCTTGAACAAGTTGTTCAAGTCAACATGGTCAAAACATTTCCATTATTTGGCACTTTTTCCTTTCATGGCTGAGCTTCAGAAAGGCAGAGCTTGATTTTCTGTGGCCTTGGTTGGCCACAAGAGTTTTGTTGAGAAGTTCTTCATGAGAAAAATAAGAATTTTTTGAAAATTAGAAATTTTTTGGGTGTTCATTTCACCCCAAATTTTCACTTCTAGGAAGTTCATTTTCACCTCCTAATTAAAAAAAAAAAAAAAAATTAAACTTCGGATATTTTGATATTTTCAGGACCACTGTTTGTTTTGCCTTGGGAGAAAAACCCACTGTTACATGGTGTAAATCCAAACCACCTCAGATAGTTTTGAAAAAATGGCCTGAGCCTCCTAGAGACTTAGTCTTCCACTTGCAAAAAGCAAGCAGTGATTCTCTTTGCCATACAAGGGCTGGAGAATAAAACATTAAACACAGATAAGCACTCATGTTCTGCTGGTGTTACTGTACTCTGTTTTCAGAGCACAAAATAACTCTCATTTCATGCTTGCAGATCTTTGACGTCTACATGGTCACGGCTGACTACGTGCCCGCTGCACCTGACAGGGAGACCATCACTTTGAAGGAAGGCCAATATGTGGAAGTCCTTGATTCAGCTCATCCTCTGAAATGGCTGGTCAGGACTAAACCCACAAAATCTAGCCCCTCTCGACAGGGTTGGGTATCTCCAGCTTATCTGGACAAGAAACTAAAGGTGACTGATCATGCTGTGTTTATTGTTCATGTAAAATTACTTGCTCCTCTTGTAGTTTAGAGCCATCCCTTTTGCAAGGAGTGATGGATGAGGAAGTTGTTGAAGGGGTCCGTAACACGGCTGGACTTCTTCGTGTTTTGCTTAGACAATATTTCTGTATACATGCAGGTGTGCCTGGGTTTGAAAGACCTAATCATCCTCCAGTAAAAAAGAAATGTCACACTGGTTTAGGAATTCTTGAAAGGGACTGTGAACACACGAGGGATATTCCTCAGTGTGCATTGATAAAAGAACCATCAATTTAAAAGAATAATGTTTCTTTTTTCTTGTATTTTAGTTGTCACCAGAGTGGGGACCAACAGAAGCTCCTGAGTTCCCTGGAGAGTTTGTTTCTGAAGATGAATATAAAAGGAAGCTAAGGTGAGCTCGTGTCATTTGGTATTTGCACCTTTGAGTTTTGCTGCCTTTTGAACTAACATGAATGTTGGCATCTAGGTCCCTCCTGTCAATCACTGTTTTTGTTCTGCTGAGTCCTGCCACCTCCCCTTTCACAGAATCAAGCAAACCCTTGATTCTCTTAGACTTGTAATTTGTGATCTTTGGGTTTTGCCATTGATTTCAGCCTAGGAAAATTCCAGGCAAAGTAAATCATATTGGATGACTTGAGAGAAAGGATTTACATTTAGTAATTCTGGAAGCTTTCTGATTTCACAAAATCCTAAACTACAGCCCCTCTGTACTTTGGGGTGCCCTATATCTGAGGATGATGGCTAAAGAGGGAGTGAAAGAACTCAACCTCGTGTTACTCCCTTGCAGTGCAGCACACTACTGAGTGTGCTCTCATGGAGATACTTGCTTGCTTGATTGCATGAAGTAGCATTGAAGCTGCTACTGTCTACTTTACATAGAACCTTTTGTTGTTCACACTCTGTTTTATCTGCCCTAATGGTACATGTCTGTAAGGTAGAGGTAGGTGTCACTCCATGAGCAGGGTGTCTAAGTTCCTCTTATGGTCAGATGGGGTCTAGTCAACACACCCCAGGGAGTCTGTTCCTCTGATCATATATCTCCACTTTAGAGCCTAAAGGTCTCTCAGCACGTCAAGGATAATTGTGATGATTTTTCTGTGATTTCTTTTTGCCTATTTGTCTTCCCTTCAGTGTTCTTATTCAAGAGCTGTTGATCTCAGAAGAGGATTACATTCAAGATCTACAGTTCCTCCAGACTCATCACCTTAAGTACACTGAGACCTGTCCCAATGTTCCAGGAGCTGTCGCCAGTCAGAAATCCACCATCTTCAGAAATATTGATGACATTGCTTGCTTCCATTCCAGGTGGGCATTCCCATGTGCCTTCATTTGAGACCAGAGAGTGGCTCACGTACCTGGTGTCAGAGCCACAGTAACTATTATCACTGTGAAGGATGTGGAGCATTGGCAATGCTGAGGTGCAAGGGAATTGATGGTCCTTTTGGGATGATAGATGAAATGCCCTTCCTTGCAGGGCATTTCATACATTCAAGCTAAGAGGGACAGCATCATGCTGGATGAAGAGGCATTGAGGAGTTTAATGCTAACATGGCAACATCCCTCACTTCCTCCAGTCATTTCCTTTAACGTGTGTTAACCTGAAATCGCCTGATTTAAAGGTCTGGCTGCTGGGGCTGTGCTCTAGCCTCATTCCATCACCTTCTTCTCAGATGTCCTTTTTTGTTTGTCTCCACAGTGTCTTCCTCCGAGGCTTGCAGAAATGTGACACTGATGATGACGTGGCCATGTGCTTTATCAAGCATGAGGCAGAGTTTAATAAGTACATCCAGTACCTGGTGGGGCGGGTACAAGCTGAGTCGATTGTGGTCAGCAAAGCTGTCCAGGATTTCTACAAGGTAAAAAACAGTAGCCAAAGTGCCATCTGAACACGCATCCTATAAACCACTGCATCAAGAAATGTAGTTATTAACCACAAAGGTGATCCTGAAAAGGATTATTATTTTTGTGGGAAATCATTGCTAAATATAATAATTTTGTATTCACCGTCTAGCTCTTCCTGGTCGGTACAAACAATACGGGAACATATTTACGTATGTTTATGCATTTATGAATATTATACAGATTATACAGATATGAATGTGGCTGTGACTATGTAATTGTAATTAAGGGATGTTTTAAGGGCCACCACATTATAAGACCAAGAGAATTCACATAAAATGTTAATATAGATAGGGAAATCCTGTTTCTCCTCTCCAGCTGCTCAGGATTGAAGTTCACTAGTGAAAACACACACACAACACTCCAGAACCATGAGCACATGCGTATTCGTGGATCCCTTGAGTAGCAGCATGGCTCCTCTGTCCATCTGATACCCCTGCCCAGATCCTGAGGGCTTTTACCCTCTCCATGAACCTCCTATTCAGCAGCTAGTCCAGCTTGATGGTCTCTAGAAAACAAATGCATGTGTTCACACTCACCCCACATTCAAAGATCCCTCAAATTATCAGCACAAGCTCTCAGCCCTCCCTAATAGCCATGCCTGGATCCTGGGTCTCCTATTTGCATCTAGTCCAGCTTGAAGTTTGCTGGTGAACTGCACACAGTTGCACCCACGTGCACCAGGTCAGTTGGAAAGGCTAAACATCCAGCTCAGTGCCTGATGTCCCAGCACACGGACCCTGTGACCTGGGCTTCCCTATTCCAGGTGCCGGTGCCGAGACCCTCATTCGCTCCGGTTGCTGGCATTGCAAACACATGGAGCACTCCCAACCGAGGTCTGGCACCGGTTGCTGGCACTGAGTTCACTTGCTCCTGCCCTCCCACTCCCCAGCAGCACTGGTCTTCCCTGTCACACTGTCTGGTTCGGCAAGCCTTGGATCGCATTTCCCCAGCGTCAGTCCTGCACTGGAAAAGCAGACAAATTCAGCATTTCAGACACCTTGTAGTCTGAAATGATAACTAGCTGATAAAGGGTGCAGGAGGGTTACAGATGTCCAAAATCTGGGGTAGTAAGGTCTGGTAGAGCTATCCAGTTTTGGCTGAGTTAGGTCTATGAACCAGCATCATGTGAGCATTTTCCAGGGAGTAATCTTTTCAATTGTTCTTTATAACAACCTTTCCTTGTTCTTCTATGTATTTTTTCAGAGATACACAGATGAAATTTTAACTAATGAAGGTCCTTCACAGCCCCTTTTCCCACCACTGCAGCACTACCTGGAAAAACCCATAAACAGGATCCAGCAGTACCAGACGATAATCAAGGTGAAAAGCTTTTCTTACACGTTTGTATCTGATAGGTTTATGTTCTGCTTCGTGCAGCTTGTGTAGAAAAATACTTTATTTTTATTTCATATTTCTTGGCTTTCTGCTGATGCAACTACAATTGAAAGCTGCTTAAGTAAGAAAAACAGTAATCATCACCAGTGATGGTGCTCTCTAAATAGTTTTTTAAATGTAAATCCAGGTAGAGGTTCTCAGTTTCCTACCCCATTAAGTTCAGCAAGCTTCATCTGAACGATCTTTAAATATATACTTATATGCATATATATATATGAATACATGTAGGTATATATCCATGACAAGTATGAATTCGCTTCACACTCAGCAACAGGTATGTTATAAAAATAAGCAATTCCTAATGTGTAAGAAAGGAACTTACCAGTTTCTCTCCTTGTGTTTTATACTGACATTATAGTAAGATGAAATTTTTGTTTTCTGAAAAGCTTTGCCTCATTCTACCACCCTGAAATGTTCCATCTTTCAAGTTTTCATCTGTCCTACTATCTCAGGTTGTAGTCCAGACCACAAATTAAAGTTTCAAAGTTGTGGGATTTTTAATGGTGTTTTTCATGGGGTATAGCACTAGGATAGTCAGAAAGATGACTGCCAAAATATTTCTGTATTCTGCCATTACAGAAGTGAGCAGTTCGAATAGTTTGAAGAAGGTTCAAAGTAACTTTCGAATTTTGAACACCTGCCTCCACACAAACACCAACATTTTAAAGGGTCTCTTGGAAGAGAGAGTCAGCACACCTTCATTACTGAAAGAGAGGATCAGAAACAAATGTGGAAGAAAAGGATAACTGCCATTTCCATCCTCTCTTGTTTTTAATCTAATAGCAACTCTCAGTTTAGCACTGCCACATGAATTGCTTGCCTTATGGCATCGTCAGGGTAAACAGAAGAGAAATGCAGTGGATACATTTAGGATTGCTTTGGGTTTTATTGGTTTTCAATCACTGAAGCATTTCTGGTATTTGCTTCAACTTTGGCTTCGTTTAATATGAATTGGTGTAAGGAAAAGCCAGACTGGGTAGTCAGTGAGGCTGCAGAATGGGTAGGAAAGAGGAGACTTTAGTAGCTAAGCAGCACATGGTGGAAGAAAGGGATAAAAGTTGCCCAGATGAAAGAGCTGGAACGGATATTGAGAAACTCTTCAGCTATCAAGAAAATGTAATATTTTTTTTCTGACTGCCCAGTAACATTTTCTTCATTGATCTACAGGAATTAATCCGAAACAAAGCAAGAAATAGCCAAAACTGCACTTTGCTGGAGCAGGCTTACGCCATTGTGTCTGCACTCACCCAAAGAGCAGAAAACAACCTCCATGTCTCACTCATTGAGAATTATCCGGGGACCTTGGAAAGCCTTGGTGAACCCATCCGACAGGTAACTGGAATTTCTCAGTCAGTGTTAGTGCTATGCATGTCTTCACTAGTTTCTAAGTAGCCTTAGGTCCTACAAGAAGCTCCTTTAGAAATCATATCTGAAAGAGAGTATTTGCTTATTGCCTTTCTTACTGTTCAGAGAGATGGGTCTCCCTGGCTTGATTAAGGTTTGAAGCACCAGAGCATAGATGCTTATGGAGCAATTCACACACAATGTAGTTATTTGCCTTTCCAAACTGCTCATCAAACAGGAACAGATTTGTTCTGGGCCCCCACATGATTTTAAAGCACTTTAATTTATTTATTTAATTTATTTTGTCCTCCTCCTCTCTTATTATTGGCAAGCTACACAGGCCAGCTTCTGAAATTACTGGCATCCGTGTGTTTTCCTGTTGATTCCTCAAGTGTTAGAAGCTCACTGGGCCTTTTCAATCTGCATGCTTTCATTTGATACAGTTCTTTCAAAGAGCCTGGTTTGCTGGGATGTTAGTACAAAGTAGCATGGTATACGTCACATATGCTCTGCGACAAAACATTAGATCAATTTACGGATGTTCTTCCATGGCTGTTCATGTATCTTCAAAAGACCTGTGTGCTTCTCCAGGCCTCTTTCATGAATCAAATGTGTGTTTTAGGAGCACAGAGGAAAGGTGACCCAGCTATTGGGACACTAGTCTAGGACTTTCAACACCCTTACTCAAATTCCTGTTTGTAGGCTTACTGTGTCGTGAAGGGCAAATAATTTACTCTGCCTGTTTGTATCCTACGTCTTGCACGGGAATGACAGTGTATTGCTGACTGGAGTTGTAAGGCTAAATTACAGTGATAGTGAGACACTCTGGTGGGGATTCATCTACCCACATTTAGACATCTGACAAAAAAGACTCCAGTGAATCACCTCAAGAGCCGTTGCTTCTCCCTAATGATGCCAGGGGGAACCCATGTCACTAACTGAGCTGTATGTGTCGGAAGATATATGAAATGAATGTCCTGTTCTGGTGAGGAGACCAAGTGAGCATATAAAGCGTCCACATAACACACAGGACATAATTTTCCATTGTCATTAGTACTAGTGGATTATGCCTACTTGACATGAGCTCTGTATTTTTCTGGCAACAAAGAATACCAGATCAAAGTAATGACAACCACTGTGTGCAACCCTGTTGGTGCTGTCAGTCTGATGCAATACCTTTAGCATTAGAAACAACCTGCTGTGCTGTAATAAAACAGAGATGCCTAAGATGATGATGTAACAGTAAACATTTGTTATCTGTTCACTGAAAAATGATGGTGAGACATCATCGTGGTAATTATTCCAGAGTTATCACTATATGCTCTTCCTTCTTTTTCCTGTCAGGGCCACTTCATTGTGTGGGAAGGAGCTCCGGGAGCTAGAATGGCATGGAAAGGACACAAAAGACATGTCTTCCTCTTCAAAAATTATATTGTGATCTGCAAACCGAAGCGAGACACGAAGACAGACACCTACAGTTACATCTTCAAGAACATCATGAAGGTCTGATCTTTATATCCTCACCTAGAGCATTTCTTTGTCATTGAGGACTTCGTGTTTATATCCAGCTTCTGGTCATCTGAATGGGAGATTTCACTAATCCTTTTGAGCTATTCCTTTGTTTCCGAAAGTTTATGAAGCACAAGTAGAATCTATGTCTATCCCAAAATCTCTCTGTTAAACCTGTCAGAAACATGCAGAAACCATCAGAAGCACGGGTGGATTTTTACCGTGCAGCAATGAGATTATATGTATAAGTGTTTATTCATCTCTGTTAGCTCACTGAGTTAACTGTATAAGTGCATGATATTTTGCTGTCTCTAGTATTTGCTAGCATTTGTAGTTCTTTGGTTTTGACAGTCTGCAGTGTTGGTATTAAATTGGAAGAAATGCTGGTTTAGTCATATGCTACATTTCCTGTGGTTCTCGCTGCTGGTTATGTCCTTTCCTGACACCAATTACTGTTTAGAAATGAAAAATTCAGAGGACTTGACCAGCTCATCTTCAGACATTCAAGGCTCAGGTTAAAACTACAAGAAATTGCAGAAAGAGTTTTCCCAAGGCAGTAGAGCCTCAACTCCAGTAAAAACTAATCCACCAAACAAAAAAACTACGGAGTTCTTGACCAAGCCCAGTTAGGGCCTTCTGAAAGTCCTTATCTCTGTCCTCATTGATATTCATAAGCAGATTTTATTTGCCAAGGAAAAAAAAGGGACGCTTTGTCCAGAGAGTGCCTGCTCTGTAATTTCTTTTCACGTAGTCCCTAATTGTGCTGTTCCTGGGCCCGACAACGCTGCACTGTAGGGGCAGCGTGTCCCACACTTGGGATACACTTTAATGCTGGATGTTATTTTCCTGAAATATGATAATTATTCCCAGGAAAATGTCTGTTTGGTAACCAGAAAATCAGGTATACCAGGGAAGGGATCTCAAAGTGACCCTGATTGCTCTTCAGCCAAAACCACGTTGCATTGCTTATGCAGTCTCAAAAATCTTTGAGAGTGGTGTAAATGATCCCTTTTGCTGTTGGAGCATCTAATACAGCTTTAATGGGAATGGCATAACTCATGTCCACTGAAGAGGGTACACACTGGTAGCAGGAGACTCGCTGGTGTTTTATAGTTGTTTCCATTTCAGACCTTGGTTGAAGATGGTTCTGGTTCGCAAAGGCTAGGTCCAGATCTGAACTGTCCTAAACTGGGATTTCAGTTGTGGGAAAGGTACTGGCTGAAATTCAGTTTTAAGAACATAAGATGTGTGTTGACTTCCTCATCCTCCTTCCATCACACAGCTGAACAACATAGATGTGAACGACCTTGTGGAAGGGGATGACCGGGCGTTTGAGATCTGGCACGAACGGGAAGACTTGGTTCGCAAGTACCTCCTTCAGGCACGTACAGTGAATATCAAGAACTCCTGGGTGAAGGAGATCTGTGGCATACAGCAGAGGATCAGCGAGCCTGTCTGGAGTGAGTATGGCCCGAGATAGCCCAAACCTCCTAGTTTTTTCTTGGGTGGTCTCCCTGATTCAGGAAGATTAGCCAAAGAAGGAGAGAAACCATCTAAGGCCATTTGCCACCTCTTAAACTGAACTAGGGTTAGAGGTTTTCCTTTAGTCACATCGCAGACTGCTGTAAATAACAACTTACATGACTTGACAGCACACAATAAGCTTTAACTGGAATGATTACAGCAGTGTTAGGACCTCCACCTGAGCTGGGGAAGACATCTTTATCAGGATGGGACAGCAGTGTTTGACTCTCTCCATTTACCATCAAGGGAGCCAAGACTGTATGTCACTGAAGTGATTAAGTTTACATGACAGAGGTCCCACAGGACCTCTATAGGTTTTTAATCAATAGCAGAGCAGATGAGTAACTTTCTAATTTCTCTTCAATGTCTGTAACCCAAGTATGGAAAACACAGGCTGATGAGCTGAGAAGAGCTGGCTATCCGTGGCTGTTTCAACTGACGTGGGTTGCCTTTGATGGAGGATGAGAGTCAGAGAATGAAGGGGTTGCTCAGCTCCTTGTCTTCATATTCATACATTTTTGTCAATAGGCAGAGGATGTTGTTTTCCAGCAAAATAGCTCAGAAAATGTGCATCACTGCAGAAGAGAAACACATTACTGAAACTTCTAAACCACATATATTGCAGAGTTGGCACTAGAGATGTATTTGATCTGGCAGGGATTGCAGAAGGGTAGATGACCACAGAATTTGGTGACAAAGGCCCTGGCCCACTGCACGAAGAGCATCACACTCCAGTGGGAAAAGTAGTCTCAGGACCTGACCCAGAGTCCTATTTGTACCAGTATAAAGCCCCCTGTGACTTTGCTGGGTACTGAATCCTCCACTCCACTTCTGGCTCACATCGCTCTATCTGGACCCATGGGTTTGCTTCGGATTTTTATCTTGTCATTCAGGCTGCTTCATCCTCGCTGTCATTTGAGATTCCACCAATGTTCTATCCACAAAATTTATCAGCAGGGATATCAGATCTTTATTGTCCAGGTAAAAGCTAGAAATTGTGTCCTTTACAGCGTAAGGAAATTTGGCATCTTAAAATGCCAGAACAGAGGTGGGTTTAGTGTATACACACTGAAAACAAGTCTGGGCATTTTGTTTTTATGTTTTTAGTGAGGTGTTCTAATGAGGAAGACTATCACAACAGTTTTGCATAGTTTCATATGGCAGTAATAAGTTAGAATAAAAGTCCCTTAACAAAGCATAGATTTTATTGTATGGAGGCAAACAGAATACTAGTTTGGATATCAAGGGTGCATTTTAATTGGGGAATTATCTTAACTGTGACAGCTGTGTGGTGTCTGAATAATGGATGTGCTTATTAAAATCATGGCCTAAAGTACTTCCAGCAACAAATCCCATTTTTTTTATGGCCCATCTTTACAGCCAAGAACAGACGCTTGACAGACTGAATTGAGTCTCAGCTAAGCAAGGACAGCATGTCACCTGGAAAGTCATTAGCTGCTAAAATTTCCTGTTCAGCTTTCCTTTCTGAACCTCGCAGATTTGCAAAAATTATACCTATTCTTATCTTACTTTGCAGCAGCCATCCCATGGACAGAGGCCTCCCCTCCTCCAGACTAACATGCTTCTTCTGATGTTTCAGTACCTCCAGACTTTGAAGAACTACTGGCGGACTGTACAGCTGAGCTGGGAGAGACAGTCAAGCTGGCTTGCAAAGTTACGGGAGCTCCCAAGCCATCTGTCAGCTGGTACAAAGGTATGAGCAGCAAGTCATGTATTGCATCCTCCGAATTTGTTCTCCATCTATATTGCTTTGTGCTAATAGGTTAGTGGGTAATCTAGACCACCTAGAGATACCCAAATCTAGTCTTAAAGTTAGCTACTAAACAACCCAAGTAACACAGATCTTCCTGTGAGCTAATATAACCTGCTTTTTAGGTTTTCCTATTAGCCCGTATGAATCCACATCTTGTGGTGGTTAGACAACTTCTAGGAAATGAACAACCTGTTTGAACTAGCTCAGATGGTTCCATGTCATATGACAGGCACAGCTGTGTGGGCATACTCTTTTCCCCAGCATTACTGTATTGATGAAGAAACAGCTTTGCTCTAAGTTCACACCTTGTGAAGATCTGTTCTGCATGTTTAGTCACTTTGGAGGTGTTCCTTTGGCTAGCAAATCAGAGATATAACTGCACAGCACATACTCTGGGAGAATTTCACTTTTAAATGAGGATTGGTGATGTATGAGGTCCCTCAAGAGTGCTTTGCCCAGAGGATGTTTTGTAGAGAGCTGGAGGAAGACGAAGAGCTCATTCCTCAACTACCACCATCAGCTGCAGTAAAGCAAATACAGCTCTCAGTCCTCTCAAGCTGAAAAGCTGGATGAAGTTCCCCAGGAGAAAACATAACTGATGCTAAACTCTTTGTAAAGACCTTTTTCCCCTTTATCTTTAAGATGGAAAGCCTGTGGAGGTGGATCCCCATCACATCATAATAGAAGATCCTGATGGTTCCTGCACATTGATCTTGGACAACCTAACCGGTGTTGACTCAGGACAGTACATGTGCTTTGCTTCCAGTCCTGCTGGAAATGCCAGTACCTTAGGAAAGATCCTTGTTCAAGGTAAAGTTCTGCACAGATGCATTGTTTAAAAGGGGTAGTCAATTATTCTTAGGTCAAAAAATTTGGTCTTTAGTGTCTTGTGTGCAGACATCATGAGAATTATCTGGTCAGGGACACATCCTTCGTTTCCAGCCACTAGCTACATTTACCCTTGTTTTGCAGTGCCACCACGGTTTGTGAACAAGGTTAGAAATGCTTATTTTGTTGAGGGTGAAGATGCTCAGTTTACCTGTACTATCGAAGGAGCACCTAGGCCTCAAATCAGGTCAGTTCTTCAAGTCACACTATAACAAATCCTGTTTTCCCATTTTGCATGGTTAGAAGAGTCTCCTGCCCTTTCTTTTAAGGTTATGACCCTTCCTTCTCTGTGTCTTCCACCTTAACCCCATCCTTAACCCAATGCTGACTCTTCCTGAACCCAACATTCCTGAGATTCTCAGCAATTTATTCTAGCTAGCATCTGAAAAGAAATACCCACAGATAATCCCTGACATAGGACTGTGTCAGACCTAATGCCCTGACAACATTTTATCATTTCTTTATACTCCCTGCCTTACACTTCAATTTATTTTATCAGCAACCAGTCTGGGGCATTCAGACAAAAAGCTCAGCATAGTTTTGCATTATTAGAAGCCCTTTTCTCTGCATTGGCTGATGAGATTTCTTGAAAAGCATCTCATAAACCTGTGCAGTTCGGTATCCACGTGTAATCTACCCACCTGTAGACGTGTCTCCCAGGATCCAAACTTCTGTCTAATGATTGACTCTCAAGTTGTTTGCCCACGGCTCTGATGATAGATGGATCAGTGAGCTGGGGCCTTCTTGACACTGTGTATTTTTTTCCTGGCTTATACTCAGTGTTTTCCACATGCAGGTGGTACAAAGATGGTGTACTGTTGAAGGACACAAGTAAATACCAGACTTTCAGTGAACCACGAAGTGGCATAATAGTCCTGGTGGTCAAGAACCCTTCCAATGAAGATATGGGACACTATGAATGTGAGGTAAGTTCGGAGAGATTTAAAGATCTGCTGCTTGATGTGATGTAGGTAGAAGAATTCATTTTAGTGGGAGAGATCCATTGCATGAGAATAGTGGCTGAGTAATTGCTGCCACCAGCCCTATCAAAAAAATTTATCTAAGTCAGGTTCTTCTGAACTAGATCTGGATTGTGAACATCCAAAAGCTTCAGAATATTCCAATCTGAGAGTTTGGTGGTTCAAACAGTAATAGAGTAAGCTTGTTCTGTAGCTTAAATTCAGATCCAGATCTCTAGAGGTACCTCTTACAAAGGTTAGGACCATTTTGACATGAGGTTTTGTTTCTGGACTGTCTTTAAAATAGAACGGATTCATGCCACTGCAACGAAACCATCCAAAGCCAAAAGAAAGAAATTGAGTCTAAACAGAAGTGTAAACCACTGACCTTCCTGTTTATTTAGCAAGCATGCATGGAAGTATCTAATAAATTAAAATAAATGTGCTGTACAATATTTTCTAAAAATTAGTCATAGTCCATGCATTCATTGTAATAAAGTAGTAATAAGCTCTCAGGCCTCAACAATAAAAACAGTTGACTTTAGCATGGGTCAGGTGACATCTGGTAAACGACCCAGCCCACAGCAACATCACAGTTATTCCACAGAAACTTTTAGGAAGTTTGACACAATCTAAAGACTTCTTCAAGGATTTTAGCAAAATGACATTACCTTGCATTTGCCATTAGGTAAGATCCCAAGGTCCAGTATTCCCTTGGCTGATTAAGACTCAGTTGATTAATGGATGATAAACAAAAAAACCTCTTTAACCTCCACTTAAACACCACACAGCAGGAATCTGTGCCTGTTGGTAGAGACAAAAAGCTCAGGACCAAGTCACAGGCTGCAGAGCAAACTGCAAATAACTAAGTTAGCTGATGTGCTGTAACTCATCTGTGCAAGGCATTTGTAATAAAGCATTATCATGAACTCCACTGAGCTGCAATGTATTCATACAAACTCACCCATTTCTGTTGTCAAGTAATTGCAGTGAATTTGTAATGTAGTATAGGAAGGTTTTATTATACAAAAACATCCTGCGTTTCATTCGGTACTGCATGATTCTCTTTAGCTGGCGAACAGATTAGGGTCTGCAAAAAGTGGAGCAGAACTTTACCATCACAGTGCTGCAGCCCTGACGCAGGAGAGGAGAGGAGACCAAGCCATTACCATAGAAGGTATGATCCTTGACCAGCTCTGTAAGTACGTCAGTGAATTACTCTAAAACCATCTCACTGAGGATCGACTATATTTGCCATCTTATCCATGTTGATTGTTGGTCTACACGTATCTGTATGTCTATCAAGATGTGCATGGGTATACTGCAGCTCAGCTCTATACCCATCACCATCTGTTGATTTGCAAACCTGGCAAATCAACTTCATCATACAATGCTCATAAATGCATTATATGAAAAAGGAGGAGCAAATGAAGGGTATGTCACACCACCACTAGTGCAAGAAAAATGTTTCTATTCCTGTTGGAATACTTGAAAATGTGTGTCAGCCTGGCAGAACATGAGTTACCTACCAGGGGCCAGTAAGTAAGGCTTCAGGCGTATTGTGATCGTTTCTGAAATACCACTGAAGACCATCTGGAATGACTGAGAAAGCAGAACTAAAAGCAGTATATTCTGAACAATATTAGTTCATCCATTATCTAGGACAGTTCAGGTATTATACACCACATAGTCAGAGAGTCTATTCCAGATTTTTTCGGCATGTTTCACCTGAATTGGTAGGGTGATATGGACTGAGTCTACACGCATCCAAAACCACATCCTTTCTCAACACCTTTAGGATGTGACTGCATAAAGTTACCTTCTTATCAAAGGGGTTTCCACAAGCGCTGTCTTAGGCAGGCTTGCTATAAACCCATCACAACTGAGTTTAGGTCAGTGGCTACATCTGCGTAAGGAACATTTCCTGGTGTAGGAAACTAGTTCTTTGTACATCTTAGAAGTGTGTCCTTGGCTGGCTGAGCATGGGCCAGGCATCGCTATCTCTCTCAAACAGTTCCCAGCAACAGTTCAGGAGATAATATAGCCAAGGGACCATTTATAATAGATAGTTTACTGTTTTGGAGGGTAAGAGAGATGACTAAGATAGGCATAGGTCATTCCATGGCAGTGAACCTTGGCGTCAGAGAGGTGTCCCAGAGGTGTTTAGTGGAGACATGGCCAACAAAAGCCAGAGGTTTGCCAAAAGCTGTAGGACCTTCTTTCCTCATCTTCAGTGTTTTCACATTATCTTGTGATCATAACAGGGGTTCAAGTGTGCTTTTGACAGGAGATAATTGTTATTATCAACATTCAAGTGAGAGCCATCAAATACGAAGGCATTCTGACTCAAGAAGCTGCTGAGCAGCAAATGACTGGAGTCTAGAGAAATACTCAGGGAAAATGGTACTTCACTCGTAGTTTTTTCATCATTCTCCATAGGCCCCAGCTATTGGCCCTGTCTGAGACAGGGTCCTGGTCTGGATGGACCTTTGGGCCAGTCCTCTGTAGACACTAATGTTGTGTTATTACATTAAGAGGATTCAGACACAATAGGCTATTAAGATCAGTATCCTGACCTATGTACTTGCTTGCCTTGTTTTTATGCTTGCTCTCCTTGCAGTCCTTTCCCAGAGTACCATCAAATCACTCAAAAGCATTACAGGGAGAATGGTGTTAGTAGTATAGCAACACTATAATTTTTTTCAGCAGGATAAACCTTGAAGTACTTGAATGCTTTGTCCTTGCTATGCCCTAAAGAGAGAAGAATAAATTGTATGCAGGATGTAGAGGAACACAAACAAATCACTGTTAGGACAGCATATCTTGATGAAGTTCTCTTGTATCAAGGCAGAAGATGTTATAAAAACAAACAAGGGCTGTAAAACAGCGGTAGGAGCATTATTCAGCTCTTGGGATTGCAAATGTGCATGTTCAGCCCTGAATTACTCATGTGCTGTTATTCCTGCAGTCATAAATAAAAAATTTCATGAGCTTGGTTGAAGAAATATAATTGGAGTTTGCCTGGAAGCTTCAGAAATGTTATGAAATAGCTTTTGATCCATGATGTGCAATTGCTTGAACTTGGTAATAGGGAAGGAAATAGATCCCTGAGTCACCTCCAGGCAGAAACAGAGAGAGAGCTGCTTCAGGCCAATGGAGCAAAGAGCAGGCTCATCCATGGAGCAAGAGGATTGTCCTGAGCAGAATCGCATCAGGGGTGCATTTGGCATAACGCACTTGACTGAGGAGGGAATTCGTTGCTTTCTTGAGAATCAATAACCAGCCTTGATCTACCTATGGAAAAATCAGGTTCATCTGGCAAAGAACTGGAGGACGGATGGATCTCATGAAGGCTTTCTCTTTCCATCCTTACAATCCTTTCTATTTGTGAAAATGGGATTATTTGTAACTTCACCAAGAGGACAACATTACTGCTGTGTGGTAGTATTACAACGGAAAATAGATACTGTCTGTTTCCTAGCTCACCTGCATGGTGGGTCTAAGTTTTACCTGATTTATCGTTGGTTCTGAGAAATTACTATTGTCAGAGTCTCCTGAGGCACCCAGGGGCTTTAGTTGCAACTATTTTAGTTTTTATCCTCCTGCCTTTCTATACTGTTTATCATACTGAACCAAACCTACTGTCACAATTTGGGATACCATTAGTACAGTGGTTTACGAGCCCTGACCTGCAGTCAGTGATGGTCCACAGTCCAACACCGTGGGTCTCGAAACCAAACTTCTTGTCATTAGGTTTAAATGTATGGAGATTTGCTGATCCATTGGAAGGACCAAATCCAAATAGGATGGAAACCACTGGACTAAGGGGTCCCCTTGTGAGCAGCCACAGCTTGGGCTGCAAGCCTGAAACGCTGAGTTCTGCCTTCAGCTACACCTGGTCGCTGCACTGAAGTCAATGGAGAGTTGCTTTAAAAATCCTTTTTCTGTGGGTATTGGAAGAATGTTAGACACTTAAAAAAAAAAAAAAAGTGTAACTGAAAGAAGATCCTTCTCTCTGACTTCAGGTTGACTGTCTGCTTTGCACCTTGCTGCTTAACCTAGACACGGCAGATCTGGGCTGATGTGCTCTGGCATCCCTTTTTAACATGTTACTATTGCGATTCATTCATCCTAGGCTCACTAACTTGCTCATTTTTCAAGGAAGACAAAGCCCAGTGTTTTTGAAAGGTGTTGCATTCTCACCTGGGCAGACAGCTCCAGGACGTATAATGAAACGGTTGATAGTAGGGGAAGGAATCGGCTACACAAGTGGAAATAAGCAAAACCATAGAGAAAAACACCCAGTGCAGTTACAGCCAGGCAACGGGAAGCTCTTCATAGTCTTGCCATAGATCCAGAGCTTTGGGCAAGTTATTTAGTTACCTTGTTTGGTAATACCCACCTTGCAGGGAAAAGCTAAATATTCTGAGGCTCTCAAACGGAAGATTGCTTTAAAACGCAGAGGAGCATTAAATCTCTTAGTGCTGCCCTTTTACTGAAGAAATAGGGCATAGGAGCTTGTCCCCCTGACATTTTTAAAGCTCCCTGGTGGGGGGGGGTGGTTAGGATATTTATCTTATTATTTTTATCCTGTTGTCATCATAGGTTAGTCTCATTTTTGGGCTGGTCATGTGGTTTCCAGTGCAAATTCAAGCGAGCACAATCTGCCTTTCCAACCATCTCAGTCACTGCAGGAGTGGAGCCTTTTTTTTCAGAGAGAGCGCAAAGAACTTGCATTTCATTCACACAATTTAGGAAACGCTGTTATGTCCATGAATTGATCATTTTAAGATTAGCTTTAGCAGTTCATGTCAGATTTGTGCATCCCCTGTCGCAGATTAATCTCCGAATCGTAGCAGAAGAGGGGTGAAAGCAGAGCAGTGCTCCTGTGGTTTATGCCAGCAGCATGTACTGTGCAGGAAAAATAGGTTTGTGCTTCTGTGAGTGGAGAAAACAGACTTAAGGTTTGTAATAAAGGCCATAAACTACCTTTCATCCACACAGAGCAACAAGAACTGACTTACCCTAAATGTTTCACCACTTGTAAGTCAATGATTTAGTGTATTAACCAAAGAGGAGTCTAGTCCTATAGAAGCACTGGCTGATCCTAATGCTTACAGCTTTTAACCTGCTTATCAGGGGCTCCTGCTTTGCAAAGCTCTTTTCCTAAAATGCTATTGAACAAGTTGAAATGATAAATCCGGTGCTAAAACGGATGCAGAATATTTTCCTCTCGGGGAAAAAAAAAAAAAAGAAACCCAAATTCTCTCATCCTACTTTCATGTGGTTCTATCCTTCGTATAGGATTACTTAAATCCTCCCTCACACCTCGGATAGCACATATAAAACTGATCTGTCATGCACTAAACTGCAAGTCGTCAGGACCCATGTACTATATGCCATTTACAGCTTTCTCATCCCAGGCCTGCTGAACTTTTGAATACTGAATCCCTTTGACATCTGCTACATATAGAAATATTGCCATCGATGTCATTTGGGAGGACTGCAAGAACAGACATTAATAGAGTAAACATTAAAGAGACTTCCTCTTACAGATATTGGAAAACTTCATTAAATACATATTTAACTATCATATCAAAACAGTTGTTAAAATAACTGTATAAAACATCTATGTTTAGGTGTGTAATCAAATTAATTAATGCCTATTTACATCAGAACTGATACTCTTGCTGCTTATGGATTAATCTCATGATATTATTTGATGAGATTTTCTAAAAGTTGTGTAAAAATTGCACAATATTGATCACAGAGTCACAGAATCACTAAGTTTGGAAAAGACCTGTAAGATCATCAAGTCCAACCATCATCCCAACACCACCATGCCACTAAACCATGTCCTGCAATGCCATGTCCACACGTTCCTTAAACACCTCCCGGGATGGTGACTCCACCACCTCCCTGGGCAGCCTGTTCCAGTGCTTCACCACTCTCTCAGTAAAGAAATTTTTCCTAATATCCAGTCTAAACTCCCCTGATGCAACTTGAGGCCATTTCCTCTCGTTCTATCAAGGGTTTAAGGGTTTAAAAATTCAGCGAAAATTTCTAGCCTGGGTGCAGTAAATTGTTCGAGCACTCAGTTCATCTTCCATCATTATATAATTATCATTCTACCATTTAAAAAAGGTTTTGAATGATTTAAAAAATATTGACTAAGGATAGATAAATGATTATATTGTAATTGTGTTCAGAGACAGACATTTGAAAGGAATTTTGCACTTTATTTACCCAGTAAGCTATAAACTCTAATTTCCAAACAGATTTTGTTTAAACCCTCCTAATTCTGCAGTAAGTCCTTTGACTCTGTTGGAAATTATTCCAGTTTTTTACACGCATAAATGAGACAAGGCTCTGCAGAGAAAACAGAGCTCTAGGTCAGATATTAACATCAACATTTGCACAAAATTCTTTTTCATTATGGTGGGATTTGTTGTTTTACCTAGCGGCAGAAGAGAGCCCTTGGAAATTAAGTGGAAGGAAAATTAGGTTAAACTATTCCATCTAATATTGTAAATGTCTTTTTAATTTTCAATCAGTGCAGTTTTGGGACACTATTGAAAACATCAGCACTAATCATAAGTTATTTAACAAATAATACAGACACTACAAGTTCCCTGGGCAAGAACTGTTCGTGGTTTTATAGATATATTTTTAAGTTGCTGTTCACTTTCAATGGTACCAATTGAAAATTACCAGAGCTTATTTATTATAGGCTGGCTGGAAGATTGCAAACCAATTGCTGGACAAATTACTTTGAGATTAAATTATGGTGTTTTCAGAAACTTTACTAGTTTATTAAATAAAAAGTGGGGCTCGCTGTTGTTTTTTCTAGATCTCGAATAGGGTCAGCAGTTCAGAGTGTGTTCAAAATAGTTTGGTTCGTACAGTGTCTTAATTTTATCCCAGCAGATAGGATGGGAACCTGCCAGAAATCTCTATTAGCTCTTCAAATGGTATCCTTCTTATTTTTAAAAATGTTAATTTTAGGAAATATTTGCAAAATCATTAAATCATTACTTTTCTTTTGATCTTGATATGCATCAACAGTTTCTAGTTTGTTATGGGACAAGGGTCAGGAAAAATTGCAAATTATAGCAAAAAAGAGATGGAGTAGACATAGGTGTATT
Source organism: Gavia stellata (assembly GCF_030936135.1). Classification (NCBI taxonomy): domain Eukaryota; kingdom Metazoa; phylum Chordata; class Aves; order Gaviiformes; family Gaviidae; genus Gavia; species Gavia stellata. The sequence goes on from NC_082599.1 coordinate 3,597,347, forward strand.
ACAGGGCTCCCCTGGGTTTCCTAGGGGGTTTTTTTTGATCCTGGTTTTTCTGGACTGATGATAATGATTTTAGTTTTCATTGTTATCAGCTTGGATTTTGTACCTAGTCCACAAAAGCTTGGAAACTGTTCAGTGTTTGGGGAAATTCTTTTTCTATTAAGTGAAATCACAGTTTAAAGAATATCAGGATTTTCCAGATGAAGGCTTTTTCAGGTTTCTCACACCATCACTACCTTATTATAGGAAAAAAAAAAAATAATAAAAAGGACCTTGTTTTCTAGGATTGACCTGCCAAACAAAATGTCAGAATCTTATGGTAGGATAAACAGATTTTGCAATATTGTTCTCCACAATATATTTAATTTCAAAGCTAAATCATTCACTGTTCAGAGAGCACTCTGCATTCTCATTCTTGGTCAGAAACACTAAAGATGATGCTGGAAATAACCACAGAAAGCATGGATGGGATGGTACCGTTGGTTTTTTTCACTCCGGTTTATTTTGATTAACTGAGCAAAGTTAATTTAATCATTTCAGCTTTTGCCTTTCTTTAACCCCATGCTGTTCATACTGTTTTCTTTGTAGTCACTGAACAAGAGACTAAAGTGCCCAAGAAAACCATCATCATGTAAGTGCTGATTTTTTTTTTTTTTGGTAACATTTGTGGTTTGCCTTGCTGCCTATGCATGATCCAATAACAAGCTTGTGTTTATTGGCCATGCAAGAGTGTTCATTCCCATCCCACCAGATCTCATGGTATTCTGTGCTATGCAAAGTGAGCACCTGAAAAAAAATCTTATTATCCCTTTTAAAAAATAGCAGCACTGGTGTTAGACACAGCCTGGGTCAGTTTTTTATGATATTAAGTGTGAAAGAATTCCACTGAATACTGCCGGAGTTGCACAAGAGCTCAAGAAAGTAGAGTCTGACTCGCAATGTTGAAAAGAAATCAGCTTTGAGAACTAGCTACTTGAAAAAATGTACAAATATAACAAATATCTCACAGCTTACAGTGATTTCTTCTGGCTTTCTATTTTAAATTTTTCAGGAAACCCTTTTATGGTGAAGCAGAAGGGATATGCTCATTTTTATCCCCTTCTGTCTCTATATTTCTAACATGAAATGTTGTCCTGATAACGACTTGGGCTTTTTGGATACTTTGAGCCTGGTTTATATTGTGTGTCTATAATATATAAAGATTAATTGCAGCAAAAAGCAGTACTTTCTCAGTCATATGCAGACCAGAAGCTCATCAGCCATTAAAATCTTAAAAGTACCTTCTTGGTTTTAAGTATCATAAACAAATACCTAATAATATAGTTTCATGTGCTGGAAGGGGGACATTGTCCTTCTGTGGTAGGCCTTCAGAGCGCCTCCAAGCTATTAAAATAATGTCCTAATGGTAGTAGGTGACTATACAATGGGTATTTTTGGGAAATGCATTCCCTCAAGAGTTGTAATATTGCTAAAATCAGTCTTTGACTTGGACATGATGTTAAAGTTGACTTTTTTGTTAGATGGTGAGGAGGATGGGTGAAATGACAGCTAAAATATGGTTAAGAATTGCTTACCTTTTATCCTTTTATTATTTTCTATGGCGACTATTAGTTATGATCCATGCATTTAGCCCATTTGGAGCCAGTGGCTTATAAGAAGACATGTCCCCCCTCCTAGCAGCTTCCAATTTGAACAGGCAAAGAGCAGACAGGAGAGGCAAGAAAGGGTTCTGCCTTTGCCCCTCTCTCTCCAGCACATCACTTCAGTTAACATCTCCAGTCATTAGACTTTTTTACCCTGCAAAGACCAGAAAACAAAGATGTTTCTGCCTGTACCATCTCAAGGAACAGGGTTCAGATACCAGTGGAGTAGCTATAACAGAGAAATTTTTTTTTTATATCATGTTCAGAAACATCCCAAGAAAGTAATGAGCAGGAAGGAACCACTCAGAGCCAGACCATGTCTAAAGCTTAGTAAATCTCATCTTTCTATATCTCTGTGCCCGTAAATCACCTGGAGAGATGCTTTTATTTTACATCTCTCCTCAGTCAGCTAATAGACCTCCTTTTCCCTCTGTGATTCCAAATCGCAAGCAGCAGCATTAATATTGGTTGATTAAATAATCTTAAATTAATACAAAATAGCATCAGTTAAGCTGATTTCTAAATTTCTGACATGCAAATTCCATAGGCTATTGCTTTGGACAGCTCAAGAAGCGCTTCCTAGATTTAGGGCTGCAGCCCCAAAGGAGGTTGTCACATTTATGGGTGGGATCTCAGAACAACATGAAGTCCCCTCCTTTTGCTAGTGGATGCGGTCATGAACTTATTAGAGTGGACCTCAGCTGGAACTGGGATAGCAATGGGGTAAAGTTTGGGAACAACTCTCTGAGGGCACATGCCAGCTTTCCTTAATGTGTAGCGAGCCGAGGAACAGAAGCAGCTTTGAAACTACTAGCAGAAAATAACAGATAATTTAGAGACGGGATTGAACAATGTCTATATATGCAAATCCCAGACGCAAAAAAGCATTTTAACCTTGCAATGTAGAGCAAAATCTATTGCAAGTACACATGCATTCAGTCTCGTCTTTAAAAGGATTTAGTTTTGCATAATCCAGAAAGGCACCATGGCCATTATGAAGGCTCTGCATAGACCTTAAAGCTCTATAGAAAAACTATAGAAAACTTGGAAAGAGTAAAGCAGTGGAAATGAGCAGTAGCAGAGAGGGTGCTCTGGAAGAAAAGAAATCTCACTGTAGCTGATCCAGTCCTGGACTTCACCGCATCCTCAAAGGGAGAGATTGATGGTGGAAAGAAACCTGATCTCCGTAGGAGAAGGCAATACCAGTCTCAAAAATGAGACCAATGGATGAGAAAGGCTACTATATGTCTAAGAGGGTTAGTCTTCCATGATAGTTAGACAAATGCAATAGGAGAAACGGTCTCTCCTTCCACCCTTCTCTGTATCTCAGTGCAAAAGCCAGAGCAGAGACGGCTGGAGAGCAGAGCTGTTGGCGTTCAGCCCTATGTGGCCATGACTAGAGGCTGGTGAGGAGAAAGAGAGACATGAAAAAGCTATTATCTTGATTCATAACCATTCCTTCTCACTTCAGGCCATTGTCTTTACCCTTCAATTAGTTCTTTTTTTATCCCATTGCTTGGAGGTAGAGACAGAATCTCAACACAGAAACAAAATCAGCTTTGCCACCAAACCAGCTACCTCCACTGTAGAGCAACAGCTTCCTTGTGCTTGCAAAGCAGACACTGTCTTTACCTTCAAGTTTTTCCATGTAAGAAATGCCACTGAAAAATCTGCAGGAAAAACTCCATGTTAAACATATAAATTAAGAGCATTGAAGTCTGGGTTTAGGTGTTCCTGTCCCCGGATTTTAAAGCTATTTGATCCAATTTCATCTGTAGCTCGTTTAAAGTCAAAGTTCATCCTGGGATGGGAGCAGAAGATTGACACAAGCTGTATGTTTATACAGGGATGCTGAGAAGTCCCAACTGCTTTGGATACCTTAAAAAATCTAAAGTAAGGCCAGCGGAAATATGCTGAGAAATTATTATCATGCATCCCAGATTGCTTTGGTACTCCTATGTCAATTACTGGTAGTAGGATTGGGCTGTGTCTGCAACAACATTTTGGCGTAGGTGACTTCTGCAGGAAATGTTCTGACTTTCTTTTCCTGGTATCCAAATGCTTAATGAGCTTTTAATGTAACTGTTCTGCATGTGAAAATGCAGACCTCTGGTCTCCAAAGCCTTTAATAAAAAAAATAGAGATATGTTACATTTATTAAAAAAGAAGAAACTGCTGACCCTACTGTAATAAAGGGAATTTTGCCATTGAGTTTGATGAAGCCAGGATTTCAGCCAAAGACACTCGGCAAAAGGTTAAACTCCTGAGTGCTTAAAATCCTTGGGTAAAACTGCTATATGGGTCCAAAGTAGAATAATAGGTGGTCAACATAAGCACATGAAATATAGCAGCATCCAGAAGAACATTTCTCAGCTGGACATACCCGTTGTGTGTTCATGCACTCAAGGAGGTTAATGGAGCTAGGATCCACCTGGGGGAAAGGGCACTGAGGTTTTCCCTGGATCAGAAAGTGAGTGGAGATGGGCATGTGGGTGTGTGCATTGCGTGTGTATCCCTTCCAAAATGGCACGCTTCACCGAAAGCTGGAGTGCTCACAAAACTAACCCCACTGTAACACCTTGACCGACAATGGCATGTGCTGATGGAGTGTGGCTCCCTGAAAAGTCTCGTCTTCCTGCCAACTCCATTCCAACCCTTTCTGTCATCAGAGAGGAAACGATAACCACTGTGGTGAAGAGCCCAAGACAAAGGGGAAGGGTTTCTCCTGCACGTTCTTCTTCAGGTCATTCGCCTTCCCGCTCCCCAAGAGCGGAGCCAACTCCAGAGCCAGTTTATGTTTCAAAGATCAGGCAGCCTGTCCACAGACATGAGCAGGAGGCAACACCGAAGTCTGCTGTTCCCATGCTTTTTGTCACAGAACCAGAGGACAGGCAAGGAGCAGCAGCTAGAGATGTTGTCACAGAGACCAAGGTGGAAGAGAAAAAGCCCAAATGGGTTGAAGTGGAAGAAATAATTGAATTCAAGGTGAAAAAATCACCAAAACCTGCAAGGAAAAGAGGCTCTTCCCCAGCAAAGCAAGAAGAAGATGACTCAGGGGTGTTAACATTCACTTTTCCTAGCTCAAGGCCTAGGCATTCCCCAGAAGATGATCCAAACACAAACAACTCCAACAATAAATTGGTGGAACAGCCAAAATCTTTGCCTAACGACAGTCTCTCTGAAGCTGATATCCAGCCCTTGGCGTACGCAACCGAGCAGGAAGGACCTCAAGTCAGCAGTGAAGACAGAAGCTCCCCGTGTGGGTCTGAACAACTAGGAAATAGTTCATTTATGGATTGTGGAACCGAAGGAAAGAGCTTCTCACAGGAAACAAGTGCTCACTACGGGTCAGATGTCGCTTCCCCGCTGCTTGCCTGCGGAGGTGAGCCTTTGATTTTCAGTTTTGAGGCAGCTGCTGCAGACCAGCACGAACTTCTGTTCTCACCGGTGAGTCCAGAGGTTACAGAGGAAGCAGATGAATTAGATGTATCTTGGCCTGTTGAAGAGGGGGTACCTGAAATAATACAAGATGTCCTTCCAGAAGAGGATAATGTCATTATAGTTGATGAACCGGAGGAACTACAGACAGATGACATTAGCACCCGGGACCGCAAAATCTTAACCCACAATGGCAAAGTATTAACTTTGGAGGATCTTGAAGATTATGTTCCTGAAGAAGGTGAGACCTACGGGTGTGATGATCACAGCCATATGGCAGAGAAACCCTGTGAGATCTCTGTGCTCCAGACAGAGATTAATGAGCCAATGATTGGGAAGCCAGTGCTGCTGAATCTGGGGAGACCTGTGGTTTCCAAGCCCAGGCAAAGGTTTTTCAGCCAGTTTGAGGAGCACGTTCCTGGGGGCATGTTCATGTCAGCATCTAGAGTAACCGGTGTGCAGTCTGTGGGCCCCTCAAACATCTCTTTCCATGTGAGTGATACCTGCATGTCAGTGACGCCTGGGGTGCGCGCAGCAACAGCAGCAGCTTCTCCTGGTCCCTCCTTCACAGTGAAACCATCTTTCTGCACCGAAGTCCAGCTCTCAGCAGACAACGGACAGTCAAGCTTTAAAACTGAAGTTTCCACGAGAACCCTCAGCTATGGGACTGTTGGCGAGCCTGTTACCTTGCACATCAGCACAGAAGACCTCTCCCAAAGCTGAGCAGATGCAAGCATAATTTTCAACACAAAAGAAAGCAGCGTTTTAGAAAAAACTAGTCAAAATTGTTGTAGGTGAGGGGAATTAGTGGCAAAGATTACAAGGTAACATATACGAGGGAATACCTTTGAGGAAAATATATTTAAATACGAAATGTCGAGCTTTTCCAGTCTTAAAGGGAACATGTCTGTCAGAACAGTTTGTAATTTTAAAAGCTTTGATCGAGGTGAACATATATCATTCCATAGTGGAGCAGTGATGGTAGGTTTAGGAAAAGCTTGATTCTCCTGCCTATGACAGAAATATAAATGAATTAAGTGCATTTCTGTCCATGAACTTAACAATTATGTCAAGTGCCAATTTGTAAATTATGGTGTGGCAAGAAGGTGAAAGTATCTAAGCTTTTCAGCATCTTTCAGCAGCCCAGGATAGGGGGACTGTTTCCAGCTAAAGCAGTCTCCTGTCACTGTGTGTGCCCGAAGGTCACGAAGCTTCACACTGCTTTGGCTCTGCTGTATACTTTTGACACCAATTAGCTCTACCAAAATTTCTTCATAAACCTTTCAACATGCACAGTCTGGTTACATTATACTAAACTTCTGCCACAGAATGAAACACACAGAAAATATTGCATTTACTAGGGATGCAAAGGGCTGCTCAGACCCTTTGGTTGAAATCCTAATTTGACTGAAGTCAATGGTGAAAGTCCCGCTGACTTGAGGAAGCAAGGATTTCATTGTTCTCTTCTGCTTTAAGTAAAAAAAAGACCATCTTTTTTAAATGACTGCTGTTTTCAAGTCCACTTCCTAGTTGTCTAAAGATGTAGGTTTCATTATTCTGCATTCTAGTGTAGTGGATTTATAAACCATATCTCTTAAAATATAGATTTACTTAATGTGCACCAAAGCGCTGCACAAAATTACTTCTGCATCTATAATCAAATGCTAACACGGATAAAGAACCACAAATGTGGTCTTTGTCGATAAATATTACTGGAAGAATATTTGGTCTCCTGTACATGCCAGTGGTGAAACATTAGTGTTAACAGATTGAGGGATAATGTCTCCTACATGTGCTAAGAGGAATTCACCACTGAGCTACAGCAAAGTAGCAGGAGCACAAAGACAGTTTAAAAAAAAAAAGAAAGAAAGAAAGAAAAGAGATCTTTACCATAAATGCCTGGTTGAAAAATACATGTCTTCAAAATGTATTGGGCTGCTTGGAAGCACTGCCAGTTGCAATTTCATCGTATTACTGTAACCATGTATGTCGAGCTGTCTTGTAGAGGTACTGCCTTTTGTTGAGTTTCTCTGGAGCTTTGCAGCTCAGTGGGAGCATTGGTTGTGAGGGGAAGGCTAAGATGCACCGAGCATGGCCCATTCCTGTTGGCTTCACCAAAAATGGATGTTGCACAGACCTTCAACAAGTTGCTCAGCCCTGGAAAGAAATGAGCTCACAGGCCCAAATATTGGTCCCAGCTGAAGACAGCTGGAGTTTGTCACTGATCTCAGTAGGACCAAGCACTGGTCCTCTCTATCTGACAGAGATGTGGGGTGATAAAACCCCAACACCTTGTCCCAGCTGAGTTGTGTAGTACTGTCGCAATAGAAAATATTTTCATTTAGATGGTGCAGGGAAACCAGCACTGCTCAGACACAGCTGAATTTCTAACTAGCATGGAGAGGATTGAGTGAGTTTTTGCCTTGGAAATGTTGATGTGTGATGTTGTTTCAGTGTTTCCCAGCTAGGTACAATTGTGAAGCTTGTTCTGGAGTCCTCCGGGCAATATTCCCGCTAACAGGGATTGAATTCACAAAAGGTGCTTGTAGAAAAGAATACGTTATTTTTTTCCTTCTGTGGCTGCACCTTGATCATGTGCTGACTAAAACGAACACATTGATTTCACAGCCTTTTACTTTCAATATCTAAACAGGATGTTATGTGTAATATCACGTGCACTACCCTCATGATATAGGATGCTTTTCCAGTGATTACATGTGGTGAAAAAAATCAAGCCTCTTTTATGTTATTCTCCCATTTTTTATAACATCTCCTTGGTTTATACTGTTTGTTTTATAATTAAGCAATATGATGGATATATATTAGTGCTTTTTTCATATATTGCACTGTACTTTGGAACGTAACAGACATACAACAGAGAAATACTTTCAAAACTGAAAATATTTCTTTCTTATTGGGCCTGATTCTGATCTCAGTTATTCCAGTATCAATCTAGAATAATTCCACAGAGGGAAGTGGATTTGATTCGGATTTACAAAGATACTGCTGAGAAAAGAATTTGCCCTATGATAGCCTTCAAAAATACAATATTCATCCAAAAGATAATAAAGATGTGTAAAGGGAAGTGGAGGTTTCCTCCTGTTGTGGCTGATGCTCAGGTTTTTCTAAAGAAGCTAAAAGGTTGCAGTTCAGATGGTCATAGAAGAAATCACTATACTTCGATTTATTAGCCCAAAGCAATTAACATCTGTTTACATTTTCTTTTGAAATTGAAGCAAAAGAGAATAATTTGAAAGGAATTTTTTAAATCCTATGCAGAACTCTGTTCAAAAAGTGAAAGGTTTATGAAAAGTTCATTACGTATACTTTCAAAATATTTTCCTAGAGGTTAAAAATTATGCTTGTAAGTGATTAAACTATGTAGATAACTAATGAGATGTGTGGGGGTTTATTTCTTGTAGATGAAAACATACAGCTGTATTAAAAATTTTAATACAAAGAATGTTTTACTAAAATGCCTGCAGGTAAATGGGTATTAATAAACTGGAAACTTCAGTTTGCTTGAGATACAAAAAGAAAAAAAGCACACAAAAAAAAATCAAATGCAAGATATGCTGTTAGACACTGAGTTTATATCAATAAATGTCTTGCCATCAGCTGTCACTGAACTCACTGGGTTTCTGTTTTCGTCTCTGTTCATGGCAATCAATAGTCCATCAGCTCGTCTGCTTTTCCCATCGACTTCAGCAGGAGCTGGGTTGCAACCCAAGAATATGGCTCTAGCTCAGCTTCTTACGGACAGTTTCAGAAGCGTTGAAGTGAAAGAACCTGTTTTTAGGGAAACTTCCAACGCAGATCTAGGAGTCAATAATTTTCAACAATGCTCATCCTCTTGGGTCCTTCTCTGAGGCTGAATTGGAACTTCAAAATACATGTCAGTCTTGTGTTCCTGGTTATTGGCTGAAGGACACGTGGGGTGGAAATGTTCACGGTTGAGATTTTAGAATTGGGAAACAGGCTCTTCGTCACAGGTGCGTCACCACTGCAACATTAGTTTGATGTACCTCAGTAAATACTGAAGTTCCTCATAGTGTGTAACATCCCTAAACAGGATGGAAACTGGGAGGAAAGTGGTGGTATTAGCAGCATGGGGGAGACGTGTGGTTATATATAACCTGTGTGTGTATATATATATATATATAAAAAAAAATCTATGAATATATATTCTCATTGAGAGATACTAAGTGTGTTTCATGCCTTTCCAAACAGGGCAGTTGTTGGCAGCTGCCCAGCTCGTAGGACTGCACCAGTTGGTGGCAATCACAACAGGAACACCATGGAATCAAAATATTTATCTAGGGAAATATTTAAAGCTCTTCTACCCAGCCCAGTACTGATGAACAGTGATGGGCAGTCTAGGACATCATGTGAGCAAAACTTGCTTTTTCCATCAACAAACCCAGAACTGAAATATTTCATAACCACTACGTCCATGGGGAGGACATTGAAAACAAAAATCAAGTGAGATGTCTTCAAAGGGGGCTGATCTAAAAGCAGCGTTCAACTTTACCTGCTAAGGTCTGTCATGGGAATTTACTTTCTTAAAGATAGGAAAGGAGCAGAATCAAAATGGCTACAGGACATGCTCCTGTGTCAATGACATTAAACAAGTCAGAGCCGTTTGTCTGCAAGTGTTCTTTTTTTTTTCTCCTGAACCACATGATGGTTCAAGTTTGCGCTCTTGCTTGGCAAGCAATCACATCATGGACATGACCAATTGTCTTAACCTGACATGCATTTTCCTGTCTTTATGGTTACTTGAGAGTTTCCCTTGATGTCGTCTGTCCCTCTGTTGTGCCTCTTCAAGATTTGTGGAAGGTGTATTGGGCAGAAAATTGGACGAGATGAGCTCCTGACATGCTATGATCCCATCCTAGTCTAGCTTCTTCTACCAGCGCTGACTGGGGATGAGACCATGGTGTGTGTCTCCTGGGTGGCCATTCTGCAAAGACATATGATTGAAAATCCATTTTTCTGTGTGGAAAGCTTTTGTCTTCTTTCTGCCTTCAAGACGATGAGTTTCTTGAGGCAGGAGTTATATCTTCCTTTGTATAATGCTTCCCCATACACAACTGCTGTGCATTACTGTACAGACCAGGTGACTTTGCTTCTAGAGTATCTTGCAAGGGCATAACCCAGTACAAATTTAAAAGTCTCAGCTACCTTCTAGTGCAAAGCCAGCAAAAATACTCAGATATTGTAAATAAGGACAAATACATTGCTCTAGAGCAGGGAGTAGCTTTTCTGCCATCCTCTCAGACTCACAGGCTCATGAAGCAGAACAGCCCTCCCTGCTTTCCCCTGCCCTTCTCCAGAGTCACTGATGGAGCCGTTACCTGCTCAGTCCTTCTCCTCCCCTGCAAGAATAACGTCCTCCTTGCACGTAGGGTCTGTATCAGTGCAATGGGTCACCGCTGAACTGCACCGGTTCATTTCATTGATCTTAATAATGGTATTTTTGACAGACCAGCCAACGTAGGGTTGAGTTGGGGGATGGATCCCTTTGTTCCACTGTCTGGGAAGAGGCCATGTGTGTGTGCAGGGTGGCACAGCGTCTTCAACCTGGTGAGATACATCTTTCCGAAGCGTGTTGTGCCTTCTTAAGGCTCTTCTTTTAAGTGTTAGAAGCCTTCTAAGGCTCTTCTTATTTTAAGTGTTAGCTACATTACCTCTTGCTGGAATAAGCATTTCTGCATCAGCTCTCTGCTCTAGAAGGGAAAAATGATGTGATTGCAAGTATTTCCATGGGTTGGATGATGCTGCTATTTTCTTTTTACCCTGAAGAGAGAAAAGCTGTTCTTCTTGTCTGTAGGAATGACTTCCCCACAGTCAGAGATGGAGACTTCTGTCCAGGCCTCGCTTCAACGTGCTGATAAGGAGATCAAGACAGCTCTAAAGAAACTCATGGACTCAGCTTCACTGCTGGTGACTCTTCCGCCGGGCATGCGAGGAGGAGCTGGTGGCCTTGGCCTTCCTGGGTCCATTCCTTCAGACCACTCAGAAACAGCAGCCGAGCCCTCTGTGCTAGTTCATGAAGCCAGTACCCAAACCCAAACTGCTGGAGGGCATGGTAGGTTTGGTGTGAATCTGGAAAATGTCCCATGGGAGTCAAGAGAGATGAGAATATTGAACACACCAATAATGATATTTTTTTCCTAATTTTTCTGTTTCGTTGTGTTTTGAGTAGTTGAAGATTAAAAGAGCACATTCAGGCCCAGAGAAACATGGGGCTATGGGTTGGGGTTAGGTTGGACACAATTTTGGGGCAGATCTATTTGGAAACAGGAGGTGTTTGAAAACTGTGTCTGAAGTACAGTTTGGTTCCTAACCTGCCAAAATGGAGGGATATGGGATTTTTTCCATGTTTGGGTTTTTGACCTTGGACTTGCTTCCAGTTTTTTTGGGGAAGAAGGAGGGGTGGGATCCCTCCTTTATGTTTACAGAAGTCATTTGTTTTTTGATTTGGTGGAGTGGGTAAGAGAGTTTGTTTTTCTTTTATTGTTTCTCATAAACAAGCTGGAAATGTGTTTAACACCCCTGTATCAACTGCTGGAGACTTTCTAGGATGTTGGGATCATCAGGTTCACCTGCATTCCACTGGTCCTGGAGCCTTAATAGACTCCTTAATAGTTTCCGTGTGATTAAAACCAATGATGATGTGTGTGACTGTGTCTTGCCAGGAGAACAAGTCTTTTGTCTTTGCATTGTTTTTAAAAAAAAACACGGGTAAGCGGCAGCCCTTCCTTCTCCTTCTGCCATAATAACTTTTCTAAGCTGTCTCTGTGTCAAGTCAGAGTAACTAACTGTCCTCCACCAGCGCCCGCTTAAAAGGACAATATCAAATAGCCTTCAGTCCTCAAACTCTAGATGCTGTTTAAAAAAACTATTTTCTTGTCTAAAACTTAACAAGAATAGAAACTTTTCATGGAATCAGACCCAAAATAGCTGCATAAAAAAATGACAGGGCTTTGAAACCTTTTTTTCTTTCTAGTAGGAAATAATCTGTGAAAATAATCCTCTGGTGAAGCAGGATGACTCAAAAATCATAAGTAAAATATCAACTAGCAGATTATTTCCTTAGTCATAACTACAGAGACAATAGAATAGTGAATGAGATGGTTTTGCAGTCCTTTCATCTGAGAAAACTAAATGTGTTATTAGTATGGGGAATTACTTTAATAAGATGGAGACTTGAATACTGTCCCTGTGATCACACACTTTGAATAAAAAGAAGGCAGATATTTCAATAGTGCTGGCAATAGAAAGCACAATCCCACCAACCTGGGATCTCTGACCCTGCCAGTAATTCCTTGATTAACCGTGTTTTCCATCCCAATAGAGCTGGTTTATGTGATTTCTAGAAACTGCTGCTTTTTTCCAAAATCAGCCAGCACCAAATGTCCTTAGAGTGCCCCCCAAAAAGGCCCTTCCTGCTGGGGAGAAGTTTCCTCTTGATTTAACCTTTTCTCCTCAGATGAAAAAGGAGATCATGCACTTTTTCCTATGGGGTAACTCCAATGGTCAATATCAAAAGACAATCAGGTACTTTTGGAGTGGAAGATCAAACCAGATTTTGAAGATATATCTGATAAAATAATCAATAATAAAAGAAGAACAATAACTGAACTGCCATCAAGCTGCACCATCTTTTTGTTTCCTTGTTTCTATAAGCCCCAGATGCCAAACCTTGTTCTGGTGTAACCTAGAGTTGTACGAGGACATTTTCAAAGAACCCAGTGGAGGTGCACCAATGCTGACATAACATCACCAGGTCCTCCATATTATCACACCTCCATATTATCTCCGTATTAGATGTACCCCCAGCCAGGGCCTGCCTTGACCACCAGTTTTACATCCATGTAAGCTTACTTATTTCACTGATGCTGTCTGTCATTGCACCAGTGAGTCGAGAACTGTTCTCATAACGCGAAGTTTAACTGAAGCATTCATGCGTACAAAGCTAACGCTGGGCATCCCTGGAGGTATTTAAAAGACGTGTAGACGTGGCACTTAGGGACATGGTTTAGTGGTGGACTTGGCAGTGTTAGGTTAATGGTTGGACATGATGATCTGAAGGGTCTTTTCCAACCTAAATGATTCTATGATTCTATGATTTCGTCATAGTCATGAGCTGGAACTCAAACACAGTTAAATTATTTCTTATAAAGGAGGTATTGAACTCACGCTATCCTTTCAGTCATCCTATTCCTTCTTGTCCTTACTGACTGCCTGTCCTGTTTTCGTTTGTGTGTATTTCCTTACAGAAAAGTTAGTTTGGCCCGGTCAGCAAAGTGCCACCGTTCGGTCTCTCTGATGTTATTCAAGCCCTTTGCTTCATGTGGTCTTCTCAAAAGGGCCAAGTTCTCCTCTTAGCTTCAGTGATTGCACTCAGCTGAGGTCAAACAGACTCAATTCTGATACAAGGCAGACTAGAGATGGCTCCAAAGGTTTGCTCTGGATTTCAGGTGTGCCGTCATACGTGATGTGTCTAACTTGCCCTATTTCTGCTGCCAGACAAAGCACAAAGGCAGATTCCAGCTGAAGAACCAAGTGTGCCAAAGCCCAGCCCTGGTCCTTCCCATGAAGAGACAGCTGCTGGAGACGACAGCACTCAGGAGCGCACTGTTCCTATTACCAGGTAAGTACCCATCTCAATATATAGATTTCCAAACGTGGCAGACTTTGTTGCCAGAAAAGCAAGTCCTCTGTGGTTGAGGAAGCAGGTGGTGACATGAACTGATCCTTGTAGGTTTGTTTTTATTTTTAGAATCCTGTTCACATGTGCATTGTGCAAGAAGGATAGAAAAGGTTGGAGAGAAATTAATTCCCCTAAAACAAAATTATTCTTGTATTCATTTTAAATAAATAATTATTTGTCTGGCGGTTAAACGCATAGATCAATGGCAGGGTGTAATGCTGTATCTCTGTAGTTGTATGTGACTATGTAATGATCTTTTCTCTTGGGCTTCATGAAAGAACATCACCAGCTGCGGAGACAGGAGACTGGTACAGAAGAGAAAGGGATGTGGTCTGGGACGTACACAGGGAAGTTTATGTTGAGACAACAGAAAGAACTTGTGTGTATAAGACCGAGGAGAAGACCCCAACAAGTAAGAAAGAATCTTGTTTCCCTTTCCCACATCCCATGATCGTCATTGTCTTCTCTTTTGGTTAGAACTCCTAATGACTGTTTTTTTAAGTATTTCAATTTCTTGAGCAGTAACTGTTTATTAAACAAAAAGTAACATATAAGCATGAAGATAAGAAGCCTAAAAGTATCACACAGAATCACAGAATCAAAGAAACCCAAAAATATTGCTGTGATATCTCTTGATTTGACATTAAGCTAATGTTACATCCTAAATGGCCGGTCCTATAAATCCCATTTGAGTAACTCAACCTACATCAGCACACTATGAATGAAGTTGTGGTACTGCGCATGCAGCAAACCCTTGTGTCTCACCAGGTCCTCCCTATATGCAAGTGACAATAGAGGATGTGCAGGTGAATTCTGGGGAGCGTGCCAAATTTCAGGCAGTCATTGAAGGAACCCCACAGCCTACTGTTTTGTGGTTTAAGGTAAGTGCAGACTTTTCTCTGGCTGAGAGTGAGGACCACAGAAAGGACTGTAGTGCAGTACTTCTGTGGGGAATTTCTTTTGCTCTTTCATCCCACACCTCTTACACTGATTCTGGGTCATATCTACAGACTTTGGTGAACCAGCTGCAGTTCTCACTGGAACCACCAACCACGCATCTCACCCTGTGTTGTCTCTGGTGTCACTGTGGCTCCTTTCACAGAGAGGGCAACCAAGATGATTTGGGGGACCAAGATGGGCAGGAAGGGAGATTGGTTCCTGCCTGAGAGCCACCAAGATGTGTGCTGTAGTTTTGGGGTCAGGGATGGGATTAAGAGTGGTTTATTCCAATTGTCAATGTGACTTCCAGGCTCTGTATCTTTTCTGCAGCTAATTGGTAAAGTGAGTGTGACTAAGGGCAATGAATATCCCACAGAAAGGAAGGGGAAATAATTTATTATTCCTCAGAATATTGTCGTGCCCCTGAAATAAGCCAGTGTTGTTCTATAATGATTGTCTGTAACTCTTCTGCCCAACTAAGTGTTTTGTACGCACAGTTTTATTCCATTTTTTTTCTGTATGGGAAGTGCAAGGATGAGCTACTCAGACAAATAAAATAACCTTAAAAAACCTGAGCAAAAATGCAAAGAACCCCATCCCACGCACACACACACATGCACATGCACACACCTGAACACCTTGAAAAGAATAAGAACAAGGCAAGAGTATGTGATACACCCTGCTAATATTCTTGGAATCTCTGACATTTTCAGCTCAGAGTTATGACAAGCTAGCTGAACTTTTATCTATTTACTAAGCCAGAGTAAAGCTGTCCACGTGCTTATCTAGTCTCCTCTTGCACCCATGCAAACATCTTGCATGTACAATATCCTTTCTCAAGGTGTTCAACCCAATGACAGTATACTGCCTGAAGTGCCACCTCTTTTTGCCTGTTCTGTACGTATTTACCACAAGCTTCATGTGTTGGCTCTTACATCTTGTACCAGGAAAAGTTAATCCCTGCCCACTCACTCGGCTATTCATAATTCTGTACAGCTCTATTGTGTCGTATGGCTAGAGGCTCCCTTCCAGACTGAAGAGCCCCAACTTGCTCCGTCAATCCTCATCTGGAAGCTGTTACAGAAAGAACATTGCTGCCACGGTCCCACACCCTGGGCAAACTGAGGATTTATAAGATGATGCTTTCTGTCTTAATTCTTCATTTCTTCCCTAATAATTTCTAACATCTGGTACTTTTTGACCACCGCCAAGCACTGAGTGGGTGCTGCCATGGTGTGATCTACTGTAACTCAAAGTTTTGCTCCAGTGTTATAAGGAACAGCTCAGAGACCAACATTTCATGTGGGGGAAGAGGGTTGCGGTCTCATTAGGTCCTTTTGCAGACCTTCATAGTCTGCTCTCTGTGTCACACACACTCCCTCCTGTCCCTTTTTTCATAGCATTTATGAATATATTAAGCAGCACAAGTGCCGGCACAAGCTGGAGACCAGGCAGGAGCAAAGTAGCTGATCCTCGTGCTCCCGGGGCTCACTGCTCAGGCATGGTGTGCTGGGAGAGCTGAAGAATAAACCACATCGCCCTGGTGATCCCACCCAAGCCTGTATTCCTTCGAATGGGTTACGAAAGAAAGATGTTATTGTGTAATGTGGAAGCAGAGAAACAGTCAGACATGGGGGACTTCTTCAGCCAGCATTTTGTTAGTGACATTTGCCAGCCTAAACGGTCTGTGCTGTAGCTCTGCTCCTGTATCTCGTTTCTTGAAGAGAACAAATTTCTGTTTCCGTCTTGGTTTTTCCAGTGCCAAAATGTCATTTCATTCTTTCAGGGCACTTCATTGCTGACAGACAGCAACAGGCTCCATCAAGGGAAGGAAGGAACAACATATTTCTTAGTCGTGGACAATGCTGTCTCGGAAGATGGTGGTGTCTATACCTGCGTTGCCAAAAATGCAGGAGGGGAGGTTTTGTGCAAAGCAGAGCTTATCGTACACGAAGGTAACATCTTTCTTTCAGCTGCAGGAGTTGCTTCCATAGCCATTGCAATATATACTCGGCCATCTTCTGGTTACCCATATGGTACCTGCTCTGTATTCCTGCGTAACATTTGTATATCACCAGTATGGCAGGATCCAGTATAAGAGCAAATGATCTACTGACCTACATATATATATACAAATGCGATTATTTTTTTTTCTCTGCTTTAGACTACATGACGAACTGATACAATTGGCCACAGAAATAAGTGGGGCCGTGTCTCTGGTGGTGTTCTGCTCTTTAGCCTGGCTTTCCTAATATATGTCAGGTGAAGATGCAGCCCCGAAGTTCATGTTGACAGGGTCTGTCATTGAACAGCTCCACTTATTTCTGTGCAGAACTTTAGAGGACCCCTGTAATTTTTCCTGCCTTAAGTTATCCTGTAATAACTTTGCACGCTATTAGCAAGGCATTGTTGTCTGAATATTAACACTTATATTTTCCTTCATTTCCAAAGCTAAGAAAGACCAGGCAGCAAAGAAAGTGGCCACCAGGAGAAAGCTCCATTCCCTTTATGAGGTTAAGCAGGAGATTGGAAGGTAAATGAATTTTCCAACTTTATAGCATCACTGTCAGAGCATATCTAATTGCCCATCTGAGCTGCTGAGCATGTGTAACCAGAGGCAGAGGTGGGCCCAGCTGTGGAAAAGCCTGGAAAGGTGAAAGCACTGGCAGAAGTGGGAGGTCACCTCGTTGCTGGAAACACTCCCCTGAGGTTTCTGACAGAGGATGGGAGAGTCCATACAGCCCATAGGTCCACGTAGCTCCAACCAGAAAAAATACCAGCCAGAGGCTGGCAGGATAGGTGCCCAGGTATGGCTTCTTGGCAATGTTAGCATCACAAGCCCATAGCGACGTATGCACAAGCACCATGTCCATCCAAGAGATCCAAGTGCATCAGCCTTTGTCAGCACAAGGCTGTATCCCCTGAAACAGCTTTTCCCTTGATGTGAACTCACTGCTTAGTTTTGGAGACAGCCAGGAGAGGGCAACAGCACCTCACGTACAGGAAAATGAGCTTGTTATGTTGGAGAATTTAAGCCCTGAGCAGTAGGGAGCTGTCAAAGGCTGGGACGGGGAAAGGTCTATGCCTGCTGCGCAGCGGGCTTTGAACCAAGCCTGAGCAGGGCTTGTCCTTTGATTTTTGCACAGAGGCTGCTTCAGCTTTGTGAAACGAGTTGTGCACAAAGGGAACAGGGTGTCTTGTGCTGCCAAATTCATACCCTTACGAAGCAAAACGAAGGCTCGAGCGCATCAAGAGAGGGATATTCTTGCCTCTCTGTCCCACGACAGAATTACCAGGCTCCTGGATCAGTTTGAAACGCGGAAAACACTGATTTTGATTCTGGAGTTGTATCCTTTTCTGTGCTGCTTGTCTGAGGAGGCTGGGAAGTACTAGGTAGAGCTCATTTATTAAATAACTAAACAATTAACCATTTTTAGGTTTTGCCTGAGATAAAAGGACACGCACAATCCTCCTGTGCACTGCAGGATAGCATAGCTCTGTGTGATCTTCACTGAAGTACTATCTTTCTGCTGTTTTAGGAAAAAACATGATACTTCTATATTTAAGCATGAATGAGTTGTTAAGCATCAAAACTCTTTTCTGAAATGTCTGGAAGTGAAGGACTCTGTTTCCTTGAGATCCAGTCTGGGTAAGCACCAGGAAAACGCAGTGCAGAGCAGAAAACCCATAGCCAACAGGCACATTTTAGCACAGGTGATACTGTGCTCCTGCTTGTAGAGAGCACAGGTTGAGGGCAGACCAATTCTGCAAGAAGGACACTGCTGCAATAGAGACTTTAATGAATTACATGCACATCACGTTGCCTGAGATCACCCCGTGAATTCTGCTGTCAGCTGGACAGCAGTGGTTACAAAATAAAAATAACCATTTAACTGTAGTTCTGTTTTCCCTTAATGCTGTTGTCAGATGCTCCAGCGAAGAGCTCCTTGACCGTTTATTCAAAAAGAGTGTCGTCACTGAAGCAGAGGTAATCTTTCTTTCTCATTTGAAAGTCCAGAGTTGGTGGGTACCACCAGAGTACCTTCCAGCTGCATTTTCCTTTTTGAACATGAGGAATGCCTTTGAACCAGTGATAATCTGTCAAAAAAGAATCATCCTTTAAAACGTGTTCCCATCAGCTTTCATTACTAAGTTGAGTTTCTTCGGGGAGTAACTAGAAACTGCCAGTCGTTTCGGCATTGCGTTCAGCCTAATACCAATAATATTTGCTCTATTACCATCATTTCTTTGCTATCTGTCACATGGAGCTCCTGTATCTTCACTTGCTTAATAATGTTTTATCCCCTTGCAACTGTACTTCTATCCACTCCCTTTCAGTCTCCAAACCAAGGGCTGAAATTACGGTTTCTAAGGGTTTTTTTGAGATCCTTCATGCTCAAAGTTCAAAATGTTTCACATCTCCCATCTAGTAGCCAGGTGTCCCATATTTATTGGTAAAATTAATTTTTCTTAGAAATACTCAGAGGGAAATATCATAGAATCATAGAATGGTTTGGGTTGGAAGGGACCTTTAAAGATCAAATGTCAACTAACACTATAAAATGTCAAAGGTAGAGGACTTCCAAAGCTTAAGCTAGTTGTAAATCTTCACTCCTTGTTCAGTCATAGTCAGTTTGGAACTACAGATGGTCAAGAAAATAGGTTTACACATAGTTTTAAAATGTATTTGTGTTTTAAAATGTATTTGTGTTTTAAATGTGTTTGCCTGATTTACACCAAGCCAGAGTTGAGTTTGCGTTAGATAAGTTAGACAGTTGATAAGGTTCATCAAACTTAAGGATTTCTGCATCTCTTTTTTGCATGTTTGTAGGGTTGGTTTTTTTAAAGTAAGGGCTTTTTCACATATAGAAGGCTCCAGCAGGGCAATGTGGTCACATACGAGGCACAGCTTCATTCCACAGGGTAATGTTTGGTTCACGTCTTATTTCAACTGCAAGAATAATATAAGAAGTTCATTCTAGTTTTAAAAGTATTTCTAGTTCAATGTCTCCCTCTCTTATATGTTAAAAATGTTGGTGGAATCAGAGACCCTCTTATTTACTATTAATATCTAATAATTGTTTAATAATTTATTTAATTTTCAGGTCAAATTGTATATCAAGCAAATTTTGGAAGGAATCAAATATCTTCATGACAACAGCATCCTTCATTTGGACATTAAGGTAACATGCAATAGCAGGTCTAGCTTATCATAGTCTCTCGTTGGTCAGGGAATGTGTGTTCCTTATTCCAATTATTCTTACTTACAACTGAGAATATTGCCCATTTTCCACAAAAGTTTCTCCCTTTTATTTTATTTCATTTACTAGCCACTGAATATCCTCATGGTTTATCCTGAAAGGGAAGACCTTAAGCTCTGTGACTTCGGATTTGCTCAGAAGATCACGCCATTTGAGCCTCAGTTCAGCAAATACGGGTCTCCGGAGTTTGTTGCCCCAGAAATTGTTTCTCAGTCACCAGTGTCAAAAGCAACCGATATCTGGTAACCTGTCATCTTTCCAAAAACCTTTTGCCCTAGATGGCCTGAATTTCCATTTATTGTTAATAAGTAAATGGAGTAGTGATAATAACACAGGATGCTGAAAGTGAACACTGAGAATCCAAAACCCATCAGGACTCTTTAAAGCCCCTTCTGTCTACTTTGTTCAACCATAATTGAACTCTGACAGCTTATTAATGCAAAGGAGCGTCTTAGAGAAGATGATCTTTATCAGAGGTAGCAACTAGGGAGGATGATCCTAAGGGACTTTCTAGAAAAGGCAAACAAACTCAGAAAAAATATTTTGAGTCTTATCCTCTATCTGTCCCTTAAAAATGGAGGATTACTTGAGAACAATTTTAAAAAATGTTGAAGGGAAAAAAATTGAAGGGTGAAAACAATACCTTTTGGGATTTATTTTCCTTGGAAAGGTGAGGAGAAGAAGGTGATCTTACTGTGCTAGGGTGTCTAGTGGCAGGAAGAGGGGCTGTGTGCTTGAGAAGGATGGAGAAATAGTGCCGAACACCTGACATTTGTGTTCCCTCTCTCCTCAGGGCTGTTGGAGTCATCACATATTTAAGGTAAATAAATCTTCTTGGAAAGACTCTTTCAATATCCCTTTGTCAGTCAGAGCCCTCCAGTACCTTCAAGTGAGGGATTGAGTGAAGCATTGAGTCCTTCTATAATGAGGGGAATTTCTTCTGTGGTTTTCTCCTTTATTCACTCTTTGCTGGTTGCCCAGGGCTTTGGTCATTGTCACTGCTTGAAGACCTGACAGCTGCTCTCCTTGCAGGTAGTGATGAGGGCGGTGGACGGGGTTCAGTCTTCCCCTTGCCTGTTCTAGCCAACACCCTACTGTAGCTGTGCAAAATCAAACCCTTAATTCCTTGTCTGTGACACAGGGATAAATAACTCAGTTAAGTGCCATGTAAAGCTGGGGTGAAAGATGCTCTGTCAGTGGACACACTGCTCACAAGCACTGCAAGTCCCACGCATGGAGTCCCTCAAGCGTTTCAAAGCCCCACGTAAACATTTGTGCGTCTGTCATTTGAACAGCAAATGTTTTTCTCCTTTTATTTTATGGTGTTCAATAAATAAGCCTAACGTGCAAGTCTCCGTTTGCTGGGGAGAACGACAGAGGAACCCTTCTAAATATCCAGAACGGGGAAATTTCATGGACCATCCCTGATTTTGTTCACTTGAGCGAAGATGCAAAGGACTTTATGAAAGGGATCCTACAGCAGCACCCCAAGTGAGTGCATTTTCGTGCTCCCTACAGCCAGTGTGCAGAGACGTTGGTGTCTCAGCAGGCAGATCGCAGCTCATCAGAGCTGCGGTTGTTTTGAAAAGCAGAAAGCCGGGTGAGATGTGGTGCGTTATGCACTAGTTCTTCTTTATTGCTCCCCAATACCCAAAACACAATTTGGCAATTTGCCACATTGGCATGTTTCTGGTATGGTGAAGTCCTTATTCCCTGAGCCCTCCAGGCAGATGAGTTTCTGAAATGACATAGAGAAGCAGGAAGAGCAAGAACTGGTGTAGAGGGAGTATTGCGAGAATTAAGTAATATTAACCACATTCATTAAGCAATTTCAAGTACAAAAGGCAGCTTGAAGGCATGTTTGCAGGTGCTTGCTTTTTAATTTCATTTCTGTTCTTTCTGCCTGCTGCCAAAGCTATTTTTGCTCTGGCAAAAGAGTCAAAGTCACCCTTAGGGCTGCTCTCAAGGCCCTTGAACAGGTTCCCTGCAGAGTGCCATGGGGTCTTCCTGAGGATCTGCAGGGAGTCTCAGACTGAAAGAGGAGCATCGTTTCACCTCAAGGGAAGGAAACCTTGGGTTGAAAGCCTCTGTCTGTCTGTTTGGCTTCTCAGTTCTAAAACAGCAGCCTAAGGACATGCACAAAAGTGAATGCATGTGTCCTTGTGAAGCAGACACCTTCAGGAAGATCTTGTGGTTGCTGTTGGAAGTAACTTGCTACTAAAATGGTGATCTTTTCTCTTATCAGAGCCAGGCCTAGTGCTTCAGACTGTCTTTCCCACAAGTGGTTCATGGTAAGTTTGTCCTGGGTCTTTATTAGTCATTAAAAATAATTGAGGTTGGAAGAGACCTTTGGAGGGGCAGCTCTTAAAGCTGCTTGATATTATTTGCTGTTTTATTTTTTTCTCTTGGTGTCCTACTTTCTGTCCTACAGAGAAGCTCAGGCATGGCTCTCCAGAAAGAGGAGACACATTGGTGTTTACATGCCAAGATATCTTTCCTTTCAAAAGATAAAGATTACTACTGACATGAGCAGATATAACATGTCTGTATAGAAAGGAAACTGGCTTTGCAGAGCAAAGTTATGGTTTCTATTCCAATGGCTCATATCACTCAGGAGAAGAGCTAAAAACTAACCAAAAAAAAAAGGAATTTAATGACATGCATTGAACAGGGCTTGCTTTTGTCATTGAAAAGCTGAGATTGCCTACAATTCAGCCATGAGGGGACTATAGCATTTGGTCTACTGTAACTTTCCTAAATTAAGCAATTCTGGAAGGAGGGAATCCTAAAAAAAAACTTCTCAGGAAATGAAGTCAGTATTTTTTAACCAACGATTTTCCTCTCATTCCACCTGGCAGCGTAATCTCCCCCTCGAAGCAGCTCATTTCATTAATACCAAGCAGCTCAAATTCATTGTCACTCGGAGCAAGTGGCAGGTGAGTTGGCCTTAATCTATGTTGGTTCTTTTTAGTTATATATATTTTTAATTACATTTGTATCTTTTAAAGTCTGTTGGGTTAGCACAGCGAGCACAGCAGAGATCTCAGCTTGGCTATGAATGGGGAATAAGCCAGGATAGAGTGGTTGATGGATGTGGCAGAAATAAATTAGCTAGGCTTTTACTGCCTGGAAATCATCTGGTCTAATGCAGGTGCCTGTAAGATGCATGATTGTGTCTAAGTTAGATACCCTCAGCTGTCCTTACAATTGGTACTGAATTATAGACAGGCCCCAAGAAGATTCCTCTTTTCCTGAAGCTCCCTAAAATAATCAGATTGATTGCCTTCTGAAGATGCCAGTTTCTCTCTGTTGGCTGTAAGGGGAGGCCAGCTGCTCAATGCCGACTGAGATGTCTCACATGGCAGAAGTTAGAGCAGATGAATCCTACCTCCTACAGTATGGTAGGTCTTCTGTTGGCCCGAGTCACTGTAGGTTGTACTGCAGTCGACGGCTTTAATGCCATTTACTCCAGCTAGGCTCTCATCTGATGTGTTCCGTTAAAAACTCCTTTTCCATCTGCTTTGAGAGGCCAGGTTGTCTTTGAAAATCTCAAGCAGGGTCCTGCTTCCCCGTTCACAACAGCAAGTATGTCCCCTGAAGTCAATATAGTTTCACGTCTGTGAATGAGAGAAGAGAGAGTCTTGGAGAGCAAATGAGGCCTGGATTGACGATATGTACAAAAGGGTGGCAATGTGTTATTAAACTAGCATGTGTGGTATTTAACAGTGCAGATATTCATTTTGGTATCCTTGCTTTACCATACTCCCACCACGTTTCCATCTGATTACGCTGTATTTTGTTTTGCTTTTCAGCGGTCTCTGATGTGCTATAAATCCATACTGGTAATGCGGTCCATCCCAGAAATCCTAGAAAGGACTCACGACAACACCTCCCTGGCCATCTCCCGACATCTTATTGAAGAAAGCACTTCGTCCAGTACCAGCGGCTCCTCTTCAGATAATGAGAACTCGCATTTTCCCAAGAAGAGGCACTTTGGCTCTACACCTGAACTGCACTTGTCCATATTTGATGCACCAAGCCATCAGGAGCCTCCAGAACATGCAAGTGAAGAGAAGCACTCCAAAATCTCAGTCCCTCCAGTAAAACCCATGAGGAGGAAGTATGCTTCAGTGAAAGCTGAGGTGGGGGACAAATCACCTACAGAAAGCAAAGAGCTCATGGCAAGTGTCTTAAAGGAGAAAGAGGAGGAACTCCATCCCAGGCTTCGAGATGAAAGAGCAGAGCAGTCCCAAAGAAGCAGTGCTGCTGAACCTTCATCAGTGAGGACTTCCACAGAAAGCACATCGCATCTATGTCAGAAAGAAAAACCAGACATACTTTTATCTGATAAGGACAGAATTGAGAAGGCTGGGGATGGGACAGAAAAGCCACCTGTCTGTGTTCCTAGGCAGAGTGTCATTAAAAGCACTTTCTACAGCCAAGCAGCTGAGCTACCTGCAAGGGGACCTTCCTCACCAGGCAGGGAGTTCAGAAGGCACCTGGACAGAGCCAGAAGGACTTTCCGGAAAGCTGGATATTCAAAGGTGCCCCTCAGTGGTCTCCGTGAACCCCTTCTAGAGCAGTTCGAACTGGCAGAAGAAGAAGAAGAAAAGTCTGATGATGGAGATGATCACAGGGAAAATCTGCTTGGCTCCTTGACCAAATCAGCTTCATTTGACACTGCAAGGAAACCACCACATCCTGCCATTGCTGGTGCTAGCCGAAGCCGTTCCCTGGATGACTACAGGCTGAGAGCCTCAAGATCAGTGAGGGAACAAGATATTTTGGAAGAAGACTGTGATATATTGTCACAGGAAAGTTGCCCTGAAGGCAGTGATCACTGCGACGTTTCTGCGGGGCCCGGCAAGGGATGTTCTGTAGACACTTCAAAGCAAGAGGACTTTAAGAGGGCCAGCAAGGATTGTGCAGAAGAGCAGCCTCCTCCTTCCACACAATGTGAGGGTAATGGGTGCCCGGCTGGTTTTGTGCAACAGCTAGAGAGACTTCCAGTGTCACCTCACAGGAGCGAGAGTAGGAAACATTTACTGAAGAAGTCAAAAGCTACTTATGTTGAGGAGGAAGTTGAAGATTTGGAAGGCAAAAGCCCCATTCTCACTGCCCGCTGCTCAGATGTAACTGCGTCATCAGCTCAAAAACATGAAAGCATGGAGGGTAAATCTTCCCCTGGCAGTGCCTCTGACACTGCTTTTCAGGAGGGCAAACAGTCCATTTCAACTCTCACACAGTCAGAGACCACCTCCGAGTCAGCCCCTACAAGTACAGGAGGCATGAATCTGCCCCAGGAGCCTGCTCACAGGACCGACGTCCATCCGGATCTACAAGGTGGAAGCTTGCTTATCAAAAGGACAGCCCCAGTTCCACCTTGGAAAGACAAAAGGCAGAAACATGCACATGAGAGTTCTGCTCATAGCGGTGTCAAATCTGATCTTATGGAGCATGAAAGCTCTGCTCCTTTAACACGTGCAGAAACAGAAACCAATTCCCTTCCAGTATGTAAAGACAAAAGTCAGGAAGTTCCTGGTCAAAGTGTTCCAGCAACTACTGTCTTGGTGGGCAAACGGGCAGGTACCCTAACTGCTCTGCACACAGCTGCTGAAGCTGCTCATCAGAAGCTGAAGAGCTATGAAGAGGTGAGATCTGCTCTCCTGGAGGATGAAGGACCAGGCATTACAGGAATCACTCCACCATCAGCCCAGGATGGTGAAAGCCAAGCGCAGACAAGGGCTCCTGTTCACATAGACAAAGCATCAGCCGTCCTGAAGGGAGAGCACCCCACTGTTCCAAAAGTCCCTCCACCAAAATCAACTTCGGTCTCCGATGGAGCACGGCAAGCTGAAAGGGAACGGCCAGCTCATGGCAAGGAGAGGCTTGCTGCTCCGAGGAGTGAAAGCTCAGCTGTGGCAGCGGTTCCCAGTTTGGTCCATGAGGCTGAAATCGAGGGAGCTGAACCCCAGAAGATTTCTGAAGGCAGCGGCACGGTGCCTGCTGTTCTGGAGAGCAGACACCCAGCTAGAACTGTCTCCTCCCAAAATACTGGCCTCCCTTCGGTCTGTGAGAGTGAAAAGCAAGAACATCTGAAAGCATCACTTCGCAGTGAGGTGAGATCCGTCGGGACAGCAAGTGGAAGCCGAGCAGCTGGACAGACTATGCCTGCTCCCTTCCCCACGGCTGGACATCAGGTGTTTGAGCAGCACGGGGCTGCCTGTCCCAGGGGCAGAGTTCCTGCTGATCTGGAGGGTGGGCCTCCGGGTGTCTTAACTGCTTCACAACCAGCAATTGCTCCAGCTTCTGTCTATGAGCTAGAATATGAGGAACATCCAAAGGTTTATGGTGAGGGTAGAGGCATTGCCTTAGAAAGTGGAAGCTGTGACGCTGGAAAAACTGTCCCACCATCGCTCCGCAGGGATCCAAGCGGGGAGCTCTCACATCACAGGTCTTCTTTTTACAGTGATGAGGAGTCTGCTGTGCTGGAGGGCTTAGTCGATGAGATGGTTTCCCTCTCTGAAGAGATGAATGTTTGGGCAGAGTCAGTGTCTGGTGAGGACGAACGCAGAAAGCACATCTCTCCTCCCACAGAGATGTTCTACAAAGGCTCAGGTAGCCAAGCACCCACGGACACCTCCTTCCCTTCTGTACAAGGGAGTAAAAGAGAAGTCTCTGAGCTGGATGACCTTGCAGAACCCTATCTTGTCGTGAGCGAGGAATCAGTGGTACAGGAAGGGCAGGGAGCACAGACGGTTCCTCATGAATGTGAGCATCTGGAGGACTTAGCATTTGAAAGCCCCACTTCTAGCCAAGTGAGTGTTTCCTCCACAGATAGCTTGGACCCTGGAAAAAGACCCAGTCAAGTGTCAGTGAGCAAGGACACTGGTAAACACCCAGAAGTTTCTTTAGTGAAAATCAAAGACCTGTCGGACGAAACACCCAGTCTTGGCAGTGGAACTCCAAAATTTGACATATCAGAGGTAGAGCCCGCCTATTTGAATTTCTCTGACTTGTATGACATTGTCTATTTTCCATTTGAATTTATGAACTACAGGAAGCCTCCACCCAAACCAACTGGTAGACGGTTTATACCTTTTGGTGAAAGGGCAAGGTCACCTCCTGCAGGACATTTGCATAAGGAGAAAAGACTGTGCATCAGAGAAGAGACAGGGGACAAGAACAGGAAGAACCATTTGGAAATATCTGAGGATACAAAGGCAACTAACTTACTAGCCATGGGGAAAGGGTCAGAGAGTCACAAAGAAATGTATGGCCCCCAAAAGGACTCAAGTGGTAAGCAGAAAATCTCCTTCTACAACAAGCCAGGACTCTTTAAGCCATATGCAAGGTCTCATTCAGCGGAGCATTCAGTGGAACAGAGTCTGAAAAAGAAAGTAAAAGCTTCTGTTGCCCATATTTCAAGAATCCTAAAAGGAAAGACATCTCCTGAGCCAGAGGCAGAGGAAGGTAAGTATTTTACTCTGTGCCTTCACAGATTTGCTGCTATAACTGCGCTCTGCTAAATCCGCCTTTTCCTTTTTTCCCAGCATATCTGAGGCTGTGGTTAGACTGTCATTGCAAAACTGGCAGAGGCAGGTTATGAAATTAGCGGTCTTCAGCCCCACCACTAGCTCTCTGTTACTGTCTCACTTCAGTGCAGAGTCAGCTGGGTTAATCTGCTGATGGAAGTGGCTTAAATTCCCCTGTCTGAGTTTGTACAAAAGCAGATGAGGGCTGGATGGTGCTTTCCTTGCTGCAGTTTCTCCTGCAGTTATCATCTTGACCATGGCAAATCTTTAAAGCTGAAGTGATTGTGAGAAGTTGGTGAAGTCATGCTGGCTACCTATGTTGGTGACGCTGGACAACAGAATCTGTCCTTACTTCTCTGCCATCCCTAGATGTGCCCTGTTCTTCCATGACATCATTCTGTTTGCAATAGCTGTCACAGCCTTCCCTGTTGACTAAAGGCTCGTTAATAAGGAACTGTGACTGCTGAGCTATTTAGGTGTGAATGGCAGCACTGTCTGCTGTAAATGGATGCCACAGGGAGAAGGATGGCTTTGATGACTTCTCATCCTTTCTCGAAACAGAGTTTGGTGAGCTGGGAAGTGAGGCAGTAGAAAAAGAGCTGTTAACAGGGGCTGAAGGATCTCTGAAGAGGAAATCGGCACTCTCTTCATTCAAGTTATCAAGCCTCATGCCAAAGGAGAAAGGTATTGCTATTGCATAAGTCATCAGTTTTATCATGAAGTATCACTAATGAATATGACAGTGCTATGTGAGGCCAGTGTCTAAGGATGGATCTGCAACGATTGTCCTGATGACCTGGACCAACTCATGCAGTACGAGCCAGCCCCCTCTGTTTACATCATAATTGCGTCCTTGCTAAAACTGTCTTCTCTTGGCACTGCTTGCAAATTGGAGCCATTCTAGGAAGCCACTGCAAAGGAATAAAATCTATGTGTAAGCTAGAAAGAGAATAAATGAAGTATCTGAGGCTGGGATGGCAGAAGCAGGGAATTGTGAATTCCTACGCTCCAGTCCTGCACGCATGTGTAAGGGCCAGACACGCTGCTAGAGAGCTATGAAATGAAAACCAGTGGGGCAGCCCCCAACGGCGTGTCAGCAAAGCTGAACTTGCTTTTGCCCAGGGGAGTTTCCCCTTGACTCTAGCAGGAGCATTTTCTGAGGTCAGGTTAATGCCCCAGATTTCAGCAGAGCCCAGCCAAGCGCTGGGAAGG
The DNA here is from genome assembly GCF_030936135.1 of Gavia stellata. NCBI lineage: Eukaryota > Metazoa > Chordata > Aves > Gaviiformes > Gaviidae > Gavia > Gavia stellata. The sequence goes on from NC_082599.1 coordinate 3,626,091, forward strand.
GCGGGTGTGTGGGGTTGGCAGCTCCTGGGCACTGCGGAGAAAAAACCCTGGAGAAACACAGAAGAAAACCTGAGCTCCCCCTTCCCCATGGAGACAGCAGCAGATCTGACACTCTATGCTTTTTTTCCTCCTTCCATATCCATCCTTTCTCTCCTCTTCTCTTCTTGTGTTGTCTTGATCTGATCCCCTCGTCCCTGAAATACCGTAATTTAGTTTTGCCCCCACATTTAAGCTAGGCCAGAGGAAAACTCTTGCTGTGACATGCTCTCTCTCTCCTCCGAGCTGTTCTGCTGCCTTAGCTGTATCAGCAGGGCTGGGCAATGCAGATGTTCCCCGTGGACCTTCCAAGATCCATCCGTATTATCATGTATGAGCAGTCACACTGTGTCCATGGGGCTGAACGGGGCTCCTGCACCTGTGTGCCCCATGCCCAGGGGAGTCTCCAACCGGTGGTCAAAGGAATGCCAGAGCATGAACCAGAAATATTCTGGAGCCAATTAAAAATGCTTTTTGCTGTCCTGCATGCATTTATTTTCCACATAGCCCTCCTGGCCACTCTGCGTCACTGCTTTTCCTCTTCTTTGCAGCACCCTTGTTCGTTGAGGAGCTCATCGATCAGGCTGCTGCCGTCGGACAGTGCGTGACGCTGTCGTGCCGGACGGCAGCTCACTCCTCCCTGCACATCGACTGGTTCAGAGGTGACATTGGCATCCCTCTCGGGAGTCCCTAACCTCTGGGACAGGGGTGCAGGGAGGGGTTTAGACACCTTGGTATAAATTTGCAGCATACTTATCTCTCCTGTCTCCCGCTCTTCAGATGGGATAGCTGTCCACAGCAGCAGCCGGATCCTCATCTCAGCCACGCTCAAAAACTTCCAGCTGTTAACCATTCTCTCTGTTAGTGCTGATGATTTTGGTATTTACACCTGTGTGGCCACAAACTCCTTGGGCTCAGCATCCACCTCTTGCATCATAAGAAAAGCAGGTAAGAGAAGAAGTAGCTACAGAAGTAGGCATTACAAGTACTTCTGCCCCAAAACATGACCTGTAAATAGCTGTGAGGTGAGATGTCTGCAGATAGGTTCAGAGGACAATCTCTCCCTTGTCTGCTCGTCCCCTGTACTCAGCGCTGGTGAGGCCGCACCTCGAATGCTGTGTTCAGTTTTGGGCCCCTCACTACAAGAAGGACATTGAGGTGCTGGAGCATGTCCAGAGAAGGGCGACAAAGCTGGTGAGGGGTCTGGAGCACAAGTCTGATGAGGAGCAGCTGAGGGAACTGGGGTTGTTCAGTCTGGAGAAGAGGAGGCTGAGGGGAGACCTTATCGCTCTCTACAACTACCTGAAAGGGGGTTGTGGTGAGGTGGGTGTTGGTCTCTTCTCCCAAGTGACTAGTGACAGGACAAGAGGAAATGGCCTCAAGTTGTGGCAGGGGAGGTTCAGGCTGGATATTAGGAAAAATTTCTTTACTGAGAGAGTGGTGAAGCACTGGAACAGGCTGCCCAGGGAGGTGGTGGAGTCACCATCACTGGAGGTGTTCAAGGAACGTGTGGACGAGGCACTGTGGGACATGGTTTAGTGGGCATGGTGGTGTTGGGTTGGTGGTTGGACTTGATGATCTTACAGGTCTTTTCCAACCTTAGTGATTCTGTGATTCTGATTCTGCTCCAGTCCACAGCCACAGCCCTTGCTGTTTGGTAACATGGCACATTTTGCAGGGTTCATTCCCTCTTCTTCACTCTTTAGTGTCTCTCTCCTGGATTCACAGCCACTCCAGTAAACACTTGGTTCTAGAACCAGACTTCAAAATCTTAATACTGAGTTTAAATTAGGCACAGTTAGATTGCTGTTCCACTTGAGTGTGTGCGTATATATTTATATATCATCTCTGTAACTGAGAAATGCTGGGTGTAGAGGTATGTATCACAGCAGTGCTATTGCTAACAGCCGCTGGGTTTTCTGCCTCCTCTCGACAGAGGTTCCTCCCACCCCTCGGCCCCCTGACATCGTGGAGGTCTACGAGGATGGAGTGCAGGTGGTCTGGAAACCTGTGGAAACCAACACCCCTGTCCATTACGCTGTCCAGTGTAAGAGCGAAGGTAAAGTGGAGTGCTGCCCTTATGCTGTGCAGGGAACACCTCGCTTTGTATGATCTCTTCACCAGCTGGATATTTTATTTTTATTCGGAAACAGCCTGATTTTAGCTCCCTAGTTTAGAGTTAGGAATGAAATTCATACAGACATTATTTAGCCATCTAAAAGTTAGATGTTGTGCTGCCTAAATCAGCCTGGAATACGCATACTCATAAAAAGGCTTTGCTAAAGTGTGAATCAAACTAGGTCGCATGGAAGCTGTGACCAAAGAGTGAACAGCTACAGAAGAATACGCGTGGCTGGTGCCAGATACACAGTCCTGAGTAACCCTCTCAAATGACAGTTCTGACAACTTTATACACTAATAATGCCCAGCAACAACAATCAGCACACAATATCATCCTATATCCAGGCTTTCTGTACAGTCTGTGGAGAAAGATGGTCTGTCAAAAAGGCAATTCATCCCATGCTAAACAGCCATGCTTTCTTTTTCCATTGATTATGCAGGAAGATTAGGGCAAACAGCCAGGACAGGATGACAAAAGTTTGGCAAAACTTCCCTTTGATGTTCTCTTCCAAGGCTCAGTCCAGAGCCTCATGAAGTCAATGGGTGTTTTCTTGTTTAATTCCACGAACTTTGTAGCAAATCCCCAAGCCTGTTCCGTCTCTTTTGGACTGCTTTTGCTGTTATTATTATGAATGCTATGTCTGATAGTAATTTCTACTGCAGTCACACATTGGATTCAACTGCTCCATGTTCCTTCTTTTAATTCTCCACACATACATGCACTCCTTTCTGGATTAGCATGAGCGTGGGCAGCAGCTTTCTGCCTTTTCACTCTGGACTTGGTGTCGGTCACTTTTCCTCCAGTGCAGCTTCCTTTATTGTTATTCCTTTTGACAAACCGTAGGCGAGACTTTGGGGAGAATACAAATGCAAGTTATTCCAATTAGGAAGAAAAACAGGAAATAGCATCTACAATCTTCCATTGCATTCTGTGTATTTGGCAGGAACATGCAAAGTCCTGCTTTCCTGAACACAGGACGATTAAGATAATAAAAAAAAAATTTCTTGTTTTATCCATTATTTGACAATAGGCTTTTGCACACTGCTTCTGCAGACACTTTTCTCTGTTTCTAAGCTGTATCTGCTCCTTCTTACACATACACATGCGCTAATTCAACCAGTACCCTGCAAAGTCATTGATAGCTTTGATTTGGGTGGCGAATTATTGCTTGTCCTATGGTTTGAGGCTCTCTACCAGTGTTTATTTGAATGAAAGGATGGGTTTTATCTCAGGCAGTCTCAGGGAGTTGAGTTCAGTCTTGAGCACAGCAGCAATGGCAAAGTATGGGACGCAGCATCATGTGAAACGACTGATCATCAAATGTTTGCTCGTGATTTTCTACTTCACACCTTAGTCCCAGGAGTAACGAGTCCAGAACATACCTACAATTTCAGTTCCCTGAGAAATCATTTGAGTTTCTTAAATGCTGAGTAAACCTGCCCAAGTTTCAAACACTGGGTTTGCTAGGAGGGTGTTAGTGGATAGTTCTGTCCTTAAATCCTACACCTCATGGTTTCAGTTGGATTCAGGGCCAAAGGGAAAAAAAACAGTAATTTTGCTGGGCTTTTGTTTGGAGTACTTGATGTATATTTGCATTAGAGATTGGTGGCATGAATTAGATAAACAGAAACTATACAGGAAAGTTTCACCATTCCTCTGAAACAATATTGCCACATCTTGGACTGATTAGATATAAACCAGCTGATTTAGAAAAGATGAGTTTTGCACACGTACAGTGAGCAGCACCATGCACAAAAGTTGGCCATAGCAAGTCAGTTTTTCCTTCACTCTACGAGATTCCACTGTTTCTCCATATTCCCAGCACAGAAGTAAAGTTGATGAAAAAAAATCCCAACAAAACTCCACAACTCAAAAAAACCCCATGGTGTGACCATCTTAAATGAGTCCTAATCTCTTTTCTGTCTTTCCTTGGCTAAGATGGGGAGTGGACGACTCTTGCTTCTGACATCGCTGACTGCTGCTACTGTGTCAAAAATCTCTCCAAGGGGTTTATCTACTGCTTCAGGATAGCCTGCACCAGTAAAGCAGGAATGGGCCCTTACAGCGACCCATCTGCCAAAGTGAAAATCACTGGGAAGGATCAAATGGGTAAGATCAAATGCCAAGAAGACATTGTGGTTTTCCTGCATCAAAACAATTGCACCCTTTTAACGCGGGTCCAGAAGTCAAGAGCAAGTGACTCAAAACCAATTCCACAGCTCAGGGTGTTTTAGAGCTTCCTCCTCTTTGGCTTTCTTATTTAAAAGTAAATTATTTTCTAATTCTGGACACAGTTAGGAGAATATGTGTAAATGTATAACAAATAAATAATAAAATAATTACAATATGTTAATATAAATTGTGTGTAAAGATATATAAAATGTAATAATAAAATAGAAATCTGGAAACCGTAGATTACCCATGGAAGACACACTCAGTTTTTGATGTGAGATCATGAGGAAACAGGTCTGGGACAATGGATGAGTTACTGGAGGCATTGATCTGTTGGTATAGATCTGCCACTGGTGAAAGCCCTGGACCTGCTCTTTGTTACGGACTCAGTCCTGAGTTGGGTAGTTAATTTATGTGTTCTGGTGTTTGCTACTGGGAATTATTGCCCTACTGTGGTGCATTTTTCAGCTGTATTTTGCCTCTAGCTCTATTTACTATTTTTTTCACCTGTTTGAATACTTTGTACTATTCACATGTTTTTAAAATTAAGAAATCCATAACGCCACAGCAAATATATCCTTGTAGAAAGGAAGTATCCTTTCTGCCAAGAAGTGGAAGGATGGTCTAACTGGAATTTCCTCCCAGTGGAGAGGATTATTCTGTAAAAATCAGTTCACAGAGATATTTTTAACTCACCCTAAATTCTCTGCTTTCCCTTGGCCCAGGATTCATTAACATATCTCAATGTGCCCAGCATTTCCAAACAGATGCTTTAATGTGTCAAGCGATGCTTTATTTTTTCAGGGAGCACTCGGACACAGCCACATGCCAGAACCAGAGCAACAAGTTTCAGATGCTGCCCTGAAATATCCAACTAAAAGAAGTTTCTAATTCTTTGTCAGTGTCTCACCATGCCCTGATGACTTGTTATGTGAGAAGACAAGAACCAGTGGCTGAGACGTTTGATATCATAGCACACAACATACAATCCACCTCATAGCCTGGAGTGGTCACACCGGGGAATTAGGGGGTGGCCAGTCCAGAATCTGTTGCATTCAAATAGCATTGGGTGCTACAGCTGGGAGACAGCCTGCAGTCTTGTCCTGAGAAAGCTCTGCTGTCGCCTTTGTCGTTGTTCATAGATAGCAGAGGGTGGCTCAGAGAGGCTCCAGTTTCCAGACAGAGGTGTTTTCCCATGTAATCCCTGTCGCTTTTTCTCTGCAGAGCTTCGGGCTGCGATGCAGAACTTCCCATCAGCTGCTACTGAAGAAGAGAGCGAAATAATCACACCATCCGAGCCTTTCCCAACTTACCAGACCTACGCCTTCCAAACAGAGATCAAGAGGTAATGAATCCAACTGAGCACTCAACCAGCCAGAGGGAAATGCTGCGTGTGGCTGGAGTTTAGAAAATTCAGTTTTATAAATGCACTGCTCACCTAGTGTCACAGTGTTTTGTTGAAAACACCTCCACAGCAATACACGTAAACGTGAGATCATTGGCTGAGCGATCTTTCACCTTGGTTTGGTAGGATTCAGGTGTGGATTTTCTGAGAGTGGTGAAGCATCGGAACAGGCTGCCCAGGGAGGTGGTGGAGTCAACATCACTGGAGGTGTTCAAGGAACGTGTGGACAAGGCACTGTGGGACATGGTTTAGTGGGCATGGTGGGGATGGGTTGATGGTCAGACTTGATGATCTTCCAGGGCTTTTCCAACTGTAGTGATTCTGGGATTCTGGGAGAGCAAAAGGGTCTGTGCTGGGCACCAGGACAGCCCCTTAGTATATTGAGAAGTGAGCCCGGGGCTAATAAAGGCTCCTTTCCTTGCTGCATCAACCTTTGCAGCTACCAGTTTCAGACATGGGGTTGGGATTCAACTTTCTCTGCCTAGAAGATAGACACCAACTTATGTTGCCAACAGGAGATAGTTCCTTGCTCGATGCACGATGAGCCACCTTCTCTCTCTCCAAAGCAGTTAAGCTCTCACTCCTGCAATTTAAAGTGACTGTACAATTTGGAGACACAGGAGGGTGTGCAAACTGTGACAATAGATGCAGTAACTCCACATCGGGCATGGATGAAAAACACAGCATGGGATCCTGGCGGTTTTAAAGAACAGAAGCTCCTGGCTTTTCCAGGAGTAGCAGAGAAGCTTCACTTTCCTTTGTGTTCCTTTGTACCAGGGGGCGTTTCAGCATCGTCCGACAGTGCAGGGAAAAAGTAAGCGGCAAGACTTTAGCTGCTAAAATTATCCCTTACTGGCAAGAAGACAAGCAGACTGTGCTCCTCGAGTACCAAGTCCTGAGGAAGCTTCATCACACAAACATAGCTCAGCTGAAGGGAGCCTACGTCAGCCCACGGCATTTAGTGTTGATCCAGGAGATGTGCGTGGGACCAGAGCTACTCCACTCTTTGGCATTACGGTAATAACAAGTGGAGGGAAGAGTTTTCCAGTCAGGGCTGGTGTAGGGAGCAAAACGCCTATTGCTTTCCCTTGACAAAGTGGATCACCTCTCTTCATCTGTTCCAGTGTGCTGTCATTGCACACGGGATTTGTGATGCATTTGTTCTGCAACTTCTTGTGACATAAAAAAAATATTTAAGTTCCCTACAAGGTTGCGGTAGGGGACAATTCAGGGCCACCCAGTTGAGATGATGAAAGCAGTTTACAGTAGTTGATATGAAACCCCCTCTCCCATAACAAGGAGACTACTGTGGCTCAGGAAGCCTCATTTCTTCTCCATGTTGTTTCTCACAATGGCAGAAAATGGATCTGCTGAAATCCGCTGATTAAAGGGAATGGTGGGCATCAAATCTGCGTTTTGATTTCTGCACAACCACTGCTTTCTCTGACATGCAGCTCTACAACCTCCTGAACCTCTTGCATCTGTAAAACTGATGCACAGTCTGGACCAGCCTCTCCATATACAACAGATTTGCTAAATGAGTAGAGTTGTTTCTTCTTGACTCTCAAGGGCCTCCTGGGATTAGACATCCATGGGAGGATGATAGTGGGTGTAGAATGGTGCCCTTGGGCATGCAGATAGGACACCTCTGGTTTCTATCCCCTTTCTTCTACCAGGACGTCGTACTCAGAAGTGGAGGTCCGAGATTACCTGTGGCAGATCCTCAGTGCCATTGAGTATCTCCACGCACACAGCATCCTGCACTTGGATCTCAGATCTGAAAACATGATCATCACCGAGCCCAACCTGCTGAAACTCCTGGATTTTGGCAATGCACAGTTCTACACACAAGACAAAGTTATTACCATGGACAAGTGCATGGACTATGTTGAAACCATGGGTGAGTACAGAGTTCAGTCACAGCAGCCTTGGCCTTGTACGCAATCTGTGGTAAACAGGACGGAGCCATTGGTCAAGGCAGCAGTTGGCCCCAGCAAGCAAAGTCTCCCAGGTGCTGCCCTCCAGTAACACTGTGAGTTTGCAGGAGCAGCTAGTGGTGACAGCCACCCCACTTGCAGAACACAGAGGACAAAGCCAGAGGTCACGGCCATCACCGCTCTGGCTGGCATCCATGTGTCCAGAGCTCAGGGGTATAGTATTACTACCATTTGGCCTGATGTTCTCAAGGTTTCATTGCAGTCATCGCCCACGAGGGTGTCTTACCTCAACCAGCTCCCTGTACTTGAAGCTTTTTCTTCTTTACTCTTGGGAAGGTGGCAAAGCATAGAAGTACCTGCTGTTTTTGTGCTGTTCTCTGCATTGGAAAGGTGCGTGGCTCACACCGGTTTCCTTTTCTAGCTCCAGAACTGCTGACAGAGCAAGGAGCCCTCCCGCAGACTGATATCTGGTCCATTGGAATCACAGCCTTCATCATGTAAGTCAGTCTCTCTTTCCCTGCCCTATGAGCAGCTTTAAAAGTGCAATTTCATAGTCATCAACCAGGGGAGATGCATTGACTCAGAGAGTTAACCTCAGTTGTGCCCCCTCTCCTTGGCAATGCCGCAGAAGGCTGCGTGACGGAGCGAGTGGAGCTGGCTGCACCATGCAACGATGCCCAGTCCCAGCGATGTCTGCAAGTAGAGTAGGGCTGTTTTACAACACAGCAGCTGCTGATGTTTCTCACTCAGCCTCATCTGAAAAGCCCCAACTTTAACAAGAAAATTCAAATTACGCCAAGTGGCAAGGCAGCCAAAGTCATGAAACCCACAGAAGAACAGTGGCCTTTGGGATTTTGTTTTCCCATATGATGTTTCTGTGCATGGTCATGGCCCTCCTCTCACTCCTGGGTGGGAATGCCTGGGAGAAGGAGCATCTTGAGCGGTACCCTTCATGCTGATTAATTCTCTTCTTTTGGGGCAGGTTGAGTGCCAACTACCCCGTCAGCTCCGACGTAGCCTGCGAGTTTCTGAGAATGACCAGGAAGGGGAAAGTGAAGCTCACACGGTGCTATGCAGGTCTCTCCGGGGGAGCGGTGTCCTTTCTCCAGAGCACGCTGTGTGCAAATCCCTGGTAAGATGGTGTCTGCTCTCCCAACAGCATAGTTGGTGCAGATCCTGGCTATTGCCCCTTCTTTCTCTCTATTTGCAAGGAGCCTCCTCACCCAACACGGACCCCCAACTGACCTTCTCACTTTTGTCTGTCCTAGGGGAAGGCCGTCAGCCTCGGAGTGCCTTCAGAGCCCATGGCTCCAGGAGACAGGTTTGGACAACAGGCAGCAAGCACTGGTTACCTTCCCCACCACCAAACTGAGGAATTTCCTCACCGAACGGGAAAAGAAAAGGGGCCTGCTGTGCTCCAAGTATGGCCTCATGATTGCACAGTGACATGGATGTGGCGACAGACATGAATTGTCTCCCTCTCCCCTTCTGCACTTAGTGTTTGGTACCAAAGAGTCCTGCCAAGTTGCTGTACATCAGCTGAGCTGGGGTAACTGCTCTTGGTGAACGCCATTTAGCATAACTGAGCAAATTAATCCATATTACATGCACTGCCACAAGGCAAGAACAGAAATACAGACCTAACATGGCTCAGCTGACTAACGGTAACTTGACAGTACGTGTGTCACTTGGCTGCACACTTTCTGGGATAACCAGGAGAGATTTGCATAGCCATTTCTGAATGGGACTAGCAATCAGCCCCAAGCAGCTTTGCAAATCCTTCCCTGAGGGCAGAAAGACTCCATGCGTGCAAATGCTGGGCACTGACTTCTGCCCCTGGCCCCAGGACGACATAACCAGACATGCTTTCAGATGTTACTGCACTGCTCATCCCACAGTGACCACCGCAGCAAGGTCTGAGTGACTGGTGGGTTTCTCACATGCCTCCAATCCAAAAGAATTCAATGACCAGTTATGAAGGGAAAATAGGGAAGAGTGAAGCACTTTTTGGGGACTAATATCAGCAAGCAATGTATCTTCAAGCTGTGGATGTAGAGGTCCAACTAGATAAAGCCCTGAGCAACCTGGCCTGAGCTGATAGATGACCTTGCTTTGAGCAGAAGGTTGGTCTAGAGACCTCCTGAGCTCCCTCCCAGCCGTACTTGTCCTGTGATCCCATGTCTTTGCCAAGTGCTAGACACAAGGCTGGAGTGGTGGGACTCTGCTAGCATCCATCGGCAGCCAGGCTCAGCATGTCGCTTACCTGGCCAAGTTCTCCACCATCCCCATGGGCCTGACCTGAGATTAAACACGTGGCTAGAGGAGAGGTCTTCTAGCTGTGGAGCAAGAAGAGGCTGCAAAGGGAGGAGGTTTGTGTTACCTGTGTGACAGTGGTGTCACCGACGAGATTTTAACCGGGGCTTTTCATACTCTGTGAGGAAACCCTTTCCTGCCCTAGGCACAAGAAACAAGCAGAGACGGTCTCCGAAAGCAGCCTTGTAGCTCGATTCTGTAGCACATGGTGTGTGTGGGGAGAGTAACAGCAATGGGGTTTTCCAGTAACCGATAAATTGCACATCCTACTCCTGCAAGAGGCCATAGCTTGTTTGGCTTTGAGAAGAGTTAGTGTTCGCCCTGGGGCCCGGGTTGACCCTCCGTATGCCGCTCCACTTGGGCAGCCCGGCTCCTGCCCTCTTAGAGCCCAGCCTGCCGCTCAGTGAGCTGTGTGGCTCCATGGAGGGTCACCAGCTCTCCATGGGCACCCGCACTGCTATGTCTGCAGAGCTGATCAAGCTCCTCAAAGGTTTCAAGGTTTGAAAACACCACAAAACTTGGGTTTTGGTGCGTGTATTTGAAGTCTCCCATTAGACCTAGATGACAGACTTACCTATCACATCGGATCTTACAGTAACCCCTCACCTGACTGACTGTATCTGCATCAATTGTCTTAAAAACGTGTTACAGAACAAACATGCAGAAACAACTCTTGAAGAAACCAAGCTGTGACTTGGTGTATGGGCATCTCTGGGAAAGATGTTCCCCATGGCCAGGATGCTGGCACATGGAGCGTTCAGTTGTACGGCTTTCCCCACGAGCGGGGCTAAAACAGGCTTGTGCAGAAAGCCTTTTCTGAGCACACCCAAGCTGTCAGGCGGTGGTGTGGGGGGTTCATTGCAGCTTTGCTTTGCTCCCCATCAAAAACACTCCCCCATTCTGGCTGGCTTCACCGCATTTGTATCGGTGCGTCCTGCCTGCCACAGGGTATTTCTGCATATGCTGTGACTTGTGGGAATAACTTGGCCACGGGCAGCAAAGGCAGCAAATGCAATAGTGACCATGACATCGTTACATGCAGATGTTGTACCACTAAGAGACTTTGCCACTTTCAATCTGGGCTGCTCTTCTCTGGGGAAGGCACAGGCACATCTAGCAGGAGACGTGGCAGCAGCGTCACCAGCAAATGCTGCGTGTTTTAATTCTTAAAAAAAAAATCCTGAACTTTCATGTTCCTCTTTTTCCTTCAAAATCTGCTTTCCTTTGCAATGGATGGTGTTAGCTGTGTCACTGCTTTGTACTTATAACCTCAGTGTTCCTTTGAGCTTCTCTGAAGTGAATGATGTATCTATTGGTGCCATTGAGTTACTTCAATTTTCCTTACAAGCAGCAGTAAGCGGAGGCTTTCTCAGAGACGTACCTGGCTGTGTTTAGAGGAACGAGGATGGGAAAACAGTCCCTAATGCATTACAGTTTAATACTAGAAGTAATGCTCTTTAACCAGGGGTGGTCTTTTCCAACACATTTAACCCGTATTGTTCCAAATCTGAAGTGTGCAGCATCACGACTCCATCCCTTGCACGAGATTGTAACTGAGAGCGGAGGAGCTTTCACTGTGCTGTGGCGAGCAGACACTGACTCAATAGACCGTAAAGCTTTGAATGCCAAAGTAATATTGTCTTCACTATGCACTACAGAAGATAAACCCAAGGTTTTAGGGCCAGACTCCATGCTCATTTCTCCTGGGGGATAGAGGACTTATGCGAGACAGACACTGCCATGAGGACTGCCCCCCAATAAACTTTTCAAGACCCTGGATTCCTTCCAATTTAACTTCTTTTACAAATCCCATAAGGTTTCCGTTGGCACAGGCTAGTTCTTTACTCTTACTGGTATATTTTGGGATGGAAAGCTCAGTGCCAGGGGACAACCCACCTAAGCATAAAACTTCATTGCAGATTAACTCATTTGGAGCTTTCAGACTCTTCCGTATATGACTCAAATGAAGTGATTTTTTTTTTTTTTTTGGCTTCTCACACCTGCATGCATTTGAGCATGCCTGAAGTCTTTTATAGACTCAATAAATTTGATTAAATAAACCATTCTGACAAGGAAGTAAAGCCAGATTTTTCTGCTGAATCATTGTCACTGTCCTTATTTTTATACCCGTTTCCCAAGCCCAATCCATGTTTGTGCAGCACCTGTCCCTCACCCCTCAACTCTGACCTGCAGTCCCTACAAGTGATAACCACAAATATACACCGTGCATTAGCAGTGAACAACCTTTATGCAAACCATCTGCACAAAAAATCCTCTTGCCAGAGCCCGGGAGTGAGGACATCACTTGGCCAGGATGTCACTATGGCTCTGACCTGCCCAGCTATCCCAAGGCATTCCTGGGCATGGTTTGGCGCTTGCAAAGATCAAAGCATTGGCCAGAACGTGGGAAGAGCTCCAGCTTAATTCTTGGTAGCAGAGCAAAGAAAAGAACCCATGGGTGACAAAAAAGAGGTGAGGGCCATAGAGGGAACATGGAAGTCATGAAAAGGTGCTGGAATTGTTAATGGCAATATTAACTGTCACAGTCAAGCCTTGTGCAGTTACAGGTAGTTTTTGTTTTCCTTGGCTCTGCCACAGCTGCTTGATACTTTCTGCCTGAATTCCCACCACCGCAAGGTCTGGGCTAATGCCCAGTCTGGCAATATGGGATAGTTGGCCCTTGACATGCAGTTACAGTATAACCCTGTCCTTTGCAGAACAAAGCAGAATCTGGCTTTGATGTTTGGACACGTGAAAATGTTTGAGTTTCATTCCTCGGTCATACATAATCTCCAAAGTCCAATGTTAGCACCAGTGTTAAAATCAATCCACTGTCCTCTGCACAGGTAAGGCTGTGACTTAACTTCTGTAAGGACTGATGTTGTCAGAGCCCTAATTATTGAAGGGGAAAAAAAAGCAAAGAAGAGCTTGTAAAGCAAAGTTTTATCCTGCATTGGATCCAGTGGATGAAAAAAAGATGTTTGGGGGCTCATAAGGTCGCAGTGGCTATAGCCCATAAGGCATTGAGGTTGTTTTCTCATTCCCCCCTTTGGTTTTCTAGCCCCTTCCCACCAGCCCATCCCATTCCTTACAGCCTTCTTGGGCCTTTGCAGAGGATGGGGTCTAAGTTCGGAGGGGGGGTGGCATCTTCTGGGAACATCATCAGCCCATGGGGCTCGAGGAGAGGGTGGGGGACCATCAAGACACTGGGAGCTCTCCCCCCACCAAGGCTCAGGCACCCCACCCCGGACAGCCGTCCCCTCTCAGGAGGGCAGACCTGTTCCCAGACAGCAGGCAGAGTCCAAAATTTCTGGGCTTGTGCAATGATTTGGGTTAAAGCAGGGAGCTGATTCTGTGCTGCAGGGGATCCTGGCTCAGCTGTACACACCCACACTCCAGCTGTGTTACAGTGGGTGGCATGAATCCAGACACACACACAAAGCTTTTTTTATCCCCAAAAACTGTACACAAGACACAGGGCTTGAACGCACAACCTCCTCCAGCCCTGGCAAGTGACACGTGCATTCCTAACTCACACAGATACATGAAAATGGTACCGTAGGTTATTACTGGTGTTTGCAACTCCCTTCTCCTCCCACTGGCGTGGTAAATGAGCTTGGAAAGATCTCTCCTTTCCTTAAATGTGAACAGGGAATGAGCTATCAGTGTGTCCTTGCTCAGTACATCCCACCTCTGCTCCTTTTGGGGACCTCACAGGAGTAAATTTTAATCAGATACAAGAAGGGGACTATAGAGAAGACAATTGGAAAACCTCGAGGAAACCCTTATGTCTGTGGAGAGGATATTTGTTGTTCTCTGACTTTGCAGGGATTTACTACAAGCTGATGCTGTCCTGCTAATGACGCTTCATGTGGAAAATAAATGTGTTGTTAAGCAGCTGATAAGGAAATAATGCAGTCCCAATGCTGGAGTGCGGCCGGGCTCACCCCAGGCTCCCTGGCCACTTCACCTATTTTCCAGCTCATCTGGCTTGATCTTCGCTTGCACACCCGCTCACACACTTGTGCCAGCTGCCAGCACCACGGGTACGTGGGCCCTCCGACTCATGGTCTCGAATTTAAGGAAAGGAGTTTAATAAAACAATAGGACAGACTGTGCTGATCAGGTATAGGGTGTGACCAGACAAGTGTAGGGACCAGCTGCCTATTTACACACACCCAGCCCTTTTTACCTCCTTGCCCCTCTATTTTCCTCCTAAATTCCTCTTTTTTCCCACCTTCAGTTCCTCCCCTAAACATCCCACCATAAGTCCTGTGCAATCCCAAAATGCTCTTCCCCTGCATGCCATAGGATGTCCCCCCTCCCTTGACAGCAAACCCCCTTAGTCCAGATGGTGATCCGGAGAGCTGCTCCCAATGGCATGTCTCGATGGGTCTCACGCCAGGACTGTGGGGCTGATGGCTCTGCTGGGACAGTCCTGGGAGGGACCTGGGCAAAATACTTGTTCCTTGGAAGTCCTTAATTTGGGTTCCACCTGGCAATGTGCCCCTGTGTTTCTCTGGGCTTGTGCAGATGGGCTTTTGATGGGCTGATGGCCCCCAAGAGGGGGCTGGGAGTAGCCTGGCAGGGTACTATTTGTCTCTCTGTGCTCCTTTGTGGGTGTGGATGAGCTTTTATCACATAACCCAACACCACAATAACCGGAGAGGCAGAGCAGCGATACATGTGAAGAAGGTAAAGAGAAAAGCCATGGTAACTGTTAAGCAAACAAGATCATTTCAGTGTTGACACCACACAGATCTGATAACCATGGGATCACGCAATTTATTTCACAGATAGCACCAGAACAAACAATGCAACAAGGACTTCCCAAATTAAAAGTGTAGCCGGTATCTGAACCGAATGTCATGAACAGGCTGCATTGTCCCAAATCCCCAGCGGCTGATGTCTATTGCTGGAATCTCCTCTTCTCTGTTGACCAGCTCCAGGTCATAGTGACTCAGCATCAAGAACACAAACAGTTTAATTTCAGCGGCAGCGAAGAACCGCCCAGGACAGATGGATACTCCTGCCCCCCAAGGCATGTTGAAGTATTTCAGCCTCTTCCCATTTTTGCAGAAATCTTTCTTGGTGCCGTCTGGGTTCACGAAGCGGTCGTACTTAAATTCATGAGGCTCAGGGTGGATTTCTGGATTCATCTGCACAGAGATGTGCGGGAACAAAGCCACCCTGTCTCCTTTGCGGAGAGTGTACTCTGTCCCACTGCTCGTCTTAAGGCTCATGTCCTGGAGGACAGCTCTGACCAGTATTGGGGCTGCAACCAGCCTCAGGGTCTCCTCCAGAGCACTGTCCAGAAGAGGAGTCTGGTTTAACATGTCCCTAGTGATGTTAATTGGTGGGCTCCCTGGCTTCGCTTCCTGGCTGTTCTCCCTTAAGACTTTATCCACCTCATCCTTCACAGCCTTCATAGCTTCTGGATGTTTCATTAGATACAAGAGGAGCCAGAAGGCAGTCGGGCCCGTATTGCCTTGTGATGCCCAGAGGAGCATAAACATGAAACGATCCCGCATGTACTCGGGGACACCGTTTTCTGCCAGAAGCTGGTCTTGATCACTTATCCACCCACTGATGTTGTCCTTCTGCCAGCTCTTCTTCACGGACAGCATGCTCCAGAAGAGCCTCTTCAGCTGTTCAGCTTCTATTTTGTCCTTGGGAGGCAATACACCATAGGCCAGGCGAGGGAAGAGGCGGTCGTACTTCCGAAACTCGTGGAACAGCTGGTTGGAGTGGATGCGATCTTGCTCATTAGCTTTTTCCTTGTTATCTGCCCCTTGGTGTGGCTCAGTGCCATACAGAGCCAGGTACCCGGCTCTGAAGACGATGTTGTAGCAGTAGTGGAAGAGGCCATCCTCTTGCCACACTCGCTTCTCCTCTCCTGAGCTCAGATTGAAAAGCATCAGCTTCTGAAAGTTCTCCATGGTGGCTTGTGTCATGACAGTGAGTCCGTCTCCCATCAGGTGCTTCGTGCTCAACGCATGAATTATGCTATGGTTGGCTTTGATGGACTTGTAGCCAAAAACCCGCAGGACCAGTTTAGATGCAAAAGTCTTAAAGTCTAGTTTAGATCGTGATTCCTTCACAATGGCTCCAAAGCAGAAGGGGTCCATCACGAAGGTGAAGTAATAGCCTCCGATCAGCACCGTGAAAATATCCCCGTGTTTTCTCTGCATACGTTTTAGAAACTCTGAACTGTCCTTTCTGAAATCCAGCGCGTAACCCAGCCAGGGAATGGTACCTTTGTCCAGAGGCGGCTCATCCGGTCTCCGTCTCCGAAATGCGCCCAGGAGGTAGAGCCCACCGAGCAGCGATGCTATCAAGGTACAGAGGACAATCACCCAGAGCGCCATGAGAGCTCTGCGCCCGTCCGGGAGCTTGAACTAGAGCTAGGCTGGGGCCGAAGAGTGCTTTTTATTCCCACCCAGCAGCTGATATGCAGATGCACAGCTGACAACCTCTGTCCCCATTGGCAACAAGTGTTTGCCTTTCCCCTGTGGAGCGCTCCAGCGTGTACTTCTCCCTTGATGAACAGAGATTTTTAAGGTGGAAGGTATGTTATAATCAAGTTGGAGTTAGCGGGCTCCATGCTGCTGGAGTTTCAGCATGTGCTCTGCAGCAGCTTAAGCAAATTCCCTTTTCTAGGCTGAATGGAGCCCAGTTTTTGAAAAAGAGAGTTGAGAGCATTTCACTCAGTGATTTCTGCCTTTAACACCAGGCTATGAACACGCACTGCAGGCTGAAAAAAGAGAGGAAGAGTGGATGTTGGAAATGCTACTGGAAGTGAGCTCAGGACCAAGGGAAGGGGGTTACAGCTGAGCTAATTTGGTCTCAAAAGCCAAGAGAAGGGAAGGTCTCCAAAATTTTGGTGTTCTCTGATGCACAGAGCCCCATAAGGGCTTTGCCAATGAGTGGTGCAAGCACTGCTAACCTGTAGAAAGGCAAAGCAAAGCAGGTGTGCTTTTCTCACAGGTGATGAGGGCTTGAATCAGTGGCATTTGCTTTGCATCAGATGAGTCCATCATCTGCGCGTGACCAAGTCCACCATCTGCATGTTGCCAAGTCCACCTCCTGGCTGGAGAGCAGCGGCGCCCAGAAGGACGACAGCACTTTCTTCTGTGCACATGCATACCCGATGCTCGGCGTGGCGAGTTGTGTCCCCTGCAGCCAGCGGAGAACCCCCAGCCCTCTGCCCTCCTGCTCCCACCCCTGGAGCTGGCATTTTTCCCCATTTTTTTCCCTTCTGCTTCTCGAACTCTCCTGCTCCCCATTCTCTGGATGGCATTCGGGGACAATGCCAGGGACCCCGTGCCCCAGCCGGCACTATGCCTCTGGGTGCTGCCACCCTGATCTACACAGCTGGTCACCACAGCCCCTGCCCCAGCTGCTGGTGCTTGGACCTCGCAGCACCCTCACGTAGGATAGAGAGTGACATTAGTGACATAGAGAGTGACATTGGCCAAGAAGGCCAATGGCACCCTGGGGTGCATGAAAAAGAGTGTGGCCAGCAGGTCGAGGGAGGTTATTCTCCCCCTCTACTCTGCCCTGGTGAGGCCACATCTGGAGTACTGTGTCCAGTTCTGGGCTCCCCGGTTCAAGGACAGGGAGCTGCTGGAGAGGGTACAGCAAAGGGCTATGAAGATGAGTAGAGGACTGGAACATCTTTCTTATGAGGAAAGGCTGAGGGACTTGGGGCTTTTTAGTCTGGAGAAGACTGAGGGGGGACCTTATCCATGCTTATAAATACTGAAGGGGTGGGTGCCAGGAGGATGGGGCCAGTCTTTTTTCAGTGGTGCCCAGTGATAGGACAAGAGGTAACGGGCACAGACTTGCTCATAGGAAGTTCCATCTAAACATGAGAAGGAACTTCTTTACTTTGAGGGTGGCAGAGCACTGGAACAAGCTGCCCAGAGAGGTTGTGGAGTCTCCTTCTCTGGAGATACTCAAAACTCGCCTGGACACATTCCTGTGCAGTCTGCTGTAGGTGAACCTGCTCTGGCGGGGGGGTTGGACTGGATGATCTCCAGAGGTCCCTTCCAACCCCTGTCATTCTGGGATTCATTCATTCTGTGATTACATGGAAAGAGAGTTAAGAAAAAGGATTTAATAAGGCGATAGGACAGACTGCTGTGAGCAGGCGCAGGGCATGCTGCTTACACACAACTAGCCCCTTTTACATCCCCCCCCCGCCCATTTCCCCCACCTTTGCCCTTCCCCTGAGCATTCCATCATAAGTTTTGCACAGTCCCACGAGCCCTCCTCTGTATGGGATCACAATCTTCATCTTAGTTTTTGCTTCCCAGCTGCTCTTCCCTTCCACATTCCCTCCCAGTGACCTGACCCGTGGAGTGAAGGACTCATCACAGCATCAGATAAATATTTATTCTGGCATTTAGGTTTTTTTAAGGAAAGCTCCCAGCCTTATCATTTTGGAAACACACTGTAGCAATGTTGGCAAGCAAAATAATGGCAGTGAAAACAAATTCACCTTTCTAGATCAACTCAAAACCCTTCTCAGTCCTACCAGTAGTCTTGTCTAGCAATAAAATTAAGGTGATGAGTGTTTTCTCTTAAATTATTAATTTTATTTGTATAGTTCTAGCCCGGGTAAGGCTCGAGAGTATTTGGGGTGAATAGTACCTTTAAATAAAGGTCAGCAAACTAATAACCTTGAACTTTAAAACTACACTGGGTAATAAGGATTGGCTAACAGCTATCCATGACTCTTCTCTTCAAGGCCATGCTCTCACTCTGTAGTGAGAACACAAGCCAATATTTATGTTAAAGACAGTATCTGCAGATCTTTTTTACCTTGTCAAAATGGATCTTTGGGAAGGCAAATACCTCCACCACTGTTCTGCTGAGCCCATTTTTTTTCCTCTTTCTCACTGGCTGTTACTGGTTTGAACTCCGTTGCTGCTGTGATCGAACTGATCTCGAATGGTGGACTTGGCAGTGTTAGGTTAACAGTTGGACTCAAGGATCTTAAGGATCTTTTCCAACCTAAATAATTCTATGATTCTATGATTCTACGAATCAAGAACCTGTCCCTCAGAAAGACACAGTTTCCCGCTCAGCAGACCCGAGTGTAGCACAGCTCATTGTAACGGAGAAACCCATCATTGGTCAGACAACCCAGTTTAAAATGACCTAATTCCTCCTGTTGTCTCTCCCGGTAGACCAAGGGACAAGCCCAGTTGAACACATCTACCCAGCAGACGGCAAGAGCCAGGAGAAGCAAAGCCACCCCCAAGGCTGAGCTTCTGGTCACCCATGTCTAGCCTGATAGATGAGCGTGTCAAATCCATTCCCCAGCCCACACCACGAGCTGGAGGGACAATGGGATCGCTCTCCTCCACCAGCCCCTTTGGGATCTACAGGAGAGAAGTTCTGCACAAGTTTCAGTTTGCATTTTTAGGGGCACAACATCTAGATAAGCCAATCCTTCATCCACTAATGCCTGACATACTCTAGACTGGAGCTGGGCTTCTTCCACCCAGGGCAATCCTTTTAAAATAATTCCAGTTACAACAGAAACAACTCCCACATGTACTTTTCCAGTCCCAACGGGGAAAATCTTCATCTCAATGCTGGCGCTAGGATGAGATATCTGGTTATGCAGTGCTGTGGGCTCACACCAACACCATCGCATGGCCAGGACCAGTAAAATATAGCATAGAGGGCATACGCATAATGTAAACAACGTAAATATTTATCATGCATTTGTGATACTCAACATTTCTATCTGAACTGCATATCTGCTGTAAGACTGGCTTGTCTCTGAGGGTTGGATGTCAAAGAAAGCGCTTCTCCTGAAAATGGCCCAAGGAATCTTCCGTAAATATAACCTGAATCGTTTCTTCACAAAAGCATAGAGCAAGGGGTTGAGACAGCAGTGGACAAAGGACAAACTCTCCGTGATCTGCATGGCATAGTCCAATTGCCTACTGCTTTCACAGCTCCTGATCACACCGACATCTTGCAGGGAGTGAAGGATGAGGACAATGTTGTAAGGGGACCACAGGACAAAGAAGACACCCACCAGAGTAAAGACTAAGCAGAGTGCTCTCCTTGAGCCAGGCATCTGAGACATGGTGAGGACACACGCTATGCGGGAATAGCAGAACATCATGAAGAGGAAGGGAAAAAGGAAACCCAGGGTGTTTTGAATGACCCGAAAGACAACTTTCCAAAATAAGTGTTTCTGGCCATAATAATGGGTGCACATGATGGTTTTGTTGTGGATTTGTCTTGTGCTGGTGAAAAGGCCATCAGGAATGGAGAGGAGTATGGAAAGGACCCATACCACCAAGACGACGAGGATGGACTTCCTCCATGTCATGAAGCTGCGAGGAGAGCAAGCGTGAACTATCTGCAGATACATGTCCAGACTCATGCAGCTCACAAAAAAGATACCACTGTAGAAATTCACAGTGTACATGGCATTTAAGACCGGGCACAGTATGTCCCAGGTCACCCACTGAGAAATGTACAGAGCCCAAAAGGGAAGGGTTAGTAGCAAGAAGAAGTCTGAAACCACCAGATTCAGCAGATACACCTCGGTCATCTTCTTCTTCTTCTTGATGTACATAATGAGGACAATAAACAGGAGGACATTTCCAGCCAACCCGACCAGGAAGACCACAGTGTAAAAAGATGGCAAGAATACGCTGCTAAAGGAGAATACCTCTTCTTTTGTGCAGAGGCCATACTGCATGTAATCCTCCTCGTCCAAGTACTCATAAGGATAGTCGCTCGAATTGGCAGCATCCAACAAGGTGGCAGCGGTTGTTGCCACCTTTGAAGTTGCGTTTGAGAAGTGGCTGCCTAGGAGCAAAAGACAAGCAAAGGGGATCAAAATGTTGTTCCAATCCACTCAAGAAAGACAAACATCACATCACAAAGGGTTTTCCTCTAGGTCATAGGTTCAAATTTCTGTCACTTCTGATAAGTATTTTGTGTCCTGCACTCCTTGGCCTTTGCCTATGGTATGCGGACAGCTGTCAACACATACATATAAAAAAATAATTCTGGTTTCCTTACTCTGACACATTAAAACTTGAAAGTAAACGAGCACAGTCTCCTCTGATATAACTCAGCACTTCCTCCTGACACCACTGCAAGCTTTTGAGGAAGTTTCTGCTCAAAATTATGGGAAATCCACCACCACACCCCACTGTGAGCTGCTTTAGATTCACCCGGGTCGCTACTGAGAAAGAGGTATCTCAATTCTCAGTGACGTAGAACCTGCCACTGGCACCTTTACATTGGTGGGGCTGCTCCCAGAGGTGAAATGCTGAACATCTCTGTGCTCCTGGTAGGACACTGACCCCTCTCCGTGCCAACTCTAGGACACCAAGGCATGGATTCTTGTAAAAGATATAAGTGGAAAATATGGAATCATAGAATGGTTATGGTTGGAAAGGACCTTAAAGATCATCTAGTTCCAACCCCCCTGCCATGGGCAGGGATACCTTCCACTAGATCAGGTTGCTCAAAGCCTCATCCAAGGTAAGGACATGTAGGCACCAGAATCAACTCCTGAATCAAGGTTAGAGGTAGAGGTTAGATTTAGCTGGAAGGATGTTGCTGGAGTCAGTCCTGCGTGAGACGAGGCATGGGTTGAAAACCTGATGACCGAGGAGGGCGAGGGCCGTGTGGTCAGCCGCTCCCCAGGACGCAGGCTGATGTCAGTGTTTAGACAGCTGCAGCCCAGATTTCAGGAAATGGCGACTGATTTGGAGAGCTTCTTATTTCTGGAGTGTGATTTTCAGAAAAAACAAACCCACACGAGAACACTACAAGGGTTTCATCTTCCAAAAGCCACCCAAATTGGGTAACGGCTGTCGCTGAAGAGCCCATCGCCCATGGTGGGAGACGGGATCTGCCTGAGCCACCTCCCGTCAGTACCATGAAGGTTAATGTGGGTTTTAAAAATCAAGACTAATCTCCCATCTCTGACAACAAACCAGGGCTGTCACAGAGGAAAACCAGTGCAAATACCCCTCCACCCCTAAAATACACCAGTTTTCAGCCATGGCCAATGCTGCCCACCATTCCCCCGGGGCTCATTTTCCAACAATCCCAAAACATGCATGGCTGTGCAGTCCCTGCCTGCAGTCACTCCCGCCTTGCTCTCCTCGAGGACCTATTTTTTCCCATTGCCCAAGAGACCTGCAGCCACCGAGTAATGAGAAAATGAACCTGTTGGTCCCCGGTTGTGCTCTGCATCCCAAGGAGTACATACCCCACGGTGGCTCTGCAGCTTCTAGGGACGGCTCCCTCCCCACGAACACCCAGGGAGAGGGGAGCCCCTCCACCCCAAGTGGGTTAAGCAAAGCACCCAAGGCTTGGAGTGGGGTGCTGAGGATGCCTGTGGGTGTGCAGCCCATAAGGGTTGAAGCTGTGGACATACCTGTTGCGGTCCCACGTTTAAAATTGCTTAAATACTCATTCCAGGCAATTCCAGGCAGCTGAAAAGAAAAGAAAATTTGGTGTGGGCTGGATTGAAATGGTTTTTTGCTGTCTTGCACTTCTTTGGTGAGTGCCACAGGGCACTTTAGCTAGAGCAGCCATGGAGAGCAGAGATCTGCTGCGGGAGAATGCCAGAAAAAGACTTTTCTGGGAATGAGCTTTTTTTCTTTTTTCTGTTTCATATTTTGGAGGAAATTCATCTTTAGCCATATACAGTTCTGACTGTATGCCTTCGAGAGGAACCCAAAGCTGCCCACCCTTCTGATTACAGCAACACCCAGCGAGACTCCTAAACACTTTCCCCCCCACACACACCCTCTGCACCCACATCAGGACAAGCCATCCCCAAAATTTCCATTTCTGGGTCTCTTCCAGCCCACTGAGACACCTTTTCTCCCTCTGCCGTGTCCTGTCACGCTGGCACTGACATTCACATCCCCCTCCCGTAGCTCATAGCAGAGAACTGACCAATGCAACGTGGGCTGAGCTCAGAAATTAATCCCAAGCCTGCCGGAGCACCAGCGCTTACAAGCTGGCTAACTTTCAAGAAGAAAAGAGAATCTCTCCAGGTTTCTTGTGCAGCTTTGACTACAAGCAAGAAGCAGAAAATTCACTTACAGGAGCTTCTTCTCTACTGCGGGCAGTTCCCATCCTGCCGGAGGTTTGAATCAGGCTTTTAGGAACCTCTTTTACTTGTGTAAGAGCATGGGCAGGAAATGTGAGCTCAGTGTGACCTCCCTGGTTTTGTTTTGCTTTTCCTGGTGTTGATCAGTGGGTGACAACACTGGAGGAATCAGTGATGGCGACAGCTCCGCACCCAACCTGCCCCGTGGCAGGTGGATTCACCAAGAGAAATATGTTATTTTTACCCATTTCCATGTTCGCCACTGTCAGCTGGTGTACGCACGTGCTTGCAATTAAAAGACATCCTATAATAAATATATACGGGTAAAATATGCATTAGGAGAGAGCAAGAAGCTGCTCACAAAGCTGAGGTGCCAGACCCGCACACGGGGACGCTACAGGTGACAGCAGTTTCATTAGCCCAGCAATTAAAATGAAGTAAGTTTTTGGTTTTAATTGAGTTTCTCCCCTGAAGCACACATCATGCAGAGCTGCGGGGAATTAAATGTGCCTCTGAGAGTCACTGGAGAAAGTAGACTTCACCGTCATTTATTACAAGATTTTAACTCAATTCGGGAGCTGGTAATTGCATAGGTGGGGTTTTTTTTTGTTTCAGACTCTGCAGAGCCCTAATGGCTTTGGCAATTAAAGTAACCAGATTACCCGTAATGGGAAGCACATTCAAAGAGGTACAGCGGTACTAACAAATGGTTAGCTGAGCCACTTTCTTTTATGCTGCCGAAAATGCCGCATGTCAGCAGCGGAGGACCAGCAGCTCTGCTTCCCCCCATGCTCGGAGATGGGGAGGCACGAACACCGCACCGGTGTGCCGCAAACCGGGCAGGGTTTTTGGAGAAAAGGACTTTTCTTTGCTGTTTTGCTCTGATGAGTGGCCCCCGGGTTTAGCGGAGGGTTTCAGGCATCTTCAGGATCCCAGGGGATTTTTCCTTCTGCTCCAGAGTTCAGTTAAAGTCAGGAGCAACTTCTAGGTTGTCTTTGGACTTCTAAACCCACTGCCTGGCGCACAGCGGGGGCTTGAAAGCTGAATTTCAGGAAAAAACAGTCAATAAGTCAATTCACTGACAGGAAGAAGAAAATCAGATGAGGGAAAGCCGGGCTCTGACTCTGCCCTTCGCTAAAGAGCTTCCACTCGAAGCCAAAGTGTGGGTTTACGCCGACCTGAGAAGCTTTTGAAGCGAAAAGCCGCCGAGTTGCAGGAAAAGCTGCAGCCTGCTTTCCCATCCTGCGAACGGCGGCCTCACCCCCCCGTTTGGGGGTGAAGCAAGTCGCCCAGCTCAGCCCCCCCTCCCCACCGTTGCAAACCCCAGCTACCGCCGCCCAGCCGCGCCCGGGGCGCGGGGAAACGCCCTCCGCTCCGGGCAGGGCCGCGCCCCGCGGCGCAGGGCCCCGGCGCCGGCAGAGGGCGCGGGCAGCGGGCCCGCCCCATGCCGCCCCCTAGCGGCGGACAGGCCAGCCGCCGCCGCCTGCCCCCCGTGACTCCGCTCCCGCCGCAATGCGGAGAGGCCTCCGCGGCGACGTCACGGCCTGCCCCGCCTCCCCGCAGCGGCCGGGCTCTGGATTGGCTGGCGGCGGGCGGGCTTGCCGCGCGGCACGCCGGGAGCTGTGGTTCTCAGCCGGGCCGGAGGCGCGGCCGGCGGCCGCCCAGGGCGGAGGGGGCGGGGCGAGCCCGGCCAATAAGAGGCGGGGGGCGGGGCCAAGCGCGGCAGACGCCGGCCGGTATCGGGAGCCGGGAGCGGGAGCGGCCGCCGCAGCGTGGTGGTGAGGGCCGGGGCCTCCGGGGGAAGGTCGGGCTGCGGGGCTGAGGTGGGGGACCCGGGGCGGGGGGGGGGGAAGTGGGGCCCCGCGGAGGTGGGGGGCCGGCTGGGGCGCGGGGAAGCTGTGGGGGGTGGCATCCTGCGCAGATGTAGGGGCAGAGGCCCTGTGTGGGTGGAGGCGCCTGGGCCTGGAGTAGGGCAGAAGCCCGGTGTGGGGTGCGGGGACCTGGGGCTGGGGTAGGGCAGGGCCCGGCCCGGTGTGGCTGTGGGCGGGGGGAAGGCAGCCTGGTGGTGCCCAGGGCCGCCCCCTTGCCGAGAGGGGCGCTGGGACCCGCCACTTGCCCGCCCGTCTTCCTCCACCCGTGTCAGAGCTGTCCCCCGTGGGCGGCCGCGCAGGTGCCCCGTGCCTCCCTGCTGTGGGTGTCGGCAAGGTCAGGGCAGCCGGGGCGTGTGTTTCACCTGGCTTCCTCTGCCCCACGGCTCACTCTGTGAGCTGAAGGTCGTGGAAACCTCTTACAGTGGACAAATCGATTTGCTTCTCGATATCCTTTTCTTGTGTAAATCTCACCCCTGGCTGTCTCCACCTTTCCTGCGTGACGGAGTGCTCTCATGTTTCCTTCTCCGAATGAGTCAGGCTGAAATATAACTTATATTTAGCGAATAAGGGTAACTGTAGCAAGCACAGAGAGACCAAATCCTTTGGTCTGCAGAGGAAACGGTTTGTACGTTTAGTTTAAAAAACGGCCAGCCTGCTGAAACGGATGCGCACAAAATGCTGCGGAACCAGGGAATACAGCCACGTTTGAAATGTGTCTTTTGCATGTGTTTAGTAACCCGCGCTTAAATTAAATTCCTATTGGCTTATTTCAAGAGCTTGGAGTACTTTCACCTGAGGCCGAGCTGTATTTTGCTGCTGAGCGTGTTGATGGCAAACCTGGAACAATACGGGTAGAAATTTTTCTAGCAGAGACCTTTGCGACGTTGCTGAGCTCATTGTGCTAGCAGGGATAGGCACTCGCTGGAGAACGGTGCTCATGCCGGGCGCTGAAGAAGGACCGGGTCTTGGTGTAATACGTGACGGGGACAGCACGATGAGCTGGCAGGTTTTGGCGGATGGTCTCACTGGTCGGGTGATGATGGCTCAGTGTGTAGAGCCACTGCTGGGTTGTTGTGGGGTTTTTTTCCCCTTGGGGGCAGGTGAGAAATCACCTGTGCTGCGGTGGAACCTCTGCTCAGCCTCCTGATGTGTCCCCACATCAGTCTGTGCCCAATGAGGGCTTCGAGATTCCCTCCGGCTCCTCGGCAGCTGCCATTTTACACTCTGTGCTCTCCAGCGGGAGTTTCTAACTCTGTTGAAGTGGTGAACGAGGTGGGATAGGCCGTAGTAGTGACTGACGAGCTGCCAGGTAGGGCTGACCTTCCGCAGCAGCTTGCGCTTTCCACCCAGAGTGCTGCGGTTGCTGTTCTTGGCAGGGAGTGAAAGGGGAGGAATGAACTTTTCTGAGGTCAGAGCTGCTATTAAGGAATAGCCTGTGACAGCAAAGCAGCGTGGTGGAGGATGGAAGTCCTAAAAGGAAACGCAGGCAGCGACCAAAGTGTTCAGTGGCTTCTCACTGCCTGTGAGCATGCGGGGGGCCGCTGGGATCTGTAATGGTGTGAAAAGGGATGGCAGGAATTTGTTGCTTTGCTACTTTTTTCTTTTTTTTTTCCTTTTTTTCTTTGCCTGTCCTTACCTGTTCTAGTATGCAATGACCTTGCTTCCCAAGACTTCACTTGAATTAAATCATCTGTATGTGGCTCATCAGCTTGAGTCTAGCTCCTGTGCTTGTGACTGACTGCTTGGACATTTGTGACTAGTGGAATACGCAAGGGATTTTCTTTTTCTGAAAGTTCTCTTAACTTGGTGTGTCCAATACCTGAAGAGAGACTCTTTGTCTTCGCAGCCACCATGTCATCCGGTCAGGAATCCGTTTTCTCCGAGTATGAGACTGACACCAGCCAGACATCAAAGCTGTTAAGAAAATTTAAAGAGACGCCATTTGTACCCATCGGTAAGTTTAAAGATGAAGAAATTCGGTTACATAGATCTTTCTCTTCGTGGGCAATCAATACGGCAAACACCGTCCCTGGTCACCGTTTTCCTGTGAACAGCAAATTACTTTGAAATTACTTCCTCATGTAGGCTTTGTGGGAGCTGCCCGGAACGGTATTTGTTCTGCAAGAAACAGGGAAATTAATGAGGCCAGTTATCTTAAATAGAAAACTCAGGACCTACAATTACCAAAAAAAACCCCAAGCCAACAAACCCTGAACAACTGTTTAGGTGAGCTTAACACCCATGTTTAGGTGATCCTGTTAGGTGGTAAGATGTTTTGTAGCTGTTCTGGAGTACATTTACAGGGAATTATGTGATGACTACGAAGTGACTTTCAAGCTAACGAAATACAAACCAGAAGTATCTCTAAAATACAGCCCGCCTGGAAACATTTCACCCTTCTCTGCTGCCATCCCTTAGTTTAAAATGCATTTTCTTAGTAGGTTTTGTGGTATGCCATCTTGAGGAGGTTGTTAAAAGTTCTCAGCCTCTCTGCCGAGACCCCGGAAAAGCCTCTGAGGGGGGAGAGGGGATCAGTCGTGTTTGTCCTGAGAACTTTCCTCTGATCAGCAACTGCCTCTGACATGAGATGTGTTTTCATTTCCAGCTGCCTTAAGTGGAGAGCAGTCGGGTCACTTGGGGTGAACTGCTCCAAGCGTTTGCCAACAGATATCCGTCACCGGTTTCTGTGGTCACAGGACTTTGCTCTCCAGCTTGCTAGGGTGTGCTATGGACTCCACAAATTTGGGTTCTCCCAAGCAGATTGGCAGAACTTAACTTCAGCCTGTGTCAGAGCTAGTTTGGAGGCCCTAAACCTCTTAATTAGTAATTAATGAAGCTACCACGTGGATCACGCACCAGTGAAGTAAGGGTTTACAGCTTCACGAGCGGTAATACTCCTGTTCAGGGAGACAAGCTGCGTGGGCTCTCGGCAGTAGAATATATGCAGCGCTTAAAACTTGGCAGCCTCCTTTGAACGGTGTAAATAATCATCCTAAATATGGAATAAAGTGGATGGAATTGGGAAATGTTGTTCATTGCTGCTCTGTATTCTGTGAGAGCATCAGTGTACACAGGTTGGGGTTGGCCCAGCTGGGGCTGTGTTTGGTCTGTTGAAAGACTAAAAGTGAATGCCAGCCCCGTGACCGAGACCTTGCTGAACCTCTCTCCTCACAGTGCGGGACAAGTTAACATGTGACTTGTCCTGTCACAGTGAAAGTTGGCCAAACGTGACAACACCCAAAATTGCAACCTCAGCAGGCTGGTGGGTATGTCAGGCTGCATCCACACGCTGAGTGTCCCAGCTGCAGCTGAGCCACGTTCCTGGGTGTGAGCTTCCTTACAGGAAAGAGGGTGCAAGCAGCATGTGTGCTTCCTGAAAAATATCCAAGAAACTCAGACACCTTAGAATCATAGAATTGTTTAGGTTGGAAAAGACCTGTAAGATCGAGTCCAACCGTTAACCTAACACTGCGAAGTCTATCACTAAATCATGTCCCTAAGTGTCACATCTAAATGTCTTTAAATATCTACAGGGACGGCGACTCCACCACCTCCCTGGGCAGCCTGTTCTAATGCTTCGCCACTCTCTCAGTAAAGAAATTTGTCCTAATATCCAGCTTAAACCTCCCCTGGCACAACTTGAGGCCATTTCCTCTTGTCCTATCACTTAGGATAAGAGACCAACACCCACCTCTCTGCAGCCTCCTTTCAGGTAGTTGTAGAGAGCGATAAGGTCTCCCCTCAGCCTCCTCTTCTCCAAACTAAACGACCCCAGTTCCATCAGCTGCTTCTCATAAGACTTGTGGTCTAGACCCTTGAGTTGCTGCTGTTGATTTTAATGCTAGTGGAAATCTCTCACTGTTCTCCGCACTGACTTGCGCATTGAATGAGATAGGACTCAGTGAAAACAGTAGACAGGCCAGGACTTGCCATCTACACAAAAACAGAGTGATCAGATCAAAACATGATTATTCCCAAGATACCTTGTTTAGATGGGTCACTTCGCACATCTTGACGACTTGGCTCTCAATTCACGGGGATGCTTTCCTTGCCTTGTAGGGATGGCTGGCTTCGCCGTGGTGGTTGGCTACGGGCTGTACAGACTGAAGCACAGAGGCGACATGAAAATGTCGCTTCACCTGATTCACATGCGTGTGGCAGCCCAGGGCTTTGTCGTGGGAGCGATAACGTGTGGTACGTATCGAACGGGAGGCTGTCCTCGGCACTGGTGCACCATGGAGAACCTGTCGCAGCTCTTCTCCTAGGGGGTAATACAGTGTGTGTGAAATATCCTCGACTGGAAGCGTCCAGGCCGTTATATTTCAGGATGTTTACACTTATTACTGGTGTTTGCTCAGCCTTCCTAGAGTAACGTCATGTTTAAGTAAACGTATTTAATATTAAATTGCACTAATTTTGAGAGTAGAAGTTTTGACTACTTTTAGATGTGGGAAATATGTGAGGTTCTGCAGGTGTCAAAAGTAGAGGCAAAGAAAAAAACCTATCTGACATTAATATGTTGCTTTTTCTGAAACATGTTGCTGCTTCTGAATTTAATGCATTGTGAAGGCTGTGGTATTATATAGTTTATATATATATATATATTCAGGACTGGAATGGTGTTCCTGAACATACTGAATGATTTGTACATCCCAGGTCTCCTCTAAGTATTGCAGCTGTGTCTGTGTGTAAATGTATATCCCATGAAACACTGTTTGTCTATACTGCACCTCCCGGAAGGTACAACAGAAAAGCTTGACTTTGGCTGCAAAGCAAACTAGAATTGGCTGGGGATCTGCATTTTCATATACAGTATATTTTCCTATCTAGTTTCTCTGTATATGAAGAATTTGATGGTTGGACTTGATGATCTTACAGGTCTTTTCCAACCTTAGTGATTCTGTAATTTTGTAGTGTTCATCACTGCTATTAAAAAAAAAAATGCAGACAGCGGAAGAGGAAGGGAAACGTTACTTCTGTTGCTCAGAATATCACTTATTATTCAGATTTTGAAACCCATTATTTCCTATTTAACCCAGCTTTCTAATTGTGCTTGTATTTCTGTCTTGTAGGTGTGCTGTATTCAATGTTTCGGGAGTACGTGGTGAAGCCCAAGGAGTAATGGAAAGCTGACTGAAATCTCTGTCCTGGTGGTGGCCTGTGTACTGCAGCTATAAACCTCCTAT
Organism: Gavia stellata; assembly: GCF_030936135.1. Classification (NCBI taxonomy): domain Eukaryota; kingdom Metazoa; phylum Chordata; class Aves; order Gaviiformes; family Gaviidae; genus Gavia; species Gavia stellata. Next base: position 3,656,247 of record NC_082599.1, read on the forward strand.
CGAGGGGTTCTTGAGGAGAAAAATAATACATGGTGTTAGACAATTGCCCTATATCTATTTTCTGTATGGTACACTGTCTTGAAGCTGGCAGCCTAAATGATTGCGCACTGGGGGAGTGGGTATCAGGGTCTGGTTCTTTCTGATTGACACTACCATATCCCAGTTTTTAGGGGATACAGTAGAGTACAATCCCTTTATCTTCCCCTCGACTGTCAACTCTTTTTTAAAATTGGTGACTTCTTTTTGCTGCCCTTGCCCAAAACCACAAAGTCTGAACTAGCTTCTCTTAGGCCTCGGGCAGAACGTGGAGGCCACGTCTGTAAGATAGTGTCGTGAGTGCTTTGCTGTCATTTTCTATCCTGTATATTTGTCAGCCTCCAGCTTTGTAATTTAGAAGCTTCCAGTAGCACTAAATGACTTCTAAAATATTGAGAGAGATATAAACATCTATTTTTTTTTTATTTAAGGCATGAGATACATATTTGGTATGTTGCAGCTATTTAAATGTTATATTTATTCATTGTTAATGAAGACACAGGCTCCCTATTTTTACTATAGATTTTCAGACTCTTGGATTACTATATTTTGTAACTTTATTTACAGTGTTCTTCTGAATAACATTTAAATGTAACATTTAAAATACATATTGTGAAAACTAAACTTTGATTTGGTGTTCTAATGCTTTTAGTAAAAGTCTATGATCTAGCTCTGATTTCTGCGTATCATTCCCTATAGAAATTTTAAAGCATTTAAATCTGAAAAGCTCCCATTATCCTCAATGAGATGTTAAAACCCATCCCTGTAAATTGCCACTGTTATTTGACACTCGAACCCCTTGTATCTCCAACAGCAGTCACAAAAATAAATGTGTTGATAAAGCCCATTTGTAAAAACCTCATTTTCTCCAGTTAGCTTACATTCCACGGTGACCGTATGATGTCTCTTTGTAATAAATACTGCAAGGTACATACTGCACCTCTGTCTGTGACATTGTACAGAACAGTGGGAGATGAAATATGAATAAATATGTGAGCACTGGAGATAACAGGTGTTTGGTTATGGATTTGGGGGGGGGGGGGCCCACCCTGTGCATGCAGCCTCCTGCGGAGGTATGAGGTGAGCTTATATATACGTGAATATAGATCACCTGAGAGGGTGCAATGCTACTGGAAAGGGCATTCCCAGTCAGTACAATCCGGCTGTCCTGGACTGCTTGCTCTCACAAGCCTCCCTCACCGGGGTGGAGCTGGGGAGGGTGTGAGGAGGCACCTCTCCACCGGGCAGAGACCTTTTCCTGTAACTGCCCTCCTCTTCCCCGGCGTGGAGCGAGCTAAGGAACATCTCCGTTCCCGTCCCGGCTGTAACCCCGAGGGGCCGGCCTTTCTGCGGGAAAGGGAGGCCCTGCAGCCGGGCTGCGCTACCGCGGAGAGGGCAGCTGAGGTGAACTGTCATGGCGGCCGGGCTGAGGGGAAGGGCGCGAGCTCCGTCCCTCCGGCGGCGACGTCCCGCGCTCGGCGCATGCGCGGTGCTGCCCTTCCCCTGCCCTTGGCGCCGGGGCCGGCCGGCGCGCCGTTGCTATGGTAACCGCGTGGGGCGCCGGCTGGGCGGGCAGCGGGAGCCGGAGCAGCAGGGCCCGGCCCTGCCGCGGCGGGCAGCCGGCGGGAGAGGGCGGCTGGCGGGACCCTCCCGCTGCCTTTGGGGCCGGGGAAGGCGGTTTCGGTAGGCAGGGGGGTGAGGGAGGCGCGGGCCGCCGGCCCGGGGGTGGGGGAGGCAGCGCGGCGCTGTCAGGCCGCAGGACGAGGCGGGCGTTGGGCGGGGAAGAGGGGGAACCCCCTCTCCCCACACAGCAGCTCTGTGGCAGATCCCTCTGCGCCAAGTTTGGCCTCGGTATCCAGGTAGGCTGGAGGACTAAAGGTTGCCCCCACTCGTACCCACGAGCCTTGTGGGCTGTGCGGAGGCACCGGACTCCGCTCTTTGCACTCGTCAATCCTTCATGCTCCTTGTCCACGCCCGTGTCCGGAGGCAGGTGGAGGTAAAGCTGCTTGCAGTGCGTCTCTGCCCACACAGTACATCATACAGGCACACAGGGACATAGCGTGCAGTTTGGCACTTTATCAGGATGATTGCTGCCTCAGTGTGAGAAAGGGCCTGCGTTAATTCCTCAGCGGAGGGTGTGCCTTTGAAAGTTTTTACTGATTGTGTTTACTAGACCAAAGGTGCACTAGATTTTCTGCTGACAGTAAATGTCAAACAGAAGGAGAGGGGGCTGGAATACATCAGAAAACTGATCATCTTTAGTCATACTAAGTAAAGCTCTAGATACTTAAATGGGTAGCAATATTATCACTTTAATGTTATCACTTAATGCTTAGAAATTTGGGGGAAAGACGTAAGCCACACTCTCGCTGTCTAGTGCCCAAAAGGAGCATTAGGACAAACAGAGATCTTCCTTCCTCTGTCAGTCCCACATTAGCCCAGAAACAGGGGGATCTGCACCTTTCTTTGAAACATGGGAAGGAAGGCTGGATGGACCTGGGTCACAAACATTCTGTGTTCCTTTAGTCAGTATGACGTGGTTGCCACTTCACTTGGATTTGACCCCAACTTGCTCTTCTGTAAGAAAAATGTTTATTTAAACAGATCTGTTGAAAAACATTTTAAAACATTGCTTTTTGAATGCTAGAGTGAAAAAGACACGAAAACTTTTTTGAAGACTGCTTGAAAGCCATTTATGGACAAAGGCACTTGAAGCAAGACAGCGGGGCTGAAGAGCACAGTGGCTGAGAGGAGGAGGTGGCAGGGAGACTGTGCAGAGGTCAGTGAGGAAAAACCGCGAAGCAGCTGCTAGAAGAGGATGTTTTTCAAAGCTATGTTGATCTCTGCTCTCTGTCGCTTTTTATTTTCTTCTTGTTATGCTTTTAGTAAACAATGGAGTCAGACATAAAAGTGAATGAACATTCTAAAAGCCAGTTTAAGGCTTATCAAGAACAACAGCAAAGGCGGCTGCAAAATCTAATGGAGAGGAAGAAGGAAAAGCAGAACAGTCAGAATGGTGATAATGGCAACACAAAGGAGACTTTCCGAATCCCGGGTGATCTAAACCTGTTTGAAACAGGACAACCTGTAAATGAAGATCACAGCAAAAGGTAAAGGTGTAGCAGCACCGTTCCTTCAGGAAGTCACAGAAGTATATTTTGCATATGATCTTGTGAAACTCATACTAAGTTGACAGAGCTGTCTTTCTGTCTTCACATATTGGGCTTTCATTGTCCTGAGAAGACTCTCGCTGTCCCTAACATGTTTATCCTCAGAGCATTGCAATGTGCTCTTTATTAGTGTTTCACAAATGAAGAGCGGAAGGAGAGAGTGGTTAAGGGTGACATGCTAGGGGCAGCTAGGTACTATCTGATGAAATCCATTCATTCAGGCTCACTAACATCCTCGGAACTGTTGGTTAATTCCTGCCTAGCCTTGTAAACGGGTTCCCTACATGAATGATTTCCAAAGACAGGTAAGGGCAAAGCAGCTAATGGGTGCAAGCCAAAGGCCTGCAGTGCAGAAAAGTGTTCCCCTGGCTATCTTTGCAATATAACCTGATTTAGTAGATCAAAAGACAGCCAGCTATATAGGAAGGTCCACAGACAGAGTTGCCTCCTGGTTAAGACACTTGTCAGGGTTATACAAGGTAGGGTTTTAAATCTTACTGGGGACAGGGGTTTGGGTCTTACCTCACCTATTGGGATAGTATCTGGATTACCAGCACATTCAACATTCTGGTGTGGATCTCCCTTGATCTTGTTTTTGGAGCTAAGTGCATAATTTAATTTACTGGAGCAGAAATTTGAAACCCCAGCTCAGATCATTCATCTTCCTCTTAGGATATAGTCAGTTTCTTTTTCTGACCCAATTAATATTTTTTTTACAAACTAGAACAGGTCTAAAGTTGGACACATCGCAAAGATTTCTGCTGTTACTACAGCATTGGCTATTCAGGGATTTGCTCCCTATTAGTGGTGAAGCCAGCTGAAGAAATTCCTGCTTCTGCTCGCACTTGCAACTGTGCTGATACAGCTGTTTGTTGGAAACTGGATTTACTTTCTGGGGGAAGGGTACTTTTATCTCAAGTCATTTCATTGACCTAATTTACAGCTTTAGCCCCACTGAGTGTTTTATTGGCACCATGATGGGGTGATGTACTGTGATACAGGGGCAGGAAGGAGAAACTGGCAGCTTTGCCAAAACCAGCAGATCACGGGTGGAAAACCACAGTTAGGTATATACCTTTGAGACAGTTTCCCCTCCCAGAATCCAGAGTGGGGAAGGGCACCTCTACCAAAGTTTATCAGGCCACTAACCAAAGTTTATTAGGCTCTGAATGCTGATCTTCCCTCTGTGTTACTCTGGGCAACTCCCTGCTCAGTTTGTTTCTGAAGATTGCTTCCTTAAACGCCCAAATGCATAAGCTGCAGTGGAGCTTCTGTAAAGATGCAGGGAACCCAGGGAGCTGACCTTCTAGAAGCGAATGATCTCACTGTTGCATCATACGTTGTCTTCTTCACACATAGGTCCCTCACCACGGCTGTCTGATTTGCCAAGTTATGCTTCTGATCTGACCTCTACCAGCTGTCCTCTTCCCTTCAACATTTTGTTCTGATAGTATATAGATGATTACTATGGAGATCTGATTTTTTTTTTTTTCTTTTTTTTTTAAATGGAGAGGGAGACTGATTCCCACTGTTCAGGTGTCGATTTGTCTGGTGGAGGAGAGGGGCGTAGGCGCTCCCATAGCAGATCCTGGTGCAGTGTGCATGCTCTGAGGTGCAGAGTACAGGAGAGTCTCAGCAGTTCTCTGCCATTTACAGTTCAGTAGTTTAGGTCTGAGTAATTCAAGAGCTATTACTTACCTCTGTTTTCAGCGACACTGACTGTTAAAAGTCCCCATTTGACATGGCAGGTGTAGCAGATTTATCTGGATTGTCCTTTGCTTATGTACACCGGCATTCAGCAAAAGAATGGTTATGAGTGTATCAAATCCAGGCAGGGTTTGCTTCTGGAAGGGATTCACCAGGATGTACTTTGCAGTATTCCCATGACAACACGTTAGAAACTTGTTCCGGAATAACAGGACTCCATATGGTCTGCAGTGACAGTGATTTCAGCACGTCAGTGTTGTTTATAGCAGTGCTTGGAAAACATTCTCCTTTCAGAAGTCTTGCTTCCTCTGAGCCTTGGGAGTTCGCTTTTCCTTCCTCCTGTTCCTACTCCCAAATTTTGTTTAGGCGAGTGTTTAGCTGACATTTCTGTCTTTCTGTTTTGTTCTTTCTGTAACTTTATTCTTCCTGTTCCATTAGGTGTATTTACGATTAAGTGATTGTCCCCGTCACATGGAGAAGCTGTAACAGAATTCGGAAAGACACTTACCTGAATTTCAGTCATAGGCCTTGCTCACAAGCTTCCCCTGGCTCTGTTTCCTTGAACTAGAGTGAAAAGGGTTACCTTTCTGCAGCCTGTTTTTTTTGGCTGACTTTCCATAGCTGAGGCATTGGGTGGAACCTACTACCTCCTCTGTAACATGTAGAGTTAGTCTAGGATGGGATGGGATGGAGAAGGTTCTCAGAGGAGACTCCAGCTCTGTGCAGTCGGGATTTCTGTCCATCCTACTGTCAGTGCTTTTTGTCAAGACTTGTAAGCCAGCTCTGCGGAAGACATTGCTGATCAGGTGTGTTAAGAGCTTAGAACCTTTTTTTCATGTTAATTCCCTAACTGTTAAAAATCCTTTTGTCCATGTGTCTCTAATTAAATCTGCACAGTTTCGTTGCTCACTTCTGTGAGTAGTACATGTGGGAATAACTTAGTTTTGCTGTTTCTCTGCTCAGACTGCTGGTTTCTTTCTTCTCCTTTGTAAACAGCTGCCTTTGATCTCCCTTTGATTTGCAGCTTTGAAACAGACGTGCATTGCTTAATTATGGATTGTGAATCATGTCATAAATTGACTGTGCTGTTTATGGCAGTGCTCTAAGGGGTCATTTATTCTGACATGTACATATGGAGTATGCATTTAAAAGCTCCAAAGTCCAGTTGGAGCAAAAGGCTTGCAAAAACTTTTGCATAGAAAAGATTTAGGTGACTATTGAGATAGCTGACTTCTCTGGCTGTGGATATGTCTATAGCCACAGGTATATACTGTAACAACTGGGCTTTATCCAAATCTCTGTGATCATCCAAGCCACCTACTTCTGTTGTAGTCTGGAGCAATCAGTCTATAAGCCAAAGGGGTGGGACACTATTCCAGATTAAGTCATCAATATGTAGACATTCAGGGTCACACTGTAGATAATGAGAATATAGGGCCCAATTCAGATGGCTGGCATAGGTGTCTAGGGACCTCTGAGATGCCCTAGGGTATCAGGAACTTCCATATGGGAATGATAAACAGGACACAGGAGACCTGCACCCTTCAGCAGCAGCAGCTGGGGGATGGATGGGCAGCTCAAATGTGGCCAACTGAATTGAGTCCCCTCATCAGAGCACTTAGTGGCAGTTAGAGAGCGATTCACGTCATCCTGCAGTGTCAGCTAGTCTGTAGGCAGCGCTGCTTGTGCCGACTAGACCTCCTTTGACTTTTGTGTGTGTTCTGGCTTGCTGCTCACAGAGAGACACCTGTGTCTTGGTACAGACTGGGACCCCACCCTGAAGCTCAGATGGGGGTAGATGAGGAAACTCAGATGGGAGGGGAGAGGAAACTCAGAGGCAGGCAGAATGGGAACCACTGACTTGAGCCAGCAGGGTCTCTACCACAAATATATTTACCGAAGGCAGTGTGAGTACAGCTTCTCTTAGCACATTTGGTTTCCTCTCTGGGGAATGGAGGCAGGTTCATCTCTGTTCTGAAATGCTGCTGTCTGGAGGAGTCTGGCTAAAAGGTATGTCTAAAGTTGGAGGATGTTAGTAGTTCTTGGGGTTGGTTCATATGTCCACACATGGGTGGCCAGTGTTCTCTGAGATGCTTTCGGTTCTCTGACTAGGCCCCAGAAATCTTCCCACGAACCCTCCGTCGTGGCTGCTGGCTTCACGTAGAGGGCTCAGATAATCCTGGGGCATCTCAAATAGTTGCCTGAGTGCCTACAATTGAATTGAGCCCCTGAAGCCTTAGCTTCTAGATTTTACACTTGGAGGAACCATCATGTAAGGACAGCAAAGAGATTAAAGTTATTAATTCTCTGAGTGTCTAAAAGAGATGAAACGCATAAATGTTATTAAACATACTGAAGAATAGGAGAAGCAGGGCTATTTCCTCCCGTTGAGAGGGCTTTTTGATATTCTTTGTTTCTAAATGAATTCCAAAAAGCAACATTAACAATACAAACTGATGCCAGTCCATCCTGGTGGGGTTCCAAGAAAATCAGAGGAGGACACAGGAAATCGGTCTTTTGTGAATTGCTATGAAACATTCATCTTTAAAGAAAGAACCTCAGTAGCAGCTTTTGTAGTTAATACTCTGTTGGCTTCTATTGGCTTCCATAAGCACAGAAAGTAAAGCCTGAATGTCATGGATGCTGAATGGTGAGCCTGCCTGGTTTCCCCTGAAGAACCAGATAAGTAAGACTCAGTGAGATGAGACTATTCAGTAACCTCAAGAGCACTGAAAATGCTGTGATGTTTTACCCCAGGCAACACAAGAAAGTGCAGGATTTTTGAAGAAGAAATAAGTTAACTGAATAGATCAGATCATTAGCTTGTGTTCTCATCTAAGGTTCAGAATGTTCTGCTTAATTCAGTAAACTCACTCCTGGTAGGCTAAGCTCATCCAGCATACAGTAATTTCATTGTTTTATTTTTGGAAGCATCTATTTGAAGCACATTAGAGTGACATTTGCCAGTATGGCTTATTTTTTCACAGGTTACTTGAGGTTGAGAACGAGCAGCTCCAGGATCAGCTTCGAGAGGTCCAAGATGAGAATTGCAGACTATACAAACTCATGACAGAGAAAGATTTTGAAATAAAGCAACTCCAGAAAAAAATACAGGAGGACAGATTGGCTTTGTCAGGTAAGCACAGTAACTTTGTATTCTCACTATTCCAGTGTTTGCTTGATGCTGAAGATAATAAAGGTAGGATAACAGATTCATTGTGAGCTCCTGGCAGTGAAATATTCATGTGACATCTCTTTATCTGCTTTATGCTAAAAAGGAGTATTTTAGTCATATTGTGATTGCCTCCGTTTCCACTCCTGTAATAAGCTTCTGCTAGGAAGAACCAGAATTTAGCTCTCAGCTGAGACTTATTCTCTATTGAGCTTGCAGTAATTTAAGGTAGCACTGAAACCATTTGGCTCTGAACTTTGAAAATACTTAGACACTTGTGTATAGATTTGGTCAACACTTAGAGTTGCTACCTAAACTTGAAAGGGTCTAAGCTGACACTGTTTGGCATTTGCAGTTTCCTAAACGTCGATGTCTCTCCCATGTAAGGAGTCTCATTGCTTTATTTGCAATGGGAAATGGAAGTTCCTTGCAATGGTTTGACACAACAGCACTTCCACGTGGAATGGCACGTATGCTTAAAGATCTGTGCCTTACTCTCTCCTTCAGTTTCATGAGCTGCAAAATATGAATACTACTACTCCCTGTCTTAGAGAGCTATTGAAAGGACCAAATGACTTCTGGTAGTCAGACAGGTCAGACCTGAGGTGCAAAATACTGTTATTGATAATTGTATGTCCCTTAATATAAGTATAATGCTCTTTGGGGGTACACAGTGATCTCTGTTCCTCACAGATCTTCTGCAACCTTGCTCTTATTGGCACAAAAATGATGACTCATAGAAATAATATTTTAGAAAACTTTCTGTTAGTGTCAAAAAGCAGTGTTGCAGCTTTCTCTGCTACGTAGTGTTAAATTCCTTATTCAGGCTCCTTTTGTTTGAATGCCTGAATAGGGCACAGGCAGGATGCTGGCTGAATGCAAAGTCCAACTTCTAAAGTGGCTTGGGTGTCCTTTGAGAATCGAACTGTGCATGCTGCACCTCCTCCACTGGGTGCCACTGTTGTTCAGGACAGCAGTGATGACCAGGCTAGTAGAGAAGGGGGAAACCAGCAATAAGCAGAACTAAATAACACTTGAATTACACCTTCATTCTTAAAAACTGTCTGTAGCTTGTATGTAGGAGAAATAAGGTATTACTGGGTCAGGACCAGGAGGCAAATGTGTTGTTGCAGCTCCTTTGACTGACTCACGTGTCAGCCTGTGGCAGTTTGCTCCATGCCTCTTCCCTATCGACATTGTGGCAAGAGACTTACCCACACTGCATGCGAATTAAAAGCTTTGATTAAATGTGTGCAATGCATTTGAAGACCATCACACAGAAGCACCAGCCTGGCTTTTGGCTAGTTTAGTACTTACTGTGATGCTTAGCAGCTGTTATTTATTATGAAAACTGAGGAAAAAATAGCTTCTAGACAAAAGGGGAAACATGTATCAGATAAAGGAGTAAGAAGAGTGGAAACGCTTTTAAAAATAATGAATTTATTATTTTCTTTACATTGTTTTTAAATAGTGACATGGAGTCATATTCTGTTCTCACCTATATTCTGCATAGCCCCTTTAATGTCTCTAGGGGTTTTATGGGACTCAGAATTCACTTAAGAGTCATCTGTCATCCTTGCACCTCACCCTGGTTCTTGAATATAATCTTCACAGATGTCAGTAGAAAAGTCATTACTTCAGAGCACTGAAGGAGGATGAAAGATTTAAAAAGAATGACAACAGCCAAGTTCAATCTTCATATATCCCACCAAGGATTTGTTATTGCAGGCTTGTATTCATTGCTGAGCTAGAGGTTTCTGTGGACATTGTATGCAATCATATTGATTTTTGTACTCGTGCGAGAACTTTTCTTCACCTATGTGATGTTAACGAAAGCCAAGTGACACACAAGCCAGTCTGGGGGATTACTTTATTCGTGACACTAATCAAACCCTCTCTGATGAGGAGGTGAATGAAGTATCTGTTTAAAAGAGCAGTTAAAAGAGTAATACAGTAAGGCTCCATGAGTAATCAGAAGGGACATATAAATAGGCACAATGAAATTTCCTGGATGGTATTCAGGACCCAACTGTAATAGTGTGCCTGACCTTTTAGTACAGATGTCTAGAAAAGTTCGCACCTCTGGTTCAGCAACTCCTCCAGTAGTAAACAACCAGTGCAAAACAGAGTGTTGTCTTTTTCTGTAATATGCCGCAAAAACCTGTTCATAACAGTCCTTCACAGCGGTGAGCAGGAAACACCTCTACCCGTTCCACGTAGTAATGTTGTTACGACCACTGTTGTGGCCTTCTGATGTGGCTGTTGCTGAAGTGTGAAATGTGGCTTTGCTAGCCACAATGTGATGCTGACTCAAAGGACCAAGCAATCCAGCTGCAATCACTGATGCCTCTTTTCCCTCACTTGTTCATTTAAGTGCCTGGCACAGCTCTGAGAGAAATGGATTAGACAATAAAAGTACACTGTGCACTGAACAGAGAACAAAACCATCATCTATTCTGAATCTTGCCTGTAAGATACATCCTTTGCTTTTGTGTATCCTTTTCAGGGCCGTCTGGTTTAGCTGGAGATCTTGCAGCTACTAAAATAGTTGAATTGGCCAAAAAGAATCGTGAGATAACTGCCGAGACTGAGAGTGAAAAAGCCAAAGTGAAGCAACTGAATAACAAAGTCAGAGAGCTGGAGAAAGAAGTGAGGCATTTTTCCTGTTCTCTTTTTGCATGCTAAAACATAGAAATCCAGCTTGTGGGGTAGAGGAACTGTAGAAACTGGGTTTAATTTATGTTCCCATTTTGAATTTGCTCTTGCATCCATGCTTGCTTTGAGTTCTTGTAATTTCTGTCCATGATAGGAGAGAGGGATGTGTGCCCTCAGCTGTTTTCACCTTTGCAGAAAGGAGGAGATAGGAAAGGATATCAGTAAGTTATAATGAGGGAACGATTTATGAAATACCAGTTAGGAATGTTCACTTGTATTTGAGGCACAGAGGCTTTTCTAGCAGTATGGCAATGATATTTTTTGGATTTTTTTTTTTTTGTGTGAGGAGTAGCAAATTTCATACCATTATGTCTTGCATTCCCACCTTGTTAATACCAGTCATGAATTAGTACTCTGTTCTAAGATTTATTCATCCACATAATGAAAGCTGTTTTCTGGCATAAGTACTTCCAGAACTGAGACAGTTACAAACTATATTACTTAAGACAGCAAATATTCATTCAGGCAAATTTATTTTTTTGGTTTAGTACGACTTTTTTATATGTGCTAACCTTTCACAGGAATAATTTTACTCAGGTGACTGCTGAAATGAAAATTAGGTGCTTTCATGTCAATGTTTACTTTGTTAATTGGCTACTACTGCACTCCCTTACATAATACTGCTAAAATTCTGAATAATTTCTAATGTTTTTTTCTGCACTTTGCTTCCTTAGATTACATCATTTAAATGGATCAATAATGTTTATCATGCTGACAAATGCATTTTGTCTCCATCTTTCACAATCACTTATTATCATTAATCATGCATCTGTCTCAATTGTACCCCAGTTATCTGAAAGACTAAGTAATGGTAGATGAAATGTTTGAAGACTCCTGCGTAAATCCAAAGCGTTCTGGTAAGAGGGGTCTTGTCAAACAGCTAAGAAATGTCAGGTGTAGCTGGGGACCTACAACATCACACCACTAGGGGAGCAAGCCATGAATAATTTCAGGAAAAATCAACTTGGTTATAATCCCCTACTGCAGAAGTGTAATGACCATTATTCAAACAGAAACTTAAAATGTTGTCAGATATTGACCGAAAAGAAAGGACCACAGACATTTCAGGAAAGGAAATCAAACTGAAAGCAAACAGAAATTTTCAAGAAACAATAATTTCTGGTCAAAGCAGAGATGGACACTTTAGATATGAACTAATCTGGCCTTAGACACCAGCACCACCAAAATCAAAACCAAACACAGCAACCTGTCTCATCTGAGGTAAAGATGAACCACAACGTGAACCCTATTGAAACCATGCTCTGGTCAATGGTCTGTATTTTCTCATGGCCTCATTTGGGATGGCTCTTCTCTAAACTAATGGTCACTGGCTGAGTTTGTGGATTGTACTTCTTCAGTAGAACTATATGAAGACGTAAAAGATGGGTAAAATTAAAGCAATGTTTGACAGTGGGAGGTATCTATGAAAAATGTTGAGTGATGAAAGAGAAGAGCTGTCACAGATAGCAACCTGCAGTGATTCACATCTCTTTAGTAACTCTTAAGCTAAGCTGGATCACTGTCTAGACACACTCATCTTTTTCCATTGATTGTAGAAGGAACCAAGACAACTGAAGTGCAATTCAGTTGCCCACGCATAAGCATAAAAGTACAATCTGAGATGCCACTTGACCTCTCAGGCTGCTGGATACCCTCGGCTGCCTCAAATGGGACTAGACAGCTGTGGGTGGGCAACAAAACCGAGTCTGCAGGCAGTGCATCCACTTGATGTAACGTAGGTGTCTATTGTAGAGGGAGCTGAAGACTAGACTTTGCTGATTGTATTGACGAGACTCCATTCTTTATAGAGACACCCACACTGAAAACAAGGAACTTGTTAATTTGTGAGTTGTCTCATCCCTTATGCCTACTTCTAGATGTCTTAAACTCTGCAAAATGAATTGTGGTGATGGTACCTTACCGATGCATCACAGTATGTACTTTCACCAGTCAAAAACACTGTTATTTTACATAATTGTTAGCTCTTTGCTTGTATGAAAACTGAAAAATATGTAAATCATAAGTGTTTTAACGTGACTGTGTTCCCACAAACAAAATGGAAGCTGTGGCCATTGAGCAATCACTTAGCAAAGGGCGGTATGTATAAACAAAGACTGCAAACAGATGTTTGCAGAAAATTTCCTTAGATTTTGACCTAGCAGCTGCCAACACTAGCTGAAATTTCTCATTCTCAGTCCATTGACTAAAAGACTTTATGAACTGGATAGAAGGGGTGGCCTAACCATTGATTTACTTGCAAAGAAGGGGTGACATTAGAGCTGTCTCCGAGTTACACTCTGTGTTTCCCCAGATACCACTTTAATGAAGAAGCTATTCCTTAGAGCCTTCTTTTTTTCAGGCAAATTATCAAGATTTTCCACCCACCTCAACGAATGAAGTCTCAGCCCTTTAAAGCAACACTTCCCGGCCTGTCCAGTTCATTGCAAATTCACTGCACTCCCGTCCAGTAAGAAGTCTTTGCAACCTCAGCATAGGACATGATTCAGAGCAGGAGGGGCTATATGTCTGCCTTCCTTTGCTGTGGCAAGCAATAGGAGACATATTCTTCACGAGTTCAGAAATGCTACCTTAGAGCTACCAGCTAAAGAGAAAGAGCCTTAACACCATTACTAAATCTCAGTTATAGGGCATTAGGTAGTCATTTCTCCTTTTAAATTCCTCTGGTGAGTAGAATTATGTGCTTTTTATGAAATATCCTGTGATTTTTTTGAAAAGCGGGTAAACTGGCATCCAGAATCTAGAGACAACATCCTGATCTGTACTGTACTGGGTTTGCATTTATGTATATAAACACTTATTTTATGAACCTATGGTGATAAAATCCCCCAGAAGTCTCCATACTTTGTAACTGATCCCATCTCAGGAAGTCAGAGACATTTTCACTGAAGTTATTACACAGTAAAATAACACGTGCTTCTTTGAGAAGCATTTCAGGAAAGATTTTTTTCCTACTGATTGTGTTTAAAAAATGAGGGAAAATGAAGTAATTTTTTTTCTAGAGTAAATAAACATCCATGTTGTACTTTTTTGCTAATTAATATTCCATGGAGGTATGCTCTTCACTATATTCGTTCTATAATAACTGCATTTTTTTCCAGCTACAGACAGCCGTAGAAAAAATACATTCTCTTGGTGGTGGTGATGCAGGAATCAAGCAATCAACTCTGAAGATGATAGAAGGAAACTTGGTATGGATTGTAATTGAAGAGAGGAAATAGGAAGCCGATACTTATTTCTCTCCTATTGTGCAGTCTTTTCCTTATGACAAGGATGTAGCCCTGTCACTAGTTTTGTGATCAAATTGCTCTGTTTGTACCTTCTCTATGACCCCCAAAATGAGGGAAGGCATTTGCATGGGTCTGGGCAAAAAAGATTCTGTGATCCTGATGGATCTGTGGATCTTTATCACTTTAGTTTTTCCTTGAGGATTCTGTTCTTACCGAGCATATTCTTCTCTTCAAAGGCTGAAAGTCCAGAGGTGAAAGCATTGCAAGAAAAATTAACCACAGCCAACTTTAAAGTGATGGAGTATCGTAACCAACTCCAATCTGCAAAACAGGAACTGAAGATGACCCAAAAGGTACTGTGGCAGGACGCAGTCTGTAGCTGGGAATCTGTGCAAGAGGTATATTCTTGTGAAATCAGAAGGAGGCTTTTTTCTTTTGAGCTTTGATTAGCATCTGTGAAGTATTCCAGTGAACTGTAAGGAGGTAAGAAAAGACACAGGTGTAGGAGTTGCAGTGGAAAGATACGCACAGCGACGCACAGATTTCATGCTCTGCCACCACAGCTGGATGACTGTGTCCGTTATTTCTATTGCTATGATGGGTACAGATTCTTTAAGGTTTGAAAGTCCCAGTTCAGCAAAATAGGTTTGTGATTGACTTGAAGCGTATGTTCAGGCCCATTCCTCCTTTCCAAAACATTTAATTATGTATTTACTTTTAATGTAGGCTTCAGTCCCATGGAAGTCAATGGGATTAAAGACCACGCTTGAACTAAAGCACATGTTTAAACAGTTTTTTGGAATGACATCCAGAATAACATTTTCCTCTTTGTTTCATGATGGATTTTAATGCATTACTGTGTGCTCTGTTTCCGTTGGTAAGAGACCTGCAATGCAGATCAGAGTAGAGAATATGGTCCTAAAAATAGAACTCTGCTGACCTTTTTATAAATAATTTAAATGCTCTTCATACTAATTTTAGCTCTTGTTAATGTGGCTGTGTCGGAATTGTGCAAGAGAGATTGGCTCAATTCCTGATTGCAAGGGTGTGTATTAAGACAATATCTCTACTCTGTTCCTGTTTAGTTCTGGTTAAGTATTCATTATATCAAAAATAATTACGTATATTGAAAACCATTAGTAATGCTTAGTAAACCTTGGTGATGAATTTCAAGTCCTATTTTGTAAAAAAAGTAGCACAGTTTGACACGCAGCTATACAGCTAGATGGTACAATTTGACACTCTCTGTAGGCAGGCAGGAAATCACGGGTACACATGCTTAAAAAAGCAAAGAAGAATACTCAAACTTATCAAAATACTGAATTACCCACTCAACAAGCAAAACTATTCATGTTAACCAAACCCCTTCTAACCACCAACAATCTGTATTGCAATAATGATCTGAAAGAGCTTACATCACATGGGATACTGGATATCAGATACAGGCCACTGTGCATAGATACAGTGTTTTGTGTTTACTGCTAGAGAGAGCAGCTTTTCCTCCCCTCTCCCCAACACATGTATTTCAGCCTAACCTTATTGTTGATGTTAATCCCTTTTTCATAGCTTTTAGCAAATGAAGTCGGTGAAGATGTGAATATTCAAAGTCTCTTGACCAATTCTGGCAGCTGGCGTGGACGAGCCCAGCAAATTCTTGTTCTCCAAAGTAAGGTGAGTTAAGACCCTGCATGGTGCCGTATAAGCTGGGTGCTGGGATGCTCTTTCTAAGTATAGATATTCCCCCAGTTTAAGGTAAAGGTACTGTTAGTTCTTCATCAAGTAATTCTTAACAACTATACTTGGTTATAAGGTGTGTCCCAGTACAGTGTTTACTGCAACTACATGGCCAGTCTTTTCTATGTTGAAGAAAGCAACTGTTAGAATAAAACACTTTATGGTAACTTTTGTAACAATTTTTAGGGGTGTGTGTGTGTGTGTGCGCACGCACGCGTGTGTGTGGTGGCGAGGTGTTAAATTTTAAATATGTGTCGGTGTGCGCAGGGTCTTTCAAAGTTTCTGCAAACTAGATTAATTAGTCTATTGCAAACATGCAAGTTTCAGTATTTAAGCTGGGAATCTTTCGCATCTGTGTCGAAGGAGAGAGTTCAGTGACCTCGGAGAGCTATGGCAGCCTAGTTAAAATCTCAGGATGTTTTGAAGGTGCCTCTCTCCTCTGAGTACAGAAGGAGCCCTGTCAGTGTCTGTGCTCTGACTTAGACACCTTTGTTCAGCGCCTAAAGTCAGATGGGAAGAATTGAGGCCAGATAAGATTTTCAAGTTGTTCCCCCAGGAACTTCAGTAATATCTTTAACTCTTAAATCTTCTGAAGGGCACAGTCTAGCTGAAATGTCAGCTTGAGACAGGGAAGCAGTTTTGTCTGCATCTTAAATTGCCTGAGAGAAGTTTTATTTGATACATATTTTTCCTATTTTTCTGCTGTTTAATTATATGCCAGCAAACTGTGATTATTTTTGTACTCTGACTGACTGAAATTGTTAACCTCTACTTTCCCTTAAGCAAATTACATTTTCCTTCCGTTAGACCCCCTGGCTGGGATTCATCTGAAGACTGTATATATTGTACTCTGCTGCAATGTAGAAATTCCTTTTCTGAGCCAGTGTCCTCAGGCCCCTTCTGTAGTCAGTGGGGATCTTGTAAGTACAGTCACTGGATCAAAAGTTATGTAAGTGCATCTTATCTTAGGACACCTCCAGAACAGGACAGAGGAACTGTGCTGTAGCAGTGCCCATTTCCTTCTACTGACTATAAAAGAAGTCTGTAGTGAATAGCTGAGATGCAGGGGCTGAGTTTACTTGACCACACGTAGGTGTCTAATGCCAGCCGAGATGCCGTAGGGCATCCCTCTGACCTCTGGTCATCCCTCCAGAGGAGTATGGATGTCTTGTAGATCCTCCGTTATATGTGTCTCCAGTATCCCAGGGCACCTCAAGCAGCACTAGGTACCTATGTTCCAGCTAGTGAACTGTGCGAGGTGTTTACTTTGTGGACATCCTGGATGGTGAGTCTGCCAAAGTCTGAGATGCTTAAATGTATATAGGTGAGTGGGTGTCCACCCTTCTAGAGGAGATCTAAAGTATTTTTCTGTTGCCCACACGTGTGTTCAGTGGCATTCAAGATGCTTTGGAGCGTCTCCCTGGCCTCCACATGTGGCTCCAGTAAGGTACAGATCTCCCATGTGCCCTGAGTCTCCTGTAGGTCTGGTGTCATATCTCCTCCCTCACAGATGCCCTAGATATCTACATGTTTGTTAGCAGCTAACAAATTTAAATTTTAAAGAGCAGACACTGCTCTGTGTTAGTTAACCATGATAATGTCAAGGAGTAATATGATGCTATGCTCTGAGCTCCATTTGATCTTTGATGCTGGACCACTGTAAAGACGCTGGATGAGTTGTCATTGTTGTCCCCTAGGTTCGAGAGCTGGAGAATCAGTTGGGTCAAAACAAGACCAGAACATCACTGAGTGAGGTTGATGAGGAATTACTGTCACTTGCTGATCTGAGGAAGTTGTCAGCCCAAGAGAAGAACTTGTTGAAGATTCGCAGCTTGGAAAAAGAAAAGAAAGAAACCTTGGAGGTAAAAACCTGTGAACTGACAGAGTCCTGTTTGGGTATATAGTGTGTAATAACTTGCCTTACCTTCAGGGTGTATGTTATGCCGTACCCAGAGACCATTTCAGAAACCCACCTAATCCACTGGAGGAAGTTCTGCCACAGTTCACAGTCTGAGCAAACAGCTTCCACACTACTTTTCTGTATTGCACTCTTGCGTGGCCAGGCATACCTCTGCAGTACAAGATTTGGTCTTTCCCTGTGCTGCATGATTCATGTGTCAGATGCATCCACTTGGCCTGAAATATGGCTACCTGGCAGCTGTGCCTGATATGTGATGTTAGAAAGAGGGAGAGAGGCCCTGGGTTGCAATTGCAGCTGGTACTGGCTTTATACTGAAGGCATATGTGGAAAGAAGCCCTGCTACAGCTGCACCCAAGCTCTGTAGCATCCCCCTCACCCTTTGGCCAGATGTGCATTCTTCATGCACTGTTAAATACAAGCATCCCCTTCACACCTCATATATCTGTATGGCTATGGGCTTCTATATTTGAACAGAATAGAGTTGAGAATTACACCAGACATTCTCTAAGAGGCATTCTGAAAATGGGTCTTATCCTCCATCTATCACCTGTAGTTGCTACAAAAATAAACAGGCATCCAGTGTTTAGGGGTTGAGAGAGGCTATAGCTAGTGGCACATATAGTAAACCCCAGGGTGGAAAGGAATTGTAGGCCTGTGTCTGCAAGAAACGTGGGTAGTGGGGGTCAGCTACACATATTCAGGTTAGCATAGCACAGCTCCCTGTGTTCCTTCCCTGTATTCGCTTCT
Source organism: Gavia stellata (assembly GCF_030936135.1). Taxonomy (NCBI): domain Eukaryota; kingdom Metazoa; phylum Chordata; class Aves; order Gaviiformes; family Gaviidae; genus Gavia; species Gavia stellata. The sequence goes on from NC_082599.1 coordinate 3,674,697, forward strand.
GTAGAGGCCACCTGGCACCATCCCAGAGCTTGATTAGGTGCTGCCTTTCGCACCACAATTTAACCGTGCAACAGAATGAGCAATGGGTTGATACACACCTTTCACTCTTGGCTGTGAGAATGAAAGAGATTTATAGCTACAGGCACACAGCATAGAGAAGGCTTTCCTCAATAACTGTAATCTGCGTGACTCCATTTCTGCCTTTGTATTTCAGGCTCCATTCACAATAACTTCCCCTGTACTTGTCCATTACTACTTAACTGCTAGCATGCTCCCTGGCCAGTTTCATCTGGGTAAAGGCATGGCACAGGAGGCAGCATATGCCAAGGACAGCTTCTAGTAGACAGTGTGGCATCACCACCCTGTATCTGGAAGGAAGAGAGTTTCCCCATGGAGAATGATAAGGCAAATAAAAAAGCAGGAGCATATAGAATTAGGTTTCAATCATTTGCTTTCTGGCATCTACTGAATCAACCTAGTCCACTTGTATTCCTGAGCAGAGAGACCATTTTTGATGCTGGCAAGCAGGCAGCGAGTAGTAGCATTTATAATTAGGGATGGTATGGTATGCCAGTTCCATTTTTTAGATTCTACCAAGTGATGTGTGATTCCTTTGGCTGACCAAAGCATCTGGGGCTTGGTGATAGGCTATAACTGTCATATCCTATGATGTGTTTGCATCACTGCAGAAACTCACTGGGGAACATGATGCTCTCCAAAAAAGTCATAAGGAAGTGAAAAAAAAACTTGATGCATCAAAAGCCAGGAACAGAATACTGTGCAGCGAAGTGAAAACCCTGAAGGGACAGATCGTAACCTTGCTGGAGAAAGGAAAACACGACGATGAGCTCATAGACGCCTTACTGGTACAGTCTGACTCTTACTGTTGGTCCCAGCCCCTGCAGATCAGCTTTCTTTCTATAACTGATGAAACATGATGTCATTTAATGACATGATGACACAGACAGCCTTAGAGTATACAAGGGCCTGATGAATCAAGCTGTGACAGCCAGAAGTTTCAGTCGGTTAAAGCCCCTCATTTTGGATCAGATCATGTAAAGGCTGCAAGGCAGCACCAGGCGTGACACAGTTGCAGTCAAGTGGCTCTAAGCTGCAAGTATTGGAAGAAACGTTTTGCAGAAGAATTGAAATAGGATTGTCTAGTAGGTAGAGGAAGGGCTTAATTCCTGACCCATGAAGCTGGACTGTATTCTCTGTTCTGCTTTCAGGTCCGTTGGTAGATGTTTTTCTGAGAATGCCTGCAATCTTGCACTTTAATTTGTTGTGTTACACAGCCGAAAACACACAAGCTGAACCATGAGTACTAAACCATGTGGACGTTTACTTGCAGTAGCTGGAGCTGAGAGGACTTGGCCCCTTCAAAACCAAGAGTATGAGCAGAGACTCAAGTTGCAGTTATGCTGAAATAAATGCGGGACCCTTTTGTCCTGCCATGGTTCTAAATAGTCTTTCCCAATTACAATAATGCAAAAAAAAATACTAGAAAATTTGCCACTTCTTAGTAGGGTTTTTCTTGATCCAGCTCCTCACAAGTTTCAAATCATTTACATTTCCTTGCCTCTGTACGTAGGTTTTAGCTAAGACATGCTTACGACTAAGCTGGCATTCACCTTTCTGCACACCAGGCAGCCGTGGGGAACACGGGTACTGACCAGCAGATTAGGCAGATTACAGAGAAGCCAAAGAACAGTTGTCACTTTTGCTAAGTCTGAGCATTCTCACCAAAATCATTACAGAAATATGCGAGTTTACTTGGGAAGGAATGGTTAACTTGTTTTATCCCTTCCATCAAAGAAGCACCTTACCTGCAGTTTGTTGGCCTGACAGAACAAACTGCCCAACAAGTATTATATTTGTCAGTGTGAGGAAAAACTCCAAAACCCACAGATAAAACAGCTTAGCCTTATACCTGTTATCTCATACTACCCTCATCTTTTAACGTCACTATCACACAATCTGATCGTGTTCTAATTTCACAAAAAGCACACTGAAAGCTTTACTTTTATCCAATTTTCGAAAAAGTCACCTTCTTTGTCAAAGGCCAGCCTTTCTTGCTCTCTTTTCTGCTACACTGAGTAGCAAAGCTGCCAGGAAACTGAATCTCTCAGTTGCTCAGGTCTTTTCTACTTGCACCATCCAGTCACTAAAGTCTTGATATGACCAGCTGGGGACAATGGGGACAGACTGTCCTTACCCAGCCGCATGTGTCTTGGCATTGTAAGTAGATGTGCTGTGCAGTCTTTTTCAAGGGATAGATGCTGAGAACAAGAGGAGGTGATCTCACGCTTAAAACATAACGGACCAAATTCTTGGAGGAGCGCTAGTGACATCAGTGCGCTTACATCAGGGAATGAGTTTGGCAGGGCAGTGGCTTGCCCTAGCATGCCTAAATGGGTATCTGTCTTGGAGAGTGTAAAACAGCCAGCGGGTCTTAATAATCGTTGTGTACAAAAGTGAGTATCATCTCACTTATTGTTTCTATTTTATCAGAGCCAGCAGAAGCAAATGCAGGAGATCTTAAAGCACCTGAGCCAGCAGGACGAGAAGGACAAGGACTCCCAGCAGATGCTAGGGCAGCACTTGAACAGTGAGGTTCAGAAACAAAACTGCCTTATAGAGCAGCTCAGACAGATGGTGGCTGAACGAGAAGCAAAGGTTAAAGAGCTGGAAGAGGAGATTGGGAAACTCACACTTCAGGTAGACAGAAGAAATTAACTCAAGGAGCACACTTTGTAATCATTTCAGATCTGCTCTTCCACTTCCTTCTCCCTTGTTGTCTGAGATGGTTGCTAGCTCAAGACACCAATACCTGCCCTACTGACAGTGTCTCCTGATGTAATGATAAAGCAGGAATTCTCTCTTGTAACTCTTAAGTTGCTTTCCTGTTTATATGTAACTTTTCTTCAAGCTGTTTAAGCAGCAGAAAGCATAGAAATATCAATCAAAGCCACATGTGGCTCCATGTCAAGACTGTCACATGACTGACAGTAAGTGTTGGGCTGCAGTGGGGACTTCCCAGTATTCAGCATCCTTGGCTGCTGAAGGAAACAAGCAAACAAACATAGGTGAGTCCAACATCAGCAGGCTGCCATGGTACCCAGCTCCATCCCCTCATGGAGAGATGGGGACCCTAGTAAGTTATTCTCATCTCCCACTGTAAATCACTGCAAAAAAATTCCTCTCTCTCAGATCTCCAAGCTACTGATATGAGTCTGGTGGGTCTCAGGCATATGGAAATTTCATTGTACAGATGAAAGAATTGGGAATGTTGGCCCCTTATGGACTAGTATGTTAAAAATGTTTTCAACTTTTATGGTCTGGTGTTGCAAACTAACATAAGCAAAGTGGTGCTATTGCCAGAGCACAGGTATAGGAATTGAGAGGCAGTCCACTAACCTGCCAAAGGCTTCTTGTGTGGTCTGGTATCTTACAGTCAGGTTTTGTTGTTTAGACATCGGATTCCCATTCATATAAAACCCTCATAGGGTTATAGTGAGATTGTGAATCTGTCAGATACCTCAGTAATGGGGGCTAGAGCATTGAACCCAAGATAAAACTTGGGTTAGGGACACAAACCAACTGTGCTGGCACTGGTAGTGGTGGTGCTGCGCTGTGGGTTCTCTCACAACACTGTGTGCACCCTATGATTTCATATGAAATTGCACTTTTTACTGACTTTTGCTTTGTTTCCATCCTGCAATGGATAGAAAATAAAGACATTTCTGAGGAAGTCCTGTAAATCAGAAGTTCTGGCATGCTTGTAGCAATAGTCGTAACCTGCTGATTAGGCATTGATGCAGCTATTTTCCTTTGAACTGTGTAACTGGTTTTATAACCTACTCCAACATTAACAGAAGAAATCTGCTCATCAAGGGGACGATTCAGAGGCTGCTGATACACCACCTTCTGAGCACTCAGAAGATCCAGGTTTTACTCTGCTTAAGCCTCTGGCATCAGGCAGCAATGAGGTTGGAAGGATTGGATCTGCTCGGTAAGAAGACCCTAATGTCAACATTTAAAATTGTTGTGAGTTATTCAGAAGCATGGTTTTCCCTGACAATTGTATCAAACCACAAGTGCTATGTGCCAACAGCTGTGGCAGCCTGTTTACAGTATATGGGAATCTCTAATCACATTATTTCTTGGACTTCCGTCCTGCAACAGAGAAAGATACACAAACTTGCAGACATTACTACATTTGGCATGATGGTAGTGCAGCTAATTCTCTTTCTCCAGCTCAGATAATGTTTATGTGGTTAGCTTAAGTGCCCGTGATTCTTCTCTCTTATGAGAAATGGGGCTTCTAATGAGCAGACTTCTGAAAGCAGGGTGGCGAATTAATACAAAATGCCATTTTAGGTAAGCACTAAATCACTGGTGCATTATTTAAATCAATAAATACACTTTGAGTAGGATTTACTTGCAGAAATGTTGAAAACACACCACATCATTTGTTCTTAACAAACACCCTTTTTAAAGCCTCACTGAGGACCGTGTAAATTACACTGAATCTTAATACAGCAGTAAACCTGATTTTTGTTTAGACTGATGTGTCTCTGGGTCACTCTGGCTGTGTAAAGGGACCATAATACCAGAGCAAGTGCAAAGGGACTATAATACTAGAGCAAGTTCTATTCTTTCCTGTTAAAATGCTGGTTTTGTTGCTAAAGAGTTCATGGTCTAATTAACAATGAGGATTTGAGGCTGGTCTTCCGAGGAAGGAGGAAATTTTTCATCAAGTTAAAGTTGCAGCTGAGTTATTCTATGGAATTTTAAGTCACCTGCCACATTACTTTACGCACTGAATCTGGCCTTAAAATTGTCAGATGTAGCCCTGAGTCTAAGCAGAGCATTACTACAAAATTTAAGAAAAGTTCTCGGTGTTTTTGAGTTACAGTTAAAACGTCCTTAATTTGAAAGTTTCTGCATCTCCATTGTTATACCCTTCTGACTGACTTTATTCTCCCACCTCTAACTCTGCAGAAGTTGTGCTCTCATGGAGCAAAACTGTATTTTATCCACTTTTTTTATTTCTTATATCTGCTGATGGTAAGCGGGAAGGCAAGCAGGAAAATGAGGTTGGGTAATGGCTTTGTAGAAGCCACTAAGTGCAATGCATAAATTATTACTTGTATACGTCGCTAACGTAGCTCTGTCATGAAAATAGCTGACATGTCAGGTGGGCAATGAATGAGTCTGAAAACTGCAAGAGCTGTTAATAACTTGGTCAGCAGGGCTCACTCATTCTATTAACTTTAATATGCTGATGAACTCTCTATTCCGTTTTACTTTAGTGAATCGTCTTTTCCTATCAGGAAAGATGAAATGAAAAATGCTATAAATAGGAACTAAAGCCCCTTGGAGATGTTGAAGTAAAAATCTGCGTTGTTAGACTGGGCCACTTCTGTCATTATCAACCTTAACTTGATTTTTAGGATTAACCACTCCTAGCCTAGAAGGCAGCTCTGCCTGTTCCACAATATGAAGCCTTTATCCTCTGTTAGCTGCAGCCTAAAGACAAGGAAACATGGGCTAAGTCTACAGGGACTTGCCTTTAGGCAGCTGAGCTCAAGTTCGGAAAACAAACACACACTAGAATTTTATGTCCCAAGCACATGTATCATTACGCATAAAACTCATCCAGACTGGAAGTGATACCTTAGTGTTATCAGTTGGCTCCTCCTCTTTCAACAGTAAGCCTGACAGATCTGCCTGAGGGTGTCCACAAAGTAGAAGGGTTCAGAAAACTATACAAAGTATATTTTTAAAGGGCATTTGGAAATAAAAATTATGCACCTTGTTGCAGAACATGGGTTCTGTTGGTTCATGCAACATGCAAACACCATCAAACACACAGAGTAACCTGTGCTCATGCCTTACTGTAGTGGGCGAAGGTGTAAGATGAGAGTTCTCCGTGCAAGGGTCTGCGGCAGTGGCTGCTTGTGTGGCTGCGTGCTCAGCTTGAGCCAAGCAGGGTCAAGAGCTATTACTGCTCTCAAGTTGCTGTGTGGCTACTCTGTGACACGGAGCTCCACAATGCTGGTCTGGAGTGCCAGCAAAGTATCACCAGAAGCACAGAGATCAAACACTGAGCTATAGTGTTTGTACACTGGAGACAGAAGGTGTTTTTGCAATGTGTTTTGGAGTCCGGGAATGAGCTGAGCTATTGTGTATGCAGGGTTTGTGTGATACCCACTTAGGAGGCTCTGGGAGTCTTTTCCCTACAAGGCAGCAATAAACACAGACATTGGAAAATGACCGGAGTTCTTGGAGGACTGCCCTCTGTAGAGCTCCGTGCTTAACAAAGCTTTCTTCCTTTCAGCACAGTGTCCAAGATGGGCCATACGCTTGTAGAGTCGGCAGCTACTAAGCCTTCCCTTCTCAGTAATAACGTCACACCTGGAAGGTATGTATATAAACTTCACCATAAACAAGGGAGGTTTCCTGACACACTCCGCAAGCTGCTGGCAAGCCTTATCCTTGTCTGCCTTGTTTCTGTAACAAACAGCTGCTTTCACCATCCTTTCTACCTGATACTGCCAAAGAGCTCTGACACAGGCTCTAGCGTCTTCTTGCTATCTTAATTTTTTAACTGATTGCTAGTTTTACGCCCCCTAAATCCCATTTTTTCCCTTTTCATCCCCAACGACCAAGATTTCTCCTGCTTTTTGCTCTAAAGAAGATATTCCTGAATACTCCTACACGGAGAGGTCGGAGAAATAACGAAGTACATAATAATGGGATACATGGGAAAACTGCTCCTTCCTTTCATCACATATTAGGCACGAGAACGGTTGTTGTACTAATGCTGCCTGAAGCCTTTCAGTGGGAGAAAATCAATAGCACGCCATTTAATAGCTTAGCGTAGCACTTTGGAGAATCCACATATAGGCTTCTTTTACTTTGGCGGTAGCAATGGGAGGAGAGTCAGTGATAGTGAATTGATCAGACGTGGAAGTTTGTTTTCAGGAGTGATGGGAGGGGAGAGCATCCTTGTGAAGGAGAAGACCTTTCTAATTAAACTCATGGTGGCTTTATTTCCAAATATTTCCATTCCATTTATTGCAGTATAGAGATTGATGCTGGGGGGGAGGTAGTGAGCCTGGCTCTGCATTCTGGCTTAGTCTTCAGACAAGTGTATTTTGATATGTTTTTCAAATCCTGTCTTTGTTTCATTTCTTTCATTTGTGAAATGGGAAACAGACTCTCTACGCTTCTGCTGCTTTTAGGCTTGCTGGCACTGACAGCCTGGATTTGAAAGTGCTGCAGACACAGATTGCAGAGCACAAGGCTCTCTGCCAGGCTGCTGAAGTGGAAAGAGACAGGCTCCTGGAACTGGTCACTGTGCTGCAGGAAAGGTAGCGGCTGATTCTGCCAGTATCCTTTGTGGGATGCTGTGATTAAGGAGCGCTTGAGACGTGTGAGAGTCTATAGCATACAGTACAGTACGCCATACGCTGCCAGTGTGATCCTTTCCTTAAATAGGGGCTTTTAGTTTTTTTCTGCTCAATTTCCCTGCCTAGTTGATGATTTTTTTTTATTATTCTTTTAGAACAAAGGGCAGAAAAAAATGGAGTCATCTTCAAGCTTGCTGCACCTAGATAAAACTAGGATTCATGTATTTATGTATGTGTGGTGTTATTTAGACAGCAATATTATTCATCAGTAGTAAGTACTGTAATTATAGTTATAATCTGACTTCTGTTCCAAAAGCTTTTCACATTCTTCTAAGTTTCACTGTATCTTCTTCTAAATGAATTTCTTCTGGTTTCACTGAAGCACAGTGGTGGTTTTTTTTTCTATTATTCAATTTATGATGATGTTAAAAGTCACCTATGTTTTAAGAGGGCAGGGAAAGCAAAGTCTTTTCTCTTTGGACACCTTTCAGCTACTGCTTTTTTTCCCAGTTAGAGAATGTTTATTATTTGATTCCCAAATCTGTATTCCAGCTTGTAGGAATATATACATTACTCTGTGTGGTTTTTGATTACAACAGGTGCTATTTGCTTGCTTGCTTGCTTTATTTCACAATAGTTATCATTTCTCACTTGTCTAACTTTTTGTCCCATACAATTAATCACAGTCAGAAAAATACATTTTTTTATAACTGTGGAGAAGGTGCTTTTAAGGGCTAAATCCTGAAAATACACGCTGGGAGAATCTTATTCATGTGTGTAAGCCCAGTGACTTTAATGGAGCTATGCAATTAGATAAAGATGGAGGTGTGAGTCATAGCTGAAATGGGGCCATCACGAATATGGGATAATGAAGAACAGAGAGTCAATGAAATGCACAGTTGCTTGTAAAATGTACAATAGACTGATGACTCAGCAGCTCCACAGTTATCACACATTTATCAAGAGCTCCTGCAGGTAAAGTAAATTTTGTGAGATTGTGTGCAATAACTCTTAGAAGACCTCAGGATAATATAGCATCCAGTCATATTTCAACATGAATATATGTAAAAAAATTAGGCATTCCTCCTCTTCCCTTCCACTGTTGGAGTGTGGGTCAGCTCAAGTAACACATATAATGCTTAAGTCAAGAGAAGAGCACTAGGAATGGTTACATGAGTGGCATTTTTCTACAGCACCTGCCAGAATTTAGGACTGTGTTTCACAATCACTTACTGCGGAGCAGAATATACAGTCAGAAGACACTCCCTCGTAGATGGTTTGTAGGATTGGGCCCTGCTGGGGCAAGGGGAAGAGCTAGAGGAACACTTTAAGTTATTCATATTGGCAGAATATTTAATAAAAACCAACTAGTGTTGTCATTTTTCCTCTGCTGTTTGTCTAATGTGGATGCTAGGGGAACACCTGGTCAAATGAAAGTTTAGTGAATTCAGAACCACTGAGAGAAATACAATTTCTCATAGCATGTCACCAGCCTGGTAATTCACTGCCACAGGAGGTCAGAGTCTTGCCTGTAGCTAGATTTTTAAGACAGTGATATAATTTTGTTGTAGTTGTAATATTTTTTTAGTTACGCCAGCTAGGAAAAAAATAAGACTAAACAAGTCTCTTGATTCAGTGAGTAATCAGCTATCACCTGTGGGGTCAAGGAGGAAATTCTTTTACCCTGCACTATACAATACAGTGAGTCAATTCAGGTTTCTCTCTAGCTTTAAACTCCTTTAAACCGTTTGGTATCAGGCGCTGCCCCACACGAGATGCACCGCTGACTGCCTCTGTGGGCGCACATCAAATTTTTGTAGTTAATTTTCTAAGACATTGTGCGGGATGAACGGAGAGGCACTTTGCTCTTCCGTTCTGTACTGCAGAGTGAACCATCACTTTCTTTTCCACTCACTGTCTAGTGGCCAAGTTTATTAAAAGCAACATCAAGTTTCTTTTCTTACTTGCAGGTAACTGACGCAAATCAGCTAAATGCTAGACAGTGTTTTTATAAATTATTTTCCTTCCAAATTTTCCTGGTATGTTTAAAAAAAATGCATTTTATTATTCTTGTAATAAAAGATCTCTCCTTAGCAATCGGCAGCTTGACTGCCCATCTGAGAAGTAAATTCACACAAGTAGCCAGCGTTAAGGGATCTAGGTAACTTCCATTAATGAACCCATTATTTCCAACTGTACTCATGAGCTAATTCTCTTTTGCAAATTTGGAGGATGTCACCTGGGACAATTGCACTGGGATTTCTGCCTTTGGATGCATGGAAAATTCTCTTTTTCCCTCTGTTGGGAGCTATGCAGCATGAAGCAGGATTCAGTACCAAGACTGACTGAACCTTAATAGTCATGACATAAATAAGCTGAACTACCTTTTTTTGCCTATCAGGGTGGAGGAAGGCAGCGATAAAATCTTGGAAGCTGAGAAAAGGCTTCAGGAAGAGCGGCAGCGACGTGTCATTTTGGAACAGCAGCTTGAAAAACTGCAAATGGATCTAGGGAGGAAAACACGTGCACAGAAACCTCCCCTGAGGAGCAAAACAGGTGAGGTGGAGGACTTCTCTACAACTATATCCCCTGTCCCACCTCTGTGGTTAATAGACAGCAATAGCATTTGGACTCTTATCTATCAAACCTACAGAAGTGCTTGACCTTGCACATGGTGATTTGGACCTACTCAGACCAGTGGACCAATACAGAAGGTGAAATCCTGGCCCCACTTAATTCCAGAGGATTTTGCCACAGATTTAAGTGGGACCAGGACTTTTGCAGTATGTTGTTTTCACGGGATGACAGTCTACAGAAAAAACTTGACACTGCTCTGTGTTGCCACCATGCCCACTGCTGTGTTCCCTTTGCACTTCTGCCTGAGAGATTCATCTGAAGGTTAAGAGCAGAATTAAAGGACGCATCCCAATTTAAGGCCTGTCAGTGTATATGAAAAACTATTGCTGGTGATGAAGTAATTAGATCTGGTGTAATTTATTATCCCACGGACATGATAATCTCCTGCTATAAATATGAAAGCCTCAGTAGCGTAGTAAAGGAGAAGAATTCATGGTGGATGTTAAATTTTTATTTCCCTGATCAGAACCTTTTATTGCCTAAGGACTCTGATTCTGTGAAGTGTCTAAACCAATAAAATGGCACATATTCTTAAGGAAACTTTTCCAGTGGTTTCTCTTTTTATATGTATTTTCATAAAGTAAAAAGACTTTAAATGCCAGCATATGAACAGTAGAAATAGGAATTTTAATTTGGCAAATACTAGGATGCCTTCAGGCTGAGTTACAGTGATTAGAGGGGTCACAAGCCTCGTCAGAGACCTTGTACAAGCTCTTGGCCTGCCCCACGCTGAAACACATGAGCTTGGGCCATAGGGGACTGCCCAGCAGCTCAGCAGATTCATGGCATGGTTTTCCATCATGACTCCATCCAGCACTGCAGTGTGTACTCATGCTACCTCATCACCCTAGAGCTGACCTGTACTGAGCGCTGTGACCTGTATAAGCTGTCACCTCCTTTTCCACCTGCACTGGTGTCTCGTTTCTCCTTAGGCGTGGGTCAAACTGAGGTAAGAAACGCTACTGCATTTCTTTGCATCTCCCATTGCAGTGCTCTTGGTCATATGCATGTTTGACAGTAAGTTCTCTCTGGAGCAGGACCATGATGCAAGAAATCGGATGTTGCTGTTCATTATGATCTCAATTCATACAGGAGAGCCAGGATCTCCAGTGTAACATCTACATGGTGTTCGGGACCTCAAGAGAAGCACTGCCATTCACCCATCCAGCATACAGAGAGAATTAGGTATATGGGAACAGGATTCAGAGGAGCCTTTGTCCTGAATAGGGACTGAATGATTACTTCAGACCTATTCCACTCTGTAAAACATGGATCCGTTTCTTAGAGCAGAACTGTTGTGTCCTTAGAAAGGGCTCCAGCCAACACTGACTCATTCTCATGTGTTTTTCTGCAAGCACTGATTTTTAGAGCTGTCTTACCTATTTTAACCGAGAGCCTGACAGCAGAAAAAGTAGTGCAGAAGAACTTAGATCCTAATAGAAACCTAATGCTTAGAAACAAAGTGCTGCAGCCTTTGGCCTTTAGGATATAGGACATTCATTTTGATGAGAGAGCAGTGCTGGGCCTCACAGAAGTGGTATCGTGGGATGCCCTTTGTGATTCCCAGGAGGGTTTGGAGGGGAGAGGCCTCAGAGCCCTCATATGGTTCTGCAGGTGTCCAGAGGAAGAGATCAGGGTGTGTAGGGACAGGTAATAGCCAGGTGAGAGTTGTGGGAACACAGCTCCCAGTGGTACACTTTTTACTGGCTCCATGCCTTAAATAGTATGGGAGCATTTTGGTGCTGTCTTCTAGAGGAGAATTTAACTGAATTTTTGAGTGCTTAGACTTTTCTACAACCTGGTAGTGTAGAGTGTTGTTCTGTTATCATGCATGTGCTCCACTTAGATTTCCCTTGCAACCTCAAAGAGATACAGTGAAAAACTCTCCAGGTCCTGAGCCATTTTGGTCAAGTTTTTGTACTGTAGTAACAGTTTGGTAACTCACCTTTGGGAGACTGGCATTTCGTAGCTGCAGGAAGCAGGCTGTTCTTACCAGTGTGACAGGTTCCTTCTTACTAAATATTTAGTTCATTAGTCTTGTCTGCTTAAGGACTAAAAGAAAATGTAGAAAAGGATTGGCAGTAAGGCTAATATGAAGAAATCCTCTCGAAGTCCGTAAGATGAGTAGGTAACAATCTATTTCACCACCCTTCTTTGAAGAGAGCTCGGCCCCTTGTGACGTGCCAAAACTCTCTGGAGTTTGTACAAGAAACGAGTCTACAAGTCTGTAATATACCTCTTCAGCAGAGCATGTAGGTTATCTAAATGCTTTAATGCCAGATAGTTGAGGAAATAAGAAGGAATGAAAAGCTTGAATACAAAATAGAGACTAGAGAACCCGCTAATTAACATAATATTTTCTTTTCTTTCTGAAAGTGCAAAATTGGAGAGAGCTGATCTAATTGCTAATCTAATGTTTCTAGTCTCTTCAATTCAAGGGAAGTAGATAATGATGCTGAGGAGCTAGAAACAACCCAGTTGTGTTTTAAAATTATTCATACTTTTCATTTTTTTCTGCCTTACCCAAATTTCTAATTAGCAAAGAATATATATACAACATAGCCTTTTCTTCTCATTTGTTTTTGTCAGAGTCCAATACTCTCTGACCAGTTTCTTTTAGATACTCCACATGAGGAGGATTTAGTGTTTTAATACCAAATTTACATATTTGAAGATATTTGATGTTAGGTGGGATTTTAATTTGGAAAAGTGGTACAGCAATACAGTGAAATCACAACACAAGCACAATATAGCAATTGCAATATACAGTTGAATCACAACACAACTGTGATTCCCACTACCAGCTTAGATGTTCAGTGTCGCGATGCTGGGTGTCCTCAGTTGCCAGAAAGGAGTACATGGGTTGTAGCCAGGTCAAACCCATTTTCTTCAAAGTTCATTTTGCTGGTTGTTTGATTTTTATACTCTATGTTGGGCTGAACCACATGTACGCTTCCCTCGTGTTGGTCTGGCTGGCTCAAGGTAAGTAGGACTTTCTATAGATTATTTTCGAGAAGGCCATTTACATTTACTCAACTGATTCAGCCGTTTATCTACAGTAAAGTCTACCCTCCAGTCCCTTGGTGTTGGGATAAGTTCAGCATCCTCTATGATAGCTGTGGTCACTTCCTACGTTCCTTTCTGAGCTTCTTGAGCGCATCAGCCTTGCCTGTCTTCTCTGAGCCTTCTTCCATTGTAGGGGTTCACTGGTCAGTCACAGTTTTTTGCTGTTCCAATCCCAGTAGTATATTTGAATTATGTTTTCTCTATAACCCTGAAAAACTTTTTGTGTCCCTTTGAAATGACAGGAGCAATGCTGCATGTTTTGGGTGGACCTTTATTTAGGAAAGAATTCCTGATTTAGAATCTCAGTTTGAAGTACATGTTTAAATGCTTTATTGCATTTAACCTATGTTGTGTTTGTGCTGAGGATCAAAGTGCTTTACAAAAGCTGTTTTGGCGTGTGCCACACAAACATTATCACAGGTATTCAGGAAGCAACAGTTGCCATAATATTAAGTGAAACACAATGACAAGATAAATATCAAAATAATCCTTTTCAACTGTTTCTATCACCTATTGTTTTGGCCACTTAAATATTTTGGATGATTTTTTTTTTTCCTCTAAATAGGTAGGCGTGCATATTACTGCATTTAGCCCAGAAATGCAAACTGATCATGTTTTAATTTTCCTGAAAGGACATTAAAATAAAAGCCTGTCCTATATAGTTACAGTATCTTCATGGATATACGTAGAACTTAACAGATTCCTTAGTATTTATTTACTGTTTTTTGAGATTTACTCAGTGTGCCACCAAGTGAAAATGGGTGCTTCTTTTATTAAAACTCCATTTTATCATTAAATCTACAGGCCAGTCTGCGAGTCACTCGAGACTCACCTTGAATGTGAGTGATAGGAAAGAGCTCTCTGCAGCCCAGCTCTCCAAGTTACCTCTAGAATCGCAGATAGAGGAGCTGAGCACAAGGTATGGTTTCCCTTCCTCCGTGCTATGTTACTCGCAATAGCTAACATTCATTGTTGTCCTTTTAGCAGTGATGTTACCTGCACCCACTCCTCAGAAAAGAAGACCTAGCAAACTCTGTAGAAATCACAGATCCTCTGGTTTGAGCTTGTCTATGTCATTCTCACACAAATTTCCTAGTAATTGTACAGATACCCAGAAATGTTAAGCTAATGCAAATGTTAAGCGACACAAAAGACGTGCGAGGAAGACACCTTTTTTTTCTTTTTCTTTCCATATACATTGATTACAAGCTTATTAGTGAAAATAAAAATATAATCTTGCACAAAACAGATCTGAAAAGTATCTTGGTCATCTAATACTCCTTTCTATCTCAAAGAGAGAAGGAACAAGTGTTAAGTCTGTTCTTTCTCACGCCTGTCATAAAATTACCAGAGAGCGTGTTTCAGTGTTTTCTTCCCCAGAGCTGAAGCACTGTTCTAATTTGCTTCGAAGCTCCACAGCTCACATGGAAGTTTCCCTTTTGTTTCCTTGTAGGCTTGTGATCCAGCTGGATGAGAACAAAGCTCTGAAGGCCGCTTTGGAGACTACTGTGAGAAAGAAAGAGGAAGACTTTAAACTGTATCAAGACACAATGGGCCAAGTGAAGGATATCTTTTTCCAGACCATTCGGCAGCAGAAACAAGAGAAGAGTTAAGCAAGATATTTGGACTGCAAAGCAGGGAGAGAGCCCAGGCATCGTGCCCATTAATTGAAATGCAGCGGCAGTGTAGTTTTGCAGCCTCAGATCATGTCATTTCTTTAGCATTTGCAGAAAAGGATGAGAAATGGAGATGAAATACAAAAAGAGTGAAGGTTTTGCGCATCAGCAAATTTCTGTCTAAGAGTTAGCAAGCAGCTGGCTCAGACTGCACATGCCATAGGTTGGTGCAGTTTAGGAAGCTGCAATTCTGCGTTGTGATTTCAGGCAAAACCTCCCTAGTTTCAAAAGAATTTTCCTCCAGAGGGCTCGATATTCAATATGCTGCTGCCTTATCAGCTCATGAAGGAATTTGCTATACAAAAGTTATGCCAGCCGCCTTCCAAAGTCACGCCAGGAACAGACAGAGTTCTGTTTTTATCAGCACACTGATACCTGTCTGTCTCAGGCTTTCTCTAGCACTTAAGTGCTGAGGGAGTGGCTTAGCCTGGCCTGTGAATATCTGCAAGTGAACTTTGGCGGGGGCTCCCCTCACCATTCCAACCTGATTCTTTGCTTGTACATATTGGCAGCAGAGTTTTCTGAAACTCAGTGGAGTTTCCACTGAAAAGGTAGACTGTGCAGATTACCCCTGCAATCAGTCAGACCTACTTTCAATTCAGCTCATTCCATACCAAACTTGCCATCCGGGTTATGAATTCCCTATTTCTGGGTCTCTGCATTCATCCATCAGGCAGGTCTTGTTCTCGCTAGGAAGAAATGCTGACAAAACGCAGGCAGGTCCTCACTGCAGTAGTGGAGGGACTTTTGGAGATGCTGAAACCCCTTGCATCTCTGTCCTTTCCTCTTGCAGCGTAGTGAGAACACCAAGCGCAAGCTAATAAGGCATTAGCATGCAGCCTGCCAGCAGCGAGCTAGCCTTGGGGATTACAAGCAAATGGAGAGCTAGTCATTTTTGTATAGTGCTGCTTTGTTTCTCGGTTGAAAGTCTTGAAAGCCTTTCTTTTTCTGCTTTGCTTTGTCAGCCTGTTTCTGCATGTATGAAGTTGGTCAGACTTTAACCCCAGCCACCAGCAGCACAAAGTGGATTTGTGGACAGGCAAACTGCTGCTCTCTTCCCCGGAACAGGGATCGCGTCCTGACTCCACTTGTACTGAGATAAGGCAGAGTGGAAAAGAGAGCAGAGCGGGAGTTACTCCAGATGCAGTGAGGGTGGTGTGGTCCCTGTCTTTTTCCTGCTTAGGTTCAGAGATGGCTCTCTTCAAACAGTTCATGGAGTTCCTGATGGAGGAGGTCACGGAGCTGAGGATAAGCTCAGCACCTGAGAGTTAACCCTGTACTTTAGAGCCCTGCTCCACTCCCCCAGCGCTGGCCTACAGCTCAGCAAAGCTGTCAGGTGTCTCTTGTAAAAAGCGGGACCATAACGGTTCATTGCCATATTCCTCCTGCTCACCCTGCCAGTAGTGTCAGAGGAAAAGGTATCTTGCAACCTGCAATCCTCTCCTCCCAACAACTCGAGGGATCATAAATCCTGGATTGAGAGACAAACACAGTCTCATCCAAGTGAGCTGCGGTTTGTTTCTGTTCGACTCCGTCCTGATGATTATGTAGCATGGGGTAGAGCGAGCAGACCAAAGATAAGAAATCAGCCCACCTCCGACAGATATTTTAAGGACCTGCAGTAAAGAGCGGATCCCTTTGAAAAGCTGCCTGAGCTGTGGCAGAGGTGTGGAGAATTTCCTATGCCGTGGCTGCTAAATTCAGGCTGGTACCTTGCAGCTGGAGATTCTGATTTCGCTTACACAGAAGTGTGAATCAATAATATTTTCACATAAGTACAGGAGAGTCGATCTGCCATCTGTTCTAATACACGGTCAGTGTTTGTCTCCTGTCCTGTGACGAAGCAGTGAAGATCATACCATTTTCCAGCAAAGTTCTTCCTGGGGTGGCTATGAATCAACCCATGAAATGCAGATAAGAAACTGGGAGTGCTATATGTTACAGAACACATATGGCTCGCTAGCACATGGTGAAACCTCTTCTCAAGTGCTGCAACACTCATTTCTTTAAACATATGCTTGTTTGGGGTTGCACAGAAGCATTTTCTTTTTTTTTTTTTTTTCTTTCTGCACAAACATGCACAGAGCACCACCGCATGCCTTGAAAAAGGAGAAACAAAGACACTATAAAATAGTTTATTTAGAGAGCCCATACCTGTAAGTAACTGTTTCTCACGGAAACACGCAATCTGTCTCCCATCACAGAGTGGGGGGGGGGGGTCTGAGCACAGGCCAAATTGTCCAGGTCTTCTCAGTTTTGAAATAAATTCCCTCTGTACTTCCACAGAGTGACCTGCCTTCGAATTGTCCCTGTGCTGTCTCTTGCAGCAACTGCTTCCCACTTTTCAAGGTATGAGACCAATTTTCTTGCAGTGCATGTTGTTTTGTTGCTGAATGTAAGAAACCCTGACACATTTTGGAAGCAGCAGCCCTAGTTCAGCTGGCTGCAGCAGCCCCATGTCCCCAACCCATCACTCAGAGAATAAAAAGAGTGAAAATACTTTTCTCACTACCTGCAAAAACCCCTACAGCTGGTCCTCAGCTACAGAATGTCTCCAGCACACTTAATGTGCTGTTTGAGGTCAAACATTTCTTTTTGGGGTGTAGCTGGGCTTGATCTGAAACCTCCACAATCCCCTGCTTTCCTTGGGAGTTTGTCCTCGTGGATAATTACCAGCCCGTTAAAATCCCGTGCTTCGATTCTCATTTGAATTTCTCTGGCTTCAGTTTGCAGCCAGTCATCGTTCCGCCTTTCTTCGCTAGATAAAAGCGGTGTGAGTACCCAGCATGTCCTCACTGGGACAGCCTTCATCCGGTGCAAAGTCACGTCACAGGCCGCTTTTTGATAAGCTCTGAGTTTTTTCAGTCCCTCATTGTAGCTAAAGGTGGTGACAGGCTAGTGGTGACAACGCTCGGCATCGCTGGCGCAGGCTGGTGGATACAGTTAAGCTGCGAAGAGCAGCGTAAGGTTAATTTTGCTGCAAGTATTTGAGACTATGGACACTCCTTGTTAGGATTTGGCCAGCTTTTAGCCTATGTATGCTAAGAATATGAGTCCTCCAAACACTTGGGCTGAGCCAAAGGTTGTCTCCTACCCTGGAGCCGGGCAGAGCACTTCAATGAAGCAGCCACAAAGTGCCTGACGGATGCATCCGATTTCACAGAATCACACAGAATCATTAAGATTGGAAAAGACCTGTAAGATCATCAAGTCCAACCATCAACCCAACACCACCATGCCCACTAAACCATGTCCCACAATGCCACGTCCACAAGTTCCTTGAACACCTCCAGGGATGGTGACTCCACCACCTCCCTGGGCAGCCTGTTCCAGTGCTTCACCACTCTCAGTAAAGAATTTTTTCCTAATATCCAGTCTAAACCTCCCCTGGTGCAACTTGAGGCCATTTCCTCTTGTCCTGTCACTTGTCACTTGGGAGAAGAGACCAGCACCCACCTCTCTGCAACCCCCTTTCAGGTAGTTGTAGAGAGCGATGAGGTCTCCCCTCAGCCTCCTCTTCTCCAGACTGAACAACCCCAGCTCCCTCAGCCGCTCCTCATCAGACTTGTGCTCCAGACCCCTCACCAGCTCCGTCGCCCTTCTCTGGACACGCTCCAGCACCTCAATGTCCTTCTTGGAGTGAGGGGCCCAAAACTGAACACAGTATTTGAGGTGCGGCCTCACCAGCCCCGAGTACAGGGGCACGATCACCTCCCTACTCCTGCTGGCCACACCATTTCTGATACAGAATTTTAAAAGTACAGCTGAACCGCTGGGATTAAATGACCTTTGATGAATTGGCATAATTTTCCTTTTGGCCTGTTGCGAGGCATCTACCTGCGAAGAGCGGGCACCGCAAGAGTGCAGCTTTCCAAACTGGCGGTAATGTGAATTAAGTTGCATTAATGTGGTTAAATATAGACATTATCGACACAGGCGAGCGCTCCCTGCCCTGGGCTCGGCTGAGCCAAGTGGCAAAGGATCGGCCAGCAGCAAAGCCCATCCCACTGTAACCGCTCCAATTCAGAGCCGTAGATTGGGGCTGCGGGTGGCTCATGCCCTCCCCGAGGCTCCAAAGCAGGACAGAGGTGCGAGGAGGAGACAGACTTCAGTCCTTCACGTGGTTGAAGGGGGAGGAAGCTGGTGGCAAAGGGGAACTAAGTTGGAAATGGCTTTGCCCACCCCTCCGGCAGCCGCAGCCAGCAGCTGCTACTGCCCTGCAAGCCACAGGGCCCTCGCCCCATGCATGACAAAAGGAATGAGGTTCGGCTTTAAATGGAAAACCACTCTAGCAGAGTCCCTCTGCTCTAAATTAAGCCAAGACTGAGCCAAGAGGGGTATTGGGTTTCTCCCCTCATCCTCTCCCCTCCGAGCCCAGCTCCGAGCCGGCTGCTCCCAGGGGACAGGGTGGCCTCGCTCAACAAATGCCACCTCAATCCCCACACGTCTCCGCTTACAGCTCGGAAACCCATCTGCAGGCAGGGGGTTAAGTCCTGGGCTTTGGAGCAGCTCATTTGTCAGCGAGAATAGTTATCTGCCGGGCGCAGCGTGGCAGCGACAGGAGGGGGGGTCATTCCACCACATCGTTGACCTAATTGGGGCATATTTTCAGGAATGGGAGGGGATCCTGAGGAGAGGAGCTGAAGGCAGTGGGGTTTGAGCTGAGGCAGGGTTGTCCATGCCAGGTGGTGGGAGCCTTCTTCACAGTCCATCCCTGGGGCAGCAGGAGGTCCCAGAACCTTTGATGGGGTCAGTGTATGCCATGGGGGACAGGCGGAGCCATTCCGGGGGGGGTGCTGAGAGGGGTGCTGTTGGTGACCTTGGATGGATGGATGGACGGATGGATGGATGGATGGATGGGGCAGACATCCCCCTCTCCTGAGCCGTCCGGCTAGCAGGGAGGTGCCTGCTGAGGGTCTGGTGGGGTTGGCATGTTCCCAGCGACACGTTTGCATGGGGAACCCGATGGGGCAACCTAAGGCGGTATAAAACCACCCGTGTGGGTTATTATAACCCTCTCTCCTTCCAGTTCACCCCACAAAGAGCTGCTGCGGCAGCAGGGAGACAGCAGCGTAAGGCAGGAGCAAGCAGCCAGGAGGAGGCTCCTTTGGTGTCTCCATCAAACATCCCCAGTTTGTGTCGTGTGCCTCGCTGGGACGGAGCTGAGAGGATTTTGCTGAACCCCACCACCTTCCCACTCACTTTCGCGGACAGTGAAGAGGGGCCTGGCCTCAGTTCGTGTGCCACAACTTCCCACCAGATGTTTGAAAAAAACTATCATTAAAATCAGCTCGAAGCCATAAACAGCCCTTTGTCATAAAGCAGCAGCGCCGGGGCAATAAAACACAGGGGCGTCCCCTGTGCCGAGGAAGGCACGCTGGTCACATTAAAAATAAATCTTATTATATTAGAAATCAAGAGCGATTTTTTTTTAATTTGAATAATATCTATAAATTAAAGCTAAATTATTTTTATCACCACAGTTCCCAGAGCCTCATGAAAAACTGCCGCCCAGCCCTCCACCTATGTTTCACTTTCAGTCCAGCAAGATCACAAATTACTCCGGATTAGAAAAATAAAGAAAATAAAAATCTATCATCGGCCCAAAACTCTCCGGATGCCAATGCCCAGGAAGAGCAGCACAACGGAGCTGTGACCCTCCTGCCCTGCGGGACCCACTCCCTGGAGCCCCCCCGGCATTCCTTGCATCCCCAAAAGCGAGATCCCCATCGCCTCCAGCCCCGCGCCCACACAACGGGGCCCATCGTGCCTCCAACACAGTGAACACCTGGAGAGAGGATTTGGGGGCTGGTTTTGGTTTCTGCATGAGGCAGGATGGGGGGTGAGTGACTTTGGGAGCCAGGGAGGGGGACAGGGACCTGTCGGTCCCCCTTGACCCTTTGCTCGTTGCCTTCCTATGCTGCCCCGCCACCGCAGCGAGCCGACGTCCGTCTGCACCCGCTGGCGGGGGGGACGGACATGATTTTGCCTCCTGCAGAGGCTCCTTGACTTATGGCTGTGGCTGGCCATGGACCCCTGCCCCATGAACCCCTGCCCTCCACAGGCGCAGGGAGCATGGCCAATTGTGTCACTGTGCTTATCTGCACCCATCGCCTAATTACTTCGCCTCTAAACACCCACTCAATTATGCCACGGCCTGAAGAGCCGAAGTCCCTGGGCAGGGATGGAGCTGCGGCAGCAGGAGGAAGGCTGGGGCTCCCGGGCAGCCGAATCCTGCCCCGGCTGCTGCAAATTAAAGTGGCTCATTAGGCACTTAAAGCGTTGGCCACACAGCCGTCGCCAAGACTCTCTATGGAGAGCCTCCCTCTGTGCACACCAAGTTAAAAACGCTGCTAAAAAGCCTTTTTGTTCGTGGCCATCGTGACGGCAAAGCGGGGCTGACCCGAGGGGTGCCCACCCTGGAGATCCTCCCTCCTAAACCCAGAACATCAACTCATCTCCCAAAGCAGCCAACCCAAGGAGGTATTTATAAAATCCAGGGTCGCCTGCCTTGTTTCTCTCCCCTGACCTTACAGGCAGCCCAGGAGATGCTCGGGGACGTTGGCCCCAGCGTGAGCTCTCCCCAGATCTCACAGGGGTTTGGTAGAAAGAGCTTGACGCGGGACATGGAGAGGGGCCTGACGCTGTGCTGACTTGTTCTTGGCTGACTTGTACTTGCACACCCCATAATAACGGAGACCACAACGCAGCCCAGCCCCTTCCTCTGTCCTGTTTTGTTTGCAGATGCCGAGAAGGAGACCCCGAAGATGGTTTGTAGAGATGTTGCGACCTCCGAGCCCCAGGCTGATTTAAACACCGCCCGAGCCGGGGAGGAATCGCACCTTTTGGCTCTGTGCCTCAGTTTCCCCATCCCCGTGCGATGACAGCTGCCTCCCCTCTCGCACAAGGTGATGGGGGCTTCCCCCTCCCTTGCAGGGCTCAAAGCGGGGCACCCCTGGGAGGGAGCCGGGCCCTGCGGGGGGGCTGCCGTGCCCCGGGGCTCCCGTGGCCACCCCCGGGCCGTGCTCCCTTGGCCCGGGGCTGAGGTTTGGCAGCCAGCACGGGTCCTCTCCAGCAGCTGCCGTGACAGACAGCTCCTGAACCAGCCCCCCTCTGCAGTGCTGCTCTAAAATAAAAATACCTCCCGCCTGCTCCGCTCCACTCCCGGCCAAACTTCCTCCGGGGGCAAGGTGGGGGACGGCGGCCCCAAAATACACCCGGCCGCCCCCCGCAAGCCGGCCTTGAGGGATGCCGTAGGGCAGGCCAGCGGCCCCCCCAAAACCTTCCATCGCTTCCCCCCCTCCCCGCCCCAACTTTCCCCCCTCCCGCCGTCCCCCCGCCGCGGTGCCGGACGCTGGATCCCCGCACCCCCGCCCGCGGCCCAAGGTCAGTAGCGGGGAGCGATGCGGGGCTGGGCGGGGGGGGGGAACCACGCCGGGGGTGGTGACACGCTGCTCCCGCAGCCCCCGGGGCTTTTTGTCACCGCTGCCTGCTCCCCCCGCCCGGGCGGGGGTTCGGGGGCGGCGGAGGGGAGCGGGGGATGAGGATGCTGCTGCCCCGCGGCGGCTCGGAGCTGGGGGGGGGGGCTGTGCTGGGGATCCCCCCCATGCACCTGACTCGGCAGCCCGGGAGTCATCAGCAGTTAATATTGTCCGAGGGGTCCCCCGCCAGCACCCCCCGCCCACCGCAGGGACCCCAGCGACAACCGGGGGCCCTTAACCGCCTCCCGCCCGGCTCGTTTGCGGGGTGGTTTTGCACCCCACGCCCCCCCTCCCACCCCCCCAAAAAAGAAGCCTTGAAAAGCGTGGAAAGGAGAAAAAAAAGCTCTTGAAAGCCACCTCCGCGAGTGCCCTCCCGCCGCAGGGGGACCGCAGGGCGGTGGCAGCGCGCCCGCCCGCAGCGGCCCCGCACGGGGGAGCGACTGCGGGGGGACCCCCGCACCCCCCCCCGGGGCTGCGCCCACCCCTTCCCGCCGGGAAAAGGTGTTTCCTCCAGCGCTGGGAAAGACGGGGACACCCCGCATCGCTGCTAACAGCACAGAGCTCTTAAAAAATTCAGTGCCCCACCCCCCCCAAAAAAAAATCATAACAAATAGAAGTTGAATAACCGCCCCCGGCAAAAGCTTCGCGATGCAGATGCGGGTGCAGCGGCTGAGCGGGTCGCCTTTCACTGCTGCCTCAAAGCAGAGTTTCACTCCTTAGTCCCTCCAAAGCGCCCCGCGCCGTTGCAGGGGCTGCGCCCCGCCGCTCTCGGGGTCCCCCCACCCCACCCCACCCGCGGGGGATGCTCGCGAGTGGGTGGCAGTGCCGGAGGAGGATACCCGCCGGCGGGGCTGCCCTCTCCCCCCCGCACACCGCCCGCTCCAGCCCCGAGCTGCGTTTTGAGCAGCTGCCGGCCGGGCAGGCGGGAGGCTGAAAGGCACCTCGCGCCGGGCTTAATTAGCCTTGGCAGGAGTAATTAGCCCAGGGCTTGAACCTCGGCATCCCCCGAGCCCTGGGAGATGGGGTTGCAGGCGGGGAGGGGGCTGCAACCGTGCCTGCGGGGTCCGAAGGCTGGTGGCTGGGAGCAGTTTGGGACCTCGGGGCTTTAGGAGCCCCCCTGAGAGCTCCAGGTGGGGCAAACCCCAGTGGAAGGTGAGCGGCATCCCAGGGCAGGGGGCTAAGGGCATCCCATCGCGTCCCTGCCAGCATGGGTGTCTTCATGCTTTATCCTTGATCCCCTCCGAGGATCCAGTTAGGAATTAGGGGGGACATCAGAGACACGCTGGAGGAACCCCATCCTGGGTGGTTGGTGTTCCAGAGCATCTCTGAACATTGGGATGGACACAGCTCGCTGGGAAGAGCCCTTTAACGGGACCACCCTGCTGAGCTGCCCCCAAGACCTGGCTCCTGGGTGGGTTTTGCAGCGGGGCTCAGCAGCAACCTCTCTCCCTGCAGCTGAGTTGCATCCCAGGGTTCAACCCCAGGTGATGCCATTTTCTCCTTCTCTTCAGCTTCCAGCCTTCAAGGAAGCCCACAAAGCAGAGCTGCTGAGGACCAGCAGTGATTTAGGATGTTTGAGGGGTGGGAGGGCAGGCGAGCCCTCACCCCTGGGGTTTTTTTCCCCTCTTGTCCTCCCCTTTCCCAGATCTGGATCCCCTGCACCGGCTGGGGTGGTAACCTGCCATCATGGGGGTTAAAACGATGCTCCCCAGCTACGAACTGGGGTTTTATGCTCTCGCCGTGACGTGCGCTGTGGTGTACAGCGGCAGCGGGATCTTCGAAGCATCCAGAGGTAACGCTCCCCTTCGCATCCCCCGCCGGAGGGGGCCCTGGGAGGGAGGGTGGATGTAATGTGGCTGCTTTTACAGCTGTCGGTACCGCCAGCGGATCCCTGGCTTTAATTTTTGTAGAGAACAGCTTGGGAATGCTTTGCAGGGATCAAAAAGGATTTTTGCCTTTTTGCCTGGTTATCCCCTCGCCCTCATCTCCATGGCTCAGGGCAAGAGGCTGTGGCACGCCACAGCTCTCCAGCCAGCGCCCGGAACAGGCAACCACCCTGCCTACACAGGGTTGCTTCCCAAATTTTTTGTCTGGAAGCCCAAAATACTGAAGATTTCATGGGATCAGCCAGGGGTCCCTGGGGTGTGCATTGCACAAAGGTTTTGCTGGCAAGTCATGCCGAAATAGCTGAGGTTCCTGACTTCTATGGTTGTCCATGGGAATTGGGTACTTTGGGGATGGGGTGTTTGAGCCCTGACGGCTCAATCAGCGCGGTGAGGAAGGCTCCCCGCCTTGCCAAAACCCGGGCCCCCTTTTCCCAGAGCTGTTTCTCTCCCCGTAACTCCGGTTCTTTTGCAGACAGCATGAACAGAAAGGCCTTTCGGGATGGCATAAAGCCAGGCTGGCACTACTTCGGCAGGAAGATGGTAAGCGGAGGAAGGACTCAGCCTTTTCTAGCTACCGGCGACATGGTCGGTGCTGACCGCTGGAGAAGCAGCGTTGGTTTTTCTGCTGCTGACACACTTTTGCAAAGTCCACGTGACTTGTATTTTTCTCCCTAAAGAACCAGTCAGAAAAATATCAGCCCTGCAGCGCGGTGGATGCTCTGCTTTGTGTGCACCAAAACGAGCAACCTCTGTGCATCGCCCCCGGGGTTTATGACCAAGCTTAAGTGCTCGGGAGCCCCTGGGTGGAAAATGGGAAGAAAAGGCTTTGAAAGTTACGTGGTTTCCCCTCCAGACGGGTGTCGGGGTGGGGTGTGAGGGCTGGGGACAGTAAGGCGCCTGGTGCTGCTCCCGCAGGACGTGGCTGATTTCGAGTGGGTGATGTGGTTCACCTCGTTCAGGAACGTCATCATCTTCGCCCTCTCGGGACATGTCCTCTTCGGCAAGATCTGCTCCATGACGGTGCCACAGGTGAGCCGGGGACTTGGTGGGATGGATTTGAAAGCACCAGGGTGACCTGGGATCTGTGGAGGGGGCTTGAGGGATGTTCTAGGATGGGGGGATGTTCTAGGATAGGGGAGCAGCGTTGGGGCTTTCCCCAAGCTGACCACGGGTCGGGGCTGCTCTCTTCTCACAGCACCGGGCTGTGGTGTACATGGTCTATGGGGTCCTGGCCGTGCTGGGCAGCATGGGGCTCGTCTACCTGATGATCATCCTCTCCCACTGCCTTGTCCTCTACTCCGTTGCACTGGCCAAGCAGAAGTGGCTTTGCTATGTGGCCGGGCTCTGCTGTCTCGCCTCCTTCAAGGTGGAGCCATTCAGCTCCTGGCAGGTAGGTGTTGTCTCAGACCACCCGTCTGCCTCATTTCCAGCCCACTTGTGTCCCTCTCCTTGGGTTTATCTCCAGGGAGGGCTCCTGGGGCACCCCCAAAGCCTGGGCACTTCTCCTGGCTATGTCAGAGCTCCCACAGGGTTTAAGAGGGAGGGGACTCTTGTGCTGCTGAACTTGGGAATAATCCCACAGGGACTACGTCATCTTTTGGTGGCTTCATGCTGGGCCGGAGCTCAGGACACCTGAGTCCTTCTGGCTGCTCAGGCAACAGCTTGTCAGCCAGGCAAGACGTGTTCCTGCCCTGTGCCTCAGTTTCCCCACCTGTAACACAGTGCTGGGATGGGTTCACTGACGCCTATGCCTATCTTTTAGGTCTCTGTGCAGTTAAGACTTTCTCTCACTGGTGGGTGGAGAGAAGCCCAGGAAGGACCTTCTACAGCTATTCAGTCCCTCTGAAGGACAGTGCTGCCTGTCCTTGCCTGCTGCCTATCTCCTGAAATGCGTTCCCCTTTCTCCATCAGGCTCGTGCTGGCTTTCCTTCACCCCCTGGGGAGGGTTATGCCCTTGCGACAGGGTGACATTCCCACCCCAGACCAAAGCCTGCCTGGCCCACAGCTACTTGGTGAAGACATGGCCAAGAGGATCTACCACTTCCCAGCTCCTCCAGGATGCAGGAGCCAGCTAGGAAATCAAGCCCCAGTTTTGTCCTGCCAACGGCAAGGCTCATTAGCTCCAGGGACAGTTGGTTTTGGAGCATAATTGAGGACTTTGCCTACTGCCCTGGGAGTGATACTGCCCTGGGAGTGATGTCCTCCACAAAGCAAGGGAGCACAGAAATGACACCACATTCCCGGTGGTAACTGTCTGTTTCTCATCTAGAGCGGGTTTGTGACGGGAGCTTTTGATCTTCAAGATGTCCTCTTCTATGGAGGAAGTGGCTTCACCATCATGCGCTGCATGAGCTTTGCACTCGAGAGCTCTGAAAGGAAAGAGGGCATCTACTCCATCTTCGACCTCCTCAAGTACAACTTCTACCTCCCTTTCTTCTTCTTCGGGCCTGTCATGACATTTGACCAGTTCCATGCCCAGGTGAGTGCTCCTCAGGCCAGGCTAGAGGAGGACCTGTCCCTGCGTTTATTTGCTTGGGTTTAACGCTTACAAAACCCCATGTTTTGCCACAGTGAAGGTGCAAATGGTTGCTGAGCTTCTCGTGGTCACACAGAGTCTGTGGTCAGAGTCCAGGTTGCGCAACGATGCTGTGATTTGGGGGGGGGATGGGCATAAACTGATGGGGTTTTTACCTTCCCTTATGGGTTTTTGGCCATTTCCACTGATCAATACAGACGTCGCTGTGGTGAAAACACCATGCTGGGATGAGGAGGGGAGGGTTCAGCTCGTGTCCTTGCTCGCTGGGCACCTGCGCTGCTCAGTGCCTCAGTTTCCATGCGCTGTCACCCCCAGCAGCTCCATGCTGGCCCACTGTGCAGTGCTGGGAGGCCACGGTGAGAGCCAGACATGTGGTGCCCATCCCTGGTGTCCTCTGCATGACAGTGGCTGTGAGAGCAAGGGAAGTCCCATGTTTCCATGCAGCTGGTTCACCCAAGGACCATGAATTTCTGGAGATGGTCTGTGTTCCTTAAGTTGAAGTTATTTCTCTAGAAATAAGGAATCTTGGGTGGAAGGCTGTGTTTCAGCAAGCAGGGGCTTCCTCTGCTCCCTATGAAATACCCTGGTGCCCCAAGTCTTTGCCTGTATCACACACAACCAAGGGGACTTTCTGAAGAGCAGATGCCAAATAGCACTGGAAAACATCAGTAGAAGCCTAGGCTGGGACCAGCCGACCTCTGGGGCTGTTTCACATCCAAAGATCAAGAAAACAGCAGCGCTCTCTCCCTCCTCACTCTTCCCATCCCAAAGTCCTTTTACACCAATGATCAACCTTGGTCGTCAAAGCAAACTGGTACTGCTTGCTAAGGGAGGGACCTCTTGCTTGGTCAGCAATGGTGCTGGGAAGGATTGCCACCACCCCTTTGTTTCCTTTTAAAGAAGAATAGCCACATTGAATTTTGGGACCCCAATTGACATCTGTGCACAAGAGCATTTTGGAAAAACATATGTGAATTCAGAAGAAAAACCAGCCCAGGGCAGGGGAGAGCAGCCAGAGCCTCCCTGGTGAGGAGGAGACCAAAGACCCACCCAGTCCAGCACCTTCTCTCCAATGCTGGGCTGGTAGTGGTGGTCTAAGGAAGGGTCTGCACTGGTCTTGTTTCCTCCAGTGAGCAAGATCAGCCCTGATCCAAGTCCTACTCCTTGCTAGTTCATTCACCTGGAGCATTAACAACCTCATGCTGAAGGGATGAGAGTGCAGGACTGAGATCCCTTGGGTCTTGCAGGATTTATGTAAGAGGACTTTTATAGCATTTGACCCTGAAGATCATAAGGTCAGCTCTGGTGTCCCCCACGAGGGATGCTCATGGTGCATTGAGTCCCCCAGCAGCCCATTCTCAGCAGACAAGCGCCAGGGATGACCATCCCCCCAGCCAGGTTCTTCTCCTCAGGCTGCTGGAAGAAATGTTTCATCCTAAGGCTTCATCCTTCCAGTTGTGTCTTATCTGTCGGGCTGAAGTCCAGGCGAGTCTGGCTCCAGCAGCCCCACTGTCCAAGCCCCTCAGAGGGGGTGCAGTGCCCTAGGGTGCCCTCCTCACCCCATGTTCCTCTTCCTTCCCCAGTTTCCATCAGTCTTTCCCATGAGATGGGCAGCCCTGGCTTCTTCTAACAGTGCAGCCAGGTATCTATAAAACAGGGCATTAAACTGCTGGTGTCTCCACGACCTGAACTCCCACCACCCCTACAAGGCTTGAGCTGGGGGGTCCTGTTCCTTTTGCACAGCCCCAAACCATGATGTTTATAGCCACTTAACGAGCAATCCCCCCCCCAGCTCTGTTGCTTAAAACTCTTACACCAAAGGCACAGGCAGTAAGTCCCCAGCCCCTTTCCCATGCCCCAGCCAGGGGTCTTGTCTTGGCCTGGCCACCACTGCCATCTCCTGGCTAGATGCCCCCCTGCACTGCTGGAGCTGCAGCTAATTGCAGAGGTGAAGTCCTAATTGTCCAACAGCAATTATGGGGGCAGGCAGATGGAGTCCCTTCCCCAAGGTGGGGTGCATGTCCCAGTTAGGGAATGGATCTGTCTCTTTGGCTCCTACTGGTGCCACGTCCTGGTGGAGCCCTTGTACTCCCATGTGTGGTGGGAACTCATCTCTAGCAGGGTTTGGCCAGCCCCAGTTGAGCTGAAAACCGTCTTCCTTGCTAGGATCAAGGCAACAAATTCACTTCTGCAGGGCTGGAAGTGTGGGGGACACAGCCCTGCTCCCAAGGGGATGGTGGCAGATTGCTGCCACCACATGCAGACATGAGGACAAGAGGAAATGGTCTCAAGTTGCACCAGGGGAGGTTTAGATTGGATATTAGGAAAAATTTCTTCACTGAAAGGATTGTCAAGCATTGGAACAGGCTGCCCAGAGAAGTGATTGAGTCACTATCCCTAGAGGTACTTAAAAGATGTGTAGATGTGATGCTTAGGGACATGGGTTAGTGGTGGGCTTGTAGTGTTAGGTATCTGGTTGGCCTTGATGATCTTAGAGGTCTTTCCAACCTGAATGATTTTATGAAAGGGGGGCTCTGTGCCCTCCCACGCATCTCCGTGCCAGATCCTGTCTCCCCTTGGTTTTTCCTTCAGCTCAGGGTCCAGCAGCCTCTTTGTATCCTTGAAGCACTTGGCATATAACAGACGCGAAAAAAATCTGGCAAAGGCTTTAATTCTTGCGAATCATCTGGATTTGATGACGGGGCTGGTGCAGCAGCCTGCAGATTACGCTGGGAGAGCTCCCACCTCTTACAGGGAATAAAGGGAAAGTAATAAAGGGAAAGTAATAAACATAAGAGGATTTTGAATACAGCAGCAATTTTTACGGCGATGCGGGGAAGCGAGGACATCAGTCTGCCCAGCGTAATCCTGTAAGCTTGCTCTGATGATTTTTATTTTACAATGACCAGAGACATGACAGCTCCTGGAGACAAAGCCCGGCCTCTCTTTGTACCAGACACAGCAGAGATGAAATCCCCATCGATCAGGTCCCAACAGATTCAGGATGGCCCCTCAAGCAGCTCTCCCTCTCATTTACAGCAGATGTCTGCAGCAGAAGCTCCAGAGACCATCAGTCATCCTCCTCCTCCTCCTCCTCCTCCTCCCAAATGACCCTGGCCAAAAATATGCATCTGGCCCTGGCAGAGCTGTCAGGTGGGATTCCAGCCCTGCTCCCAACCTCTCCTGGGCACGCAGATGTCCTTCTCTACAGGCTGTGGCGTCCTGTAGATGTGACGGGTATGGGCATTTGCTCCCCCGTAGTGACCTGTGCAAGGGGCCACCCTTAAGCAAAGTTGACTTTCTGAACATATCCCTGCAGAAAGAGCATGAACCCCAGCTCCCTGGTCGGTACGGTGTTCACCCCACCCAGGGTCCCTCAGGAACAGCCAGACCTGTGTATGGGGTCACCCGGCTAAACCGATTTCGGAGCACAAAGGCGAGATGCAGGGAGTTGTGATTTGAGTCAGCTTTGTCTCACCATGACAGACCCTCATCTATGCAGAGACGACCTGGGGGGAGCTGCAGAAAGGGTTCAGCCCGGGGTTGTCTGAACACTGCCGAAACCCGAATGGAGCCGTGAGTGACCCCTTAACAAACAAAACGCCCTGAGTACCGTTCCACCACTATTCAGTAGCTTTATGTGCTGGACATCGCTAAATTAGCCAGACAGACTAAGGAGCCATCAAGGCACCAGAGATAAATATTTGTGCATAATCCTGCCCCCACCCATCAAATCAGGGAATAAAACCCCTAAGGTTTGGGCAGCAAATCGGGGAGTCTTTTTCCAAGGATACAGCTGGCCTGTGGGAGATTCTTTCCCCCTTGTCCAGGATGCTGTACAAGGGAACTTCCCAGGGATTAAGAGACCTTACCTGAGAGAGAGGGTAAGTGATTAAGAAACATACATATGGTATTTGGCATGCTTTAAGATCGTGATTAGTGCACTCTTTTTAAGGTATTAATACCTAGCGCGCTTGTGAATAGTGCATTTAATTGCAATAATGCATTCCTTCATTGTAGCCATAAAAACCTGCAATAGTGGCGTATTGGACCTGTGAGTGAAGTTCAAATAAATTGATAATTTGAACCTTACAGTGAAGTCTCTTTCGCTCCATCACGACCTGCCACTGCTGTCTCACACTATGTGCCTGCTCTGCTGGAAACCCCAGTGATGGGAACAGCCTTTGCTAGGAGGGCGATCCAAGAGGCATGTTGCTGCTGTGCCCAGCACTGAGGCAGGGGTGTTGGAGGGATGCTGTGGGTGGGACATGTCCTGCTCCCTGTGGATGTGTTCACGTTGTTACAGGATTTTCGGTAACAACGTGAGCTAGTCCCTTGGGTCTTCCTGAATCGATGGAGATCGGGCCATGTGGTCCATGGTGTGATTTCTAAAGGACAGCATTGAACTTGGACCTTGAACGTTTCTCTGGGTGGAGGAACATGCTATCCATCCTGTCTCTCAGCTCAGCCCTTTCCTGGTTTGCCATCCCGGCAGGTGAGCACCCGAGAGCTGAGACGCAAAGATGACGAGATGAGGAACATCCGGGTCCATGCCCTCCTCCACGTGGGGGCCATCATCGCTGTGGATATCTTCTTCCACTTCTTCTACATCCTCACTCTCCCTTCCGACCTGAAGTTCATGAACCGCCTCTCGGACTGGTCCTTGGGTGAGTGGCCATGCTTGGACATGCTCACACCTGTACTCAGCTTCAAGGCAGTGGTGAGTGAGTCAGATCTCCATTGATCTCCATTGAGTGCCTCGTCAATGCCTGTGTTGGACAGGTTTGGGTAAAGCCCCCCCTTCTTCCCATTGACAATGCACGGAGCTGGGGTCTGGCAGATGGCATTGGTTTGACACCCTCATAGGGTCCTGGAGTAAATTGTTTGGCTTAGGGTTTAAGAGGCTGAATACCAAACCCTTCCCGTTGCCTTTGTCTGGACTGGAAGGGAGCTCAGAACCTCCAAAAATCAACCCCGTGCTGTTGCAAGAGGCACATTGGTATCTCAGATGCCCATTATGGGTGTTTGTGAGCCACTGAAATGGCCACAGGACGTACGTTGTACAGAGAGCAGCTCAGGGGAGTTGTAGCTGCTGTCTTCAACTACCTAAAGGAGGGTTGTAGAGAAGGTGAACTCTTCTCAGAGGCTGGCAGGGAAGAAGCAGGACACAGTAAACAAGGTGCAGCAAGGCAAAGTCGGATTGCATGTAAGGAATTTTTTTTCTTAGAGTGGTCAAACACTGAAACAGGCACCCAGGGGGGTTATAGATTCTCCAAAAACAGAGATATTCAATGCTTAAATGGACAAGGTCCAGAGCAACCTGATCTCCATTCGACATCATAGGCTGTGCTCTGAGCAGGGCTGGCCTAGGGACCTCCAGAAGCCAAACTCCTGGGATGAGTAGTGGTAGCAGCGCTGGCATTCAGCTGGCAGCTGGATGGAGGATTTCAGCTGACCAAATACACATCTGATGGCAGCATTTGAGATGCCATAGGGTATCTGACATCCACACGGGGCTGGCACAGGGCAAACGGGGGCTGGAGAAGCCCCATGTCTCTCCAGAGTGGCAGCTGGAGGCCAGGAGAAAATCCTAATGCAGCTAGAGCGGCACTAGCATTGATTTAGGGTGTCCTAAGAGACCTGGGCAGACTGACAAAGCATGTCTGTTACTCCAGAGGCAGGTGAGCTCCTCTGCAGACTCTGCTGACGGTATCGACCAGATCTGCCTTGTCCATGATGGGAGCTCAGGCATGGCTCACATGGAGGCACTTTGTGGCCCTTAATCTGTGAGCTGAATCCCACCAAGATGGGGGCATTTTAACTTCTGTTTGCATAGGCATTTGAAATCTTTAGTGTTTTTTCCTGCAAGGGTTGTTTCCAGTGTCAGACACCTCTCCAAGACAGAGGTTCTGGCCCTGGCTCTGCCATAGCATCAACGTTACATCTATGGCCACAAGGAGCTGGGATGGGGTGCATTTCAATGAAGGTGTCAATAAAACCTCAGAGTCGAGAACTGTGATGAGTTTTTCATAGGTTAACAAGCCTTAGAGGGCAGGAAAGATCTTGTGCTGGAGAAATGAGATCTGTATGCATTTCTTAAACTACCGAAACCAAATACCCCAAGGAGATATTGTCCTTTGGTTCAAGCTTCTTAAAAAGCTACTTAGTTTTGAAAGTTTTTCTGGTCCAAGACAGCATTAGACTGTCCTCTTGATGTTATGTTTGTTGCAATAGACTACATGCCTCAATGGGACATGATGTCCCCCAAAGTCCTGAAAGAGATACATCCTGTGCTCCTCTTCACATGTTTGACTCTCATTTTTGCTCCAGCTGGCTTAGCCTACTCCAATTTGGTGTATGACTGGGTGAAAGCTGCTGTCATGTTTGGGGTCATCAACACCATCGCCAGACTGGACCACCTGGATCCACCCCAGCCCCCGAAATGCATCACCATGCTCTACGTCTTTGCAGAAACGTGAGTACCCCACGTACATCAAAGAAGAGAGATGGCGTGTTTGATCTGAACGAAATGTGCGTGGCGGGGAGGAGGTCTGGGCTGTGCTTCTGAGCAGCTGGTCTATATGTGGGAGACTACCTACATTGAACCATCTATACTGAACCTATAGTCTAGACCTGGCCATAGCCCAGGGAAATATTCTTGGCCAGGAAGCAATAGATAAGGAGAGAGGTTACAACCACATCGATAGTGGGACCTGTTCAAGGAAGGAGCATGGAGAACTGCTGTGAACAAGGTTCAAGATGTACCTCGCCAGGGACCGGGTGCCTTCTCTGGCTGACTGCTGCGTGGAAAGGTGTCATTACACCGGGTGTTTTAACATGCTTTTTATTGTCTGCATTTTAGGCATTTTGACAGAGGGATTAATGACTGGCTGTGCAAGTAAGTGTCTAATCAACCACCTCTAGTCTGGTTCAGGGTCTTCTCTTTCATCACATAGCAATGAAGCGTTAAATGCTGTTCATCCCAAAGCTGAGGCATCCTCTCTTCTGGGTGAATCCCACTAGGGCATGAAGTCATATTTGGTCTGTTTATCCCTAAGACCATTGGAGTAATCATCACAAAGTGCAACAGCCCCCCCTCCCCCCAAGCTGGGAATAAGAGAGTCCTGTCCCAGAAATCCCTTTAAGTCTGGTGGGTTTAGCGTTCCCTCAAGGGAGGAAGAGTCAGGTTCATATTCCACCAGGAGGAAAGGGGAATTGAGCCCAGGTCCCCCATATCCTGGGTAGCAAGGGTGGCCTGAGCTCCACCTACATCTCCCTCAGCCCTTCAGTCCTCTTCAGCCATGAGCACACACCAGCAAACCTGTATTGAAGGTGGTGGCTCCTCTGTGCTGAAATCCTGTGCACCAGCAAGCACGAGATAGCCCGCAGCTCTATGGATCCCCACATTTTATCAACCCTTTACCTGCAAGAGGGGGAAAGGGTGGTGTTTTGTCCTTAAGGAGCTGTAGGTTTGTGAGGAAAACAAGCCACGGGTAGCTGGACTGTAGCGAAAAACAGTTTATTGCTAGAACATGTCAGCCAAAACATCCTTCCTGGTGGGCGAGCGTGGGAGGAGGGACTCCAGAGGGCTCTCCTTGAATACAGGGAGCACCGACCACTTTCCTTGGCTGTTAGGTACGTGTATGACCACATCGGAGAGAACCATGACAACATCATGAAGGAGCTTGTGGCCACCATCGCTACCTTTGCAGTCACCACCCTGTGGCTGGGGCCCTGTGAGATTGTTTACATCTGGTCCATCCTGAACTGCTTTGGCCTCAACTTTGAGCTCTGGGTGCAGAAGTTCTTCCAGCAGGAGCCCTTTGCCAAATTGGAGGTGAGGAGCTGGGCTGCAAGTGGATGGGGGAAGATTAGTGAGTCTGGGGCCAAAATCTGCTGCTGGAAAACATCCATGACTGTACGGAGCTCAAACTTGTTCATACAAGTCAGATCCATTTTCAGCTGAGACTGAAGACCAACATTCCTGATGATGCCATGCAGCTCCGTGTCCAGGTCTCCTGCTCTCTCCTGTGGCCTTCAGCATCCTTGTGATCAGCTACTCAGCTGTGCAAGGGAAGCACAGTCCTGGTGCTCTGTATCCCTTCATTTTACGCCCTGTGTCACCCACCCAGAGCAAGTTCCCACCTGCCCCTGTGATGTTTCATGGGAAATTTAGGTTGGGTGTGGAACTTTTAGAGGGAAAATGGAGGTCCAAGAGAACCAGGAAAGCAGCCCCAATGAGGCATCAAAGTACCACAGATGGACACAAAATCTGAGGTCTATCTATGGGGAAATGTTTATACGTTTCCATATGGAAATCATTAGTTCTTCTTGTTCTGCAAAGCATCTTGCCACTCTGAATGGTTTTGATCTGATTTCTGATAAAAGCAAATGCTTAGGTACTAGAATGAATTCTTTTCCAACCACTCCAAAGCTTAGTGCCCTGTCTCTGTTTGGGACCAAGGTGTCTCGAGGACAAGTTGGAAAAAAACCTTAGGAAACCCCGTCCTGGAAACAATTATGTTCCTTATGTTTTTGCCCAACCTAAAGTCTGGAGGCCCTAAACTGGTTCAGTAAAGACCCCTTTGGAATAAAAACTTTGGAGAGCAATCCTCCCGTTTGCTCTCCTTGTTGAACTTCTAATCAGATTACAGCACTCGCAGGCAGTGAAATCTCCTTCCCTGCGGCACCGCAATTCTCAGCACTAAGTGGCCTGGGGATTCACCGTGCTCTTTGAAGATTGCTATAAACCACTTCCCCACTCCCCTTGCAGCAGCTGCTCCTGAGGATTATGTGCCAGTGACAATTTCGCTCTGCTGCTGTCACTAGTTTTCAGCTCTTTTTTTTAATTTTTTTTTTTTTAATTCCTAAGAAACAATTTCTGCCAGGAGCTGGGAGTGATTTGCACATAGGGCTAATAATAATCCCAGTATACAACAGCATTCATTTGCCTTGAGGAGTGGCTTACTCAAGGCAACAGATGAAGAAAGCAGTACTCAGCCATTACAATTAGCATGAAACCATGTATAACATCTTGCCCTTACCCATGGGATCCTGAAACACCAGCCCAGAGTCCCAAATGCATCTAAGTCCAGCAGCAGAGCAGATGTTTTACCTTGTCCTTATATTTTTTCATCCCAGAGACACTAAAGGCCGCTCTAAATTTTGCCTACTCCTCTGGGAGCCCAGCTGGAGTTTGGCTGGAGTTGGACCAGTGCATCCCCTTTCCTTACAGCCCCATTTTTCCTCACTCTCTGCTCCTCTCCCCTCCACAGGCCAAAATGTCAGCGGCCACGTCTCGGCGGATTAGGGCAGTTTTTGGGGCGGCAAATTTCTGGGCCATCGTCCTCTACAACATCCTAGCCCTCAACAGCTTGGAGTTTGCACTGCTGGTCACCAAGAGACTCCTCCTGACGGGTAAGATGCTACCAGCCTTCCCCATCGAGGCACCCTTGTCGTGATGGGGGAACACTGGTAGAGGAGCTGAGGACTGGGACTTCCAAGTCCTCTTGGTGGCCTGGCCATTGGCTTGTTACGTGGCTGCTGCCAATGTGCTTAATTATTGTTCAAAAGGTGCAGGAAGCTGTTCCTTAGCTCCCATCCTTCTCATGTGAGCTCTCTGGAGTACCAGCTGCCTTCCAGGTGTGCTTGTACGGCTCCTAGCACAGCCTGATGCTGTGATTTAGACTCCTTGCAGCAACGCAAAGGTCACATTCGCCCCACCAAGGTGGGCTGTGAAATGGTCCCCTTGCTGGGGAAAGGGATTTACTTGTCCTACCTCATCTCCTTTTGCTTTAGCGGTTACTCCTGCATCAACCTGAAGGTGACAGGTACAAATCCTCATCCTAGGCTCCTAATGAACAGTCTTATCTGTACATTTCTAATCAGTGGATGGTGGCACTATTTTGAAGTCTTCTTGAGCAGCCCACGGTATAAATAGCCATCGGGAGCCCACATCCTCCAGCCCTTTCTGGGATGGGGCTGGCGAAGGAAATGGATAATGTGACGCTCCGGGCTCAGTGTGCCAGAAGTGCCTGCCCGCTGAGCTAGCTGGCTTTTGCTGGTTGCATTATTCATTGCAGAGGTCCTGTTTTAGCAGGTACAAAGCCTGTGTCTCCTCTCTGCTGTGGATACCAGACTCGTGGTTACAAATGCCGTCAGACCCTTCCTAAGTGGAGGGAGAGCTCCTGGCTCTCGGTCACTTGCCTAGGTGACAAAAACATGTGTTTTCTGGGTGCACACTGTGTCCCAACTAGGTACGGGACAAAGCTGGGGTTGATCCTCAGCATCAGTGGGGCACAAAGCTTCCAGAGGGTCACAGTGCTGAACAGTGATGGACATGGACAGGCTGAATGGGCAGAAAGTCAACCACCAAGTCTGAACTTGGGGGGCAAAAGGAGTTTTGGAGGTAAGGGAGTGCTCAAAGCCACTCCAGTATGTTCCCACATTAACCGCGATCCATGATGCCTTGGTGGGCTCAGGCACTGCTTCATCTAAAATCTGATTCTGGGAATTTCTCTCTTCTCTCAGTGAAGCTGTAGGGCTGGATCCACAATGGAAAATGTTGTTGGCCATCATGAACTTGTGGGACATCCCAAACCTGCCTGAGAGAGAGCAGTGCTGGGGAAGAGCTGCCCCCCTTAGATAAGCAGCTACACCAAGATGACCATGTCTCCCTCCATCTTCTAGGTTTCCCTGTCAGCACCTTGTCCATCTGGTTCATCACGTACTGTGGTGTGCAGCTGATCAAGGAACGTGAGCGCATCCTGGCCATCGAAGAGGAGAAGTGTGACAAAGCAAAGGTGGAGTAGAGGGAGGCATCAGCAGGCTTGTCCCAAAGCTTCGTCTCCCCTCCAGCCACCGTTGCCAGGCCAGCCACTGGCAGGGGCTCTCCAAGCACTCCTGACAATCGGACTGCTGTAGCTCACCCACGTAGAAGTCACCTGGAAGGCGCAGGTCACCCCCTTGCTGCAGGGAAGATTTTCTATAAGACGTAAGATTTTCTATAAGTGGGTGTTTCGCAGGCTCCCCATGCGTGGCAGACTGCTGAGGTAGGCTCCCAGCACATTTCTTTAATGCCAGGAAGAGCCATCCCCATCATTTTTCTGACCCTCTGACATTGTGCAGGCCTAGAGATTTCACCCCCTGCTTCCCACAAGACTTGGTCCACCAGCACTCGGCTCTCCCACAGGACCCATAGCCCTTGTCTCCCAGAGGAGACTCTCCAGGTCCCACAGCTGGAGGTTTTAGGGTGGGCCAGACACACAGCTATGAGAAAGGGATTACCTGGAGCTGAGCCTGCTCCGAGCAGACCATCTCCAGGTGGCTTCCAGCCCAAGCATCCCATGTTTCTTTCACTACAAGAAATGGTCAGCATCCACTGTCAAGTGTTCAGCATCTACAGTTGTGCAGCAAGGACTGTGAAATGGCTCAGCACGATCTACACCTACCAAGAGGCCAATAAATAAGTAGTATAGTCTTTATAGCAAAGGGAAGGAGGACCGGGAATGGCACATTGAAGAGTAATTATCTCCCCACCACTGTCAGCAGTGCAGAGTGATAGCTGTTACGATCTCTGCAAAACAAGTCCCTGCAGTGCTAAATGTCTTGGAAAAAAATGATTTGTGCCAACGTCAGGCACAGTTAATGAGAGTGCAGGAGCCATACCTGCTTCACAGCCATCGCGCATTGTGTACAGGTTGCCTGGGGAGCGGGCATGCCAAAGAAACACAACACATGGCTCACAACTTCTTGGTCCCCAGGCCCCAACTCAGACCCAAAGTGCCTTCCACTGCTGGGTCTGAGACCTATGTGGCCACCATGACCATCCTGCTGTGATATGTGTCTTAGGACTCAAATCAAATCCCACTTGCATTTTTTACATGCCATGGACAAAGGTTTAAGCTCACATTCCTGCCCATGGCTGAGGAACAGAAGATGCTGTAGCCAACTTGTGCTCATCTCCAGCCATCCATCCCTTTACTCAACTGACATCGGTTCACACAGCCTAAGCCCGTGACTGCATGGCTGAATGAGGACACACACGTATGTACAACCAAAGGACAAAGACCCTGAATGAAGGGCAGTGATTTGGGACTCGGTGGCAGAGGGTAAGCCCATGGTAGACTCCTTGGAGAAGTAGACTTTGGGACACTGCATAGTGAGTGCACTGAATAAATGTACATGTGTGGTAACACGGTGCCTTGGAGAAAAGGGGGGCTAATAATTGAACAATAGCTCTGTCTCTCTTACACTTCAGAGAAACTTTCAGTGGCCTTATGTCTGAGTTCTGCTGATGTTTGGTGAGGGCAGAATCTGGACCACTTTGTAACGTGGGTTGAGATGCTTGGTGCTGGTGTGTTTTGGCTTCCCTGTGGATGAAACAGGATCGGTTCCTAGCCAGCTTTCAGCTCTGCCAAAGTTATTTGTGATGTCCCTAATAAATGTCATTTATTTATGTAGTAAATAAATGTTGGAAATCTGTGGCGCCTGTTACGCCGTTGCAATGCAGGTGACACCCTGGGTAACACACTGCCATCAGAGCTGAGAGACACAAGGATCTATTTGCAAGTCCTCACCTCCCACCCCTATTGTGACACAAGGTAAGACCTTATTGAGTTTGATAGAAACCCACTTTAGCAGCATCACCAGATTGGAGCTTTGGCTGCAGCTTGATTCATATTCACCTTTCTTTTGACTCCACCTTGGTACTGGTGAAATATCACAAGCCTACTGCCATCAAACTTTCATCCGTGTAGTTTTTATTTCTGGGAGCCCAACCCAAAATGTTGGAAGTGGCGGCAGGTATTGTGCCTTGGTGACATCTCTAGTCACATCCGCAAAACCCCTTCAGCTACCAGGCACATCCCTTTTTAACACACATCTGGTGGTGGACCTTTGGTAGATGTTTCTTGGCATCTCTGTTATTTCAGACTTATCCTTTACCACCAAAACAGCTATGACATAATGTGCTTCCTTCCAGTGTAAAATTCAACTCTTCTCCTCCAGACAGGTGTCCTCGCACAGCTGAAGCCACCTTGAGCTGCTGAGACCAAGGGCTCTGTCTCTGCGGGTGGCTCAGCTCGGGTCCTTGGCTACCCAGGAGGACAAACAGTGTCACCCACCTCCCGGTGTTGAAGTGGGTGACTCACACGGCAAAGCCCAATGACTCTGCACTGCTCTCCTGGCTTGGATACTCCGGGAGAGAAAATAATCCATTCACTAAGGATCTAAATTTACCCAGCAGCTGCATCTGCTGGAGCTGCCAGAAGGAGCTAATCTTAGACACAGAGAGATTTGTTAGAGAGGCAGCTCATGGGAGAACTGGGGCTTTGCCCTCCTTTGTCTGACATTATCCCCTCGTTTATCACTGCTGTTAGAAGCCCAGGGGGTCTGGTGGACCAGGAGCACCCAAGTGGTTCTATCTCAACCACTCCTCACCGTTCAGCGTTGTGCAGGAGACCCTCAGCCTCAGAGTATGCCTCCATGGAGCGGGATTTATCAACTGCTCATCTCTCTCCTGGAGAAGAGTATCTCGTCTGATCTGGTTATTGCCTGAGAAGCCTGAGAAGAAAACTTGCCTGAGAAGCCAAGAAAAGCAATTATTTATTGCAACTGCGAATCCAAATTAATAGCCCTACTCTGGACACTTTCTTCTTCAGCCTGACATGGCTGTAATTCCTGCATTCACCTTTCTTGTTCTAAAATTTTGTATGGGAGAGAATGATCCTGCTACATCGCATCCCCTTAGGATGCTTTCCATGTATCCTCACCCACCCCCATGTCGTGGGGGGACTATTGCCCACTTAGAGACACACTTAATAACTGACTTAGTCCATTGGTCATTGGAAATCACTAGCTGTAATCCCGTTAGACCTGGGGCCAGTTAGCTGAGGGCAATCTCAGAACAGCCCACCTCCTTCAGGGCTGTGTTGTCTGTTATACAGCAGTCAGCACTCTCGGGGGAGTACCCTGGGGAGAGTCGATTCACACATTCACGTGTTCACGAAGGTAACCGAATGGTAACTATGATCACTGCTCACCCTTATCACATCCACATGCGCCATCTCATCTGCTTTTAGATGCTAAATCCCTCTGGGCTTGGCTGGTACTTGCCTGGAGACCAGCTTACCTTAGTGGTGACACCTTGGACCCAGCAAATGGAAGACAGATGGGACAAGTCTACTGTGATCAAAGCCCCCACAAGAGATAATGGTTGCAGAGGGCTCAGAATTGATTATTGCCTCAAAGTCAACTGCTGTCATCAGAGAAAAGTTTCCTGTAGCAATCAGATGTGGCCTTAGCTCTCCAGTCCAGCAAGGGTCAGACCAAACCCCCCCAAAATCCTATTGACTTCCCTGCGCATAAACAGATTGTAAAACGCCAATGACCAACCAGTGTGGACAAATGGAAACCAGGAATGAGGGAAGACACACAAGTGAGAAAGAAAGAGATACTGTGCTTGAGATCCAGACTGGAAACGTGTAACCTAAAATGTAAGAAGGAAAATAACCTGAACACCAAATACTCAGTGGGTGAGAGGATCTGAAGCTTGTGGGTCTGAGCTGCATAAAGCACTGCTGGCTTTCCACGCCCAGCCCCGGGAGGGTTCAGGGGAGGTGCACGGTGTCTCTGAGAGCACCCCTGGGTCTCCCTATTAGCACCGTGTGAGCCTCCCCACGGCGCAGAGCTGCTCAGAGGGTTTGGGTCCACCAGATCAACCCTCTGTCCCATCTGGCTGTGGCAGAAACTTGTTTGGGGAGGAATCAACCTTATCTGAGCTGAATGCACCCATGCTCAGGAGCCAGGGAGGTTTACAGACCATGTCAGGTCAGGGTTAACACATAGGACACAGCCTGTATGTCCAGCCTGGGCCATATATGCGATCTACATCCGTCTTGATGACAGGGCTTGGGATGGATGCTGCTTTATTGAACTGAGGATAGCAAAAAATGGTGGAAACGTAAGGCAGGAGATCACACGTGTGAATGTTGCCACAAGCCGTCACGAGGACAGCATCCCAGCTGTGTTAGGAGGCACTGGGAACAGTTAAGGGTGTCTAGCCTGAATTAATGATTGAAACTCTCTCTAGAGCGAATGGGGACAGACGGACATCACCGGAGTCCTCTCATCTCAGGCAAGTGTCTAACTTAGGTGCAGTGAACCAGCTCCCAGAGATACTTGTCTCTCCCCATGGCTGTAGGGAGCCTAAACGACACAGTGCACTGAGGAGACGGTGCTCTGGAAAAACCAGGGCTGCTTCCCCAAGCCTTGGAGCTGGTCCAGCCACTGTGCAAAGCCACTGAAGCCGATGAAGACCCCAGAGCAGGTTTGGGACCGGCACGTGCTCTTTCCCTGGGTGGACCACAAACCTGGGAGAAGCCACAGACCCACCGATCGATCAGGAGCTCCTCTGGGAAGGGATGGGCTGTAGCTGCATTTTAGCAGCAGCACCTCGTGACGTGGGGAATGTGGAAGCAAATCTTGGATGGCAGCACACGCTGAGCAGCACAGCAAAAAGGAAAACAAGCCAGGGCTCAAGGGAGATTAAAGGCAGAGGGGGGAAAAATCCCAGCCGGTAGCATGACAATGCAGGATTAAACTTGGGAAAGTACAGGGCTAATGCAGAGGAAAGGGAGAAGGGAGGATGGGGTTGTCCAGCCCCAGATGTCTTGGAGCAGAGGAACATTTCTGAAGTTTGACCCAGTTCAAAGCTCAGTGCTCATCATCTGATCCTGTCACAGATGAGCATCATAGCAGAAGAGCTTATGATGTGAGCTCTGAAAACAGCCTGTGATTATTTCCCTGCCATACTGATATTGGTACCTCCCAGATGCTGCTGGAACCTCACCAGTACAAAAGGGCTTCATACCAGTATAGCTCCCTCCCTCTTCCCACTTATGTAGATAACCATCACGGCACAAAGCACTTTTATAAATACATCTATGCCAGGGTAAGGGATTATGTGGCTTTAAATACACCAGGAAAAGTGGCTAATATTTTTGCATAGACTTAATTAAATCGTTAATTAAATCTCTGCCATCGCCGAGTGTCAGCCAGTCCAGAGGGTCCATAGTAACGGAAATAAAACTGATTAATGTGTAAGTTTTACCATAGGTATAAATAATTATAGCTACTATCCTCATCCATGTCTGTCAAAACTAATTTGCTTCTTCATGAGCTCCATGGGAAGAGCTGGACCTGGACCGGCCACTTGAGACCCCGTGGGGCTTCCTAAACATCCATGGGCATGCAAGCAGGACACAAGACCTGCTGGAGACCTCAGCCTTTCTGGAGCATCAGCTCAAGGCCAGGCAAGTTTTCCTGCTGCAGCTCTAGACTTCAACATGGGGGTGTTGAATCTCAGTAGACCTTAGCAGGAGACCCTCAACTCACAAGACGATACCTGTGTTTAGATGTCCTAATCTGCAAGCTGAAGCCCACCGTTGCGCTCTCTTTACTTCAGTTCTGCCTCAGACCCTCTCTCCATCACCAAGATGTGGAGAAGATGGATTTATTAATGATGAGGTGTTCAGAGACTGTGCCAGTGGGGCCCGTGCGTGTATTGCAGACAAAGCAGAGCCATCCCTCTCCCGGGCTCCTCAAGTCTCCTCCTTTAGTGAGACTTTTTAAGTAACTTCCAGCATAGGTCTCATAACCCATACAGGGGTGTAAATAAATAACTCTATCTTCATCTTCCACCCCCTTCCAGACCTCTGAAAACTGACTCCAGAGGAGAATAAAGAACGAATCTGTGCAGGAAAGCAGCCCTAGGAGCGAGCTGGCTGGAGTCGGGGATGCCACAAAGCCCGCATAAGACGCTCCCTTATTGCATCTTTCCAGCTTTGACTTCACCGTCTATTTTTAGCACAGCAAAAGGTTTAGCAGTTTCAGAGCAGTCGGTTTAGCGGTGTCGGGAGAAGGTCCCAGCCCTGCCATTCATGACCCAGAAGGCAGATTCGGATGTTTGATTCATCTGGAGGCTGTTTCCCAAGCACGGCGGCTGAGCCGATGGGTTGCACGTGTCTGCCGTCATGGGACGGCAGCAAAAGCTTCTGCTCCCCCCGCCGTGACTCATGGGCTGACAGACCCTTCCTGAAGCATCAAGGCTGGAAGTACAGCTGTTCCCCCGTCCCCCTCCCTTCCTCCTTGTCCAATGTGTCATATTAAAGGGTGATCGGCTTACACATGCTCCAGTGTGGATTCCTTAAGCTTTGTAACGCTGTGGCTATATATAAAGCGCTACGCTGGAAACTGAAGTACACAGACAGCTGCGATAGTAGCAAGCGTTTCACGTTCCCAGTGTGCTGACGGTCTGGAAGCAAGGGAGACCTGTGAGACCTGCTTTGAGTAAGTTTCTTTACCAGGGGCTCAGGTATAGATATATTCATAAAAATATATATATATAAAAAAGAAGGCTTGGGGGAAAAAAGGAGCAGTTACTCTTCACCATGGGTTTGCCTCTTGATCAAGTGGAAGAACTGCGTCTATACCAGCAAACTCTCCTCCAGGATGGACTCAAAGACATGTTGGACCACAGTAAGTTTCTGGACTGTGTCTTAAAAGTCAAGGGGAAAGAGTTTCCTTGCCATCGGTTGGTGCTGGCAGCTTGCAGCCCATATTTTCGAGCGATGTTCCTCTCGGACATGGAAGAGAGCAAGAAGAGGGAGGTCAGTTTGGAAGATGTTGATCCAGA
Organism: Gavia stellata; assembly: GCF_030936135.1. Taxonomy (NCBI): domain Eukaryota; kingdom Metazoa; phylum Chordata; class Aves; order Gaviiformes; family Gaviidae; genus Gavia; species Gavia stellata. Next base: position 3,719,092 of record NC_082599.1, read on the forward strand.
TGTCATGGGCAAGATCCTCCATTATATCTACACTTCCGAGCTGGAGATCACAGAGCAGAATGTGCAGGACATCTTCTCTGTGGCAAACATGTTCCAGATCCCGTCCATCTTCACTGTTTGCGTGTCCTTCTTGCAGAAGCGGCTCTGCCTCAGCAACTGCTTGGCTATCTTCAGGCTGGGCTTGATGCTGGATTGTGCTCGGCTGGCTGTGGCAGCTCGGGATTTCATTTGCGATCGCTTTGCGCTGGTCTCTAGGGACGAGGAGTTCTACCAGCTTTCACCCGATGAGCTTATTGCGATCATCTCCAGTGACTCCCTCAACATCGAGAAAGAGGAGACTGTCTTCGAAGTAGTGATGAAATGGGTGGGGACCAAGGACCATGAGAGTCGGCAGAAGGCCTTGCCTGTCATCTTTGAAAGCATCCGATTCCGCCTCATGCCCAACGACTACATCAAGGACCACGTGGAGAAGCATGCCATGGTGAAGTCCAGCCCGGAGCTGCTCAAGAAACTGCAGATGGTGAAGGATGCCCAGAAAGGCAAATTCACTGTGGTGAAGAAGAAGAAAGTGAAGAAAAGCAGTGAAAAGCAAGCAAAAGACAATGTTGTCAATGGAGCTGTAGATGAGGAGGAAGATACAGAGGAGGATGCGCTCCCAGGAATCTTAAATGACACAATGCGCTTTGGGATGTTCCTCCAGGACCTTATTTTCATGGTGAGTGACAGTGGAGCAGTGGCATATGATCCCACTGCCAACGAGTGCTATTTTGCCTCCCTGTCTACTCAAATCCCAAAGAACCACATCAGTCTGGTGACCAAAGAGAATCAGATCTTCATTGTCGGAGGACTGTACTACAACGAGGACAGCAAAGAGGATCCCATGAGTTCCTACTTCCTACAGGTACTAGCTTTATCTTTCTTTTGGTTCTTTGACCACTTTGGAGCATCACCAGTCTTTAGCTTCCATGTGATGCCAGTAATATACATGGTTATGTGACGTTAAAAAGAAAGATGTAAATGAAGGTGAAACATCTGAGTTGTTTTGCTAGAGATTCTTCTCCCTATATTTTTAAGGCAGATCCCACTGAGGGGGGGTTCTAGTCCTTGAGGAAGGAGGCTTGAAGGGGTAGGTAACAGGAATAACCTTTCCTGATCCAAATCATGAATAGGGGACCACGTTGAACAGTGGTTTTGGTCCAGCCCTGGCTGCCATAGGACACACTAACTGGAAGGTTAGTGGCTTCTGGTCGGGGTTCAGCTTTGCATCTTTTACGTTCCCTGGTTATGAACCCCCAGCAAAACCCAAGGGTGACTCTGCCAGGTGCCAACAAAGGGAACAGCAGCACCTACAGCCACAGAGCAAACACTCCGGGACACAGGGTATGTCCCTACCTAACAATATGTGCCCCATTTCCAGGGCTTTTCTTGCCCCTGGAGGTTTGCTGGGTCCAGCTCAGAGTCTCCGACCATTTCTATCATGTACGGGGGAAACCACAGTGTGACATCTTTTGGGATCCTCCGCAAGAAAAGTGGTTGTTCTAACTCAGCAGTAACCACCACAGCTGTGATCAGATCGAGCTGTGCACAGGCAATCTGAGCTCTGGCCTGGGCTGTAACCCAAGAGCACCGTCCCTGCAGACAGCTAACGCAAGGTGCCTACCCTTCCTGCTGACCCTGTAGGAATCCAGTAAATCCTCTGTCCTTCCCCCCATACCCAGAAATCTTTTTGTTCTTCTCCCATGGCTCACATAGCTTCTGGGAGGAAACAATAACATGTCCAGGCAGAAAGGATAAAGTAAGTTCCCAAGCTGAGACATACAGCCTTGATCCCTCCATCGCCTCATGGCATGGGTAGGTCCGTACACCTGCACCACGTGTGCTTGGTCCATGATTGTCCTCACTTGGAAAAGGTCAGGCTTTGGAGCCTATGCAGCCCACGTAAAGCCCATGAAATGAGAATTCAGCAGGAAGAAACCGCAGCCCGAGAAAATAGGACAGAGGGGGAAGGCTGTGGGAGTGCCAGGGGAAACGCTGTTTGAGATATAGCCCTGCGCACTGGGCAACAGATGACAACAGCGGCTGTGGCCAGCTCTATCACTTACCTGCGCAGTGCAGGCAGATGGGCTGCTTTGTACTCAGCGAAACCTATGTCTAAAGATCAGTGCTCCACCAGTCTGGGTGCTGGCGAAGCAAGGTAATTCCTTGAGCGGCAGTGAAGGTCCACCGTGTCCTGGTCTGTTTCAGCATGACTGCAAAGGAGGTGATTTGGGTTTTTTTCCCTTTGATCGTGCACTTGTGAGACCACATCTGGATGCCGTGTCCAGTCTGGGGCTCCCCAGTACAAGGGGGACATTGAGCTACTGGAATGAGTCTAGCAGAGGCCACCAAGATGATCAGGGCTGGAGAACGAGTGGTACAAGGAGAGTCTGAGCTGGGTCTGATCAACCTGGAGAAGGGGAAGGGAAGATCTCATTGGTGTTTGCAGTTCCCTAATAGGAGGCAACACAGAAGGGGGATCCAGACTCTTCTTGGATTTGCACAAAGATGGGACAAGAAGCGATGGCCAGGAGTTGCAGTAAAGGAAATTTCAGTTAGCTGTGAGGAAAACCTTCCCAACAGAGGTGGTGGAGTACTGGAGCAGGGGTCCAGAGAGGTCCCAAAACCTCCATCCTTGCAGACATTTAATATTTGACTGCACAAAGCCCTGGCAACCTGCTCTAACTCCTATACTGCACCTGCTTGAGCATGGGGGCTGGATGAAAGACCTTTGGAGGTCTCTTCAAACTAAATTATTCTGTGATTCTAAGCTGCGAACAGCAAGATTTTTATATTCAGCTCCCAATTTGCCACTGACTCAGTAGGAAATGCCTTGGGCATCGTGTGGACATTTTTAGCTCCTTCCTCACAAGAAGGGGACAGTGGTCCCTTCATAGCTCGCTGTGGCACTCGTGCATGGGAGGTGCAGAGAAGTCCCAGAGCTGGAAGGTGCCATCAGTTTGCAACGGTGTAATTTATTGCCATCAGTGTCATTAGATAGCTCATGGTTTCTGTACGAGTAAGAGTCTTTCAAGCCTTTTTTCAGCTGAAACTTCACACAGATGTAGACAGGCAGCTGTATGATGGACCCTTGAATTACCGTGTCAGTGCAGAAGCATCTTACACCTCCTGACTCTGTTTCTGGCCTCCCTGATTTCACATTCCTCCTGCTGAAGCCAGGAGAGTTAGGTCAGGGATAGTTTCTCCTTAAGGACAGGCACCAAAATATAAAAATGCTGATAAATCCCAGAGGTCTTGCAAATTTTGACAGGAACAAAATGATTCCATTGACATTTCAGATGGAAAAGGGTATCCTTTATTTGTCACTTATAAGATTTATGACTTGAAAACAATGCTGAATCCATCAAGAAACAGGAACTATCCTGGTGACTGAGCTGCTCGGGCTTGCACTATAAATAACACATATGTGGACCACAGCTTACAAAGAGACAATAACCACAGGCACCCAGCTGAGGCCAAGTCTTTGGAGGCAACCCAGCAAGCTGAAGCTCTTTGGCCTGAGCCCATAGCAAACAGTGCTTCAGGCAATGATGCATCACAGCTTCATCTCGCAGAGTCCCACCAAACTGGCTACATGACATCACTCCAGACTTAACCCATGAAGTCCCTCCTCTGCTACCAAGCTACATTAAACATTTTTGCCCCAGTTTACAGTTCCCATCAAGCCATGGTGCCCAGAGAGCCCCCAGCCTCGTAACCTTTCACATCTTTTTTTTCTGGTGGGAGATGAGGCAACGTCTTGGTCTACAGATGTCCAAGGATCTGCAAGGATTTGGCCATCTGATCTAGTACCGCTGTACGGCTCAGTTTCCCCATCTATCAGATGGGTCTGGTACACTTTGGTCAGCAAGAAGAGCTCGGGGCTTTGCAGCACTGTCTCAGTTGTGTTGTACCGTATTGGGTAGAGAGGTATTGTGTAAATAGCTTTTGTGCAGATAGACACACACACATTTCATCTCATGAACTCTCACACACACTGAGGTGATACAGGGCAACATCAGTATCTTGAGAAGCAGAGGAGGGACACTGTAACTATTCATTTGCCAGAAAGAAGAAGAATTGGTGGGAGAAGAAGGGGCTCAGGCAGTGAGCTGTGTAGCCAACTTTGCCAACACCACGCTGTTACCCAGCAGAGATGGGAAATATCAGGATGAAATACTGTGGCGTGTGCTACAGCTGAAGATGTTCGGGTAAAATTTCTAAGATTGAAGTGCTTCAGCTCCTCCAGTCCCAGGAACTATCCATTATAGGTCCAACATGGGGGTCTCTCATCCGAAGATGACCAAGCTTGTTCCAAGTAAAGGCTTTGGTACACAGAGCAGAAGATGTTCCTGATGGTGCATCTCTGCTTTTATGCCTTGTCATAAAACATGTGTCATATGGTATATGACTTGGACCTGCACTAAGACCCCCCCAGATGGTAAGGCACAGGCAGAGACTGACTTTGCAGAAAATGCCGACTGGGGTGACCAAGCTGCATGTGGGAATGGACTTTGCCCTCAACCTCTGGACCCTGATTTTTGCTAAGCAAATGGGCCGGGTGAGCACACACTAATGGCCATGTGTTTTCTTTCAGTATGACCATCTGGATGCAGACTGGCTGGGGATGCCCCCCCTGCCCTCCCCTCGCTGCCTCTTTGGCCTGGGAGAGGCGGAAAACTCCATTTTTGTGGTCGGAGGGAAAGAACTGAAAGAGGGAGAAAAGACCTTGGATTCAGTCCTGTGCTATGACCGGCTGTAAGTGTTGACATGCGAGTGCGGGGCGGGAGGTGGTTGACAGGAGAAGGTGAAGCAGCTGCAGTGCACAATGACTCTAGCTCTCCAGGGACCGAAAGGTTTTGGAGATAGGGCTCGAACTCTACTTCTAGATGCTGAGACCGCTGGGACTGTCTCAAGCTGTACCCTGGGGCTCTGAGTTGTCTCTCTCCAGCTGCTTCGTTTATTGTAATTGAAACTCCAGGAGATGGAAGCCGTAATGGGGATATTATGTTATCAGGGACCAAACTTAGCAGATGCTCAAATGGGACCTGTACCTAGGAGCAAGGGGAGTTTTTCCTTCTGCTCTTGCCCATCAGTTTGGAGGTATGGCGACCTTCACCGTGATCTCACCAGGAGTGGCTTTGGACAGGGAAGTTTGGCTTGAAAGTATTCAGATGTGGAACTGAATGGCTCACTCTGAGAGATATCAGGCTTAATGTACAATTATTTTTGCACAATAGGCTCTGACCCATGTTATGTCATGAGCTTTATTAAAAGGCACCGTCCCATTCTGCTTGCAGGAGGCAGAAACAACCAAAGACTGCTCCTCGCTGCCCCAAAGAGGCAGAAGAGTAGGCGTTCACAAGCCTTTGCTTGGTCTATATTTAGATGTGTGTGCTTCACAGTCTGTTTTATAGGCAGAGATTTGAAACCAGTTTCATTCCCACAGAATGGGGCATTTATCTGTCCCTGCAGACTCTGGGAAAGGACGTATCTGCCCCCAATAAATGCTCAGGGGGTGCTTTGAATACCGATTTGAAGCTGGTAGAGATGTGATCAGCACCACCTGTATTTCTAGTATCATCTAGGTCAAAGCTTCAGCTGTAAGAAACCTGGAGAAGGCAAACTGCTGGTCTATGGGATCAAATATTTGCCCAGAGTGGTCGGACAATTAGAAAGCACTCAGAGCCCAGGCATCGCAGTTCTTAGTAAAGTGCAGGTCTTGGGTGCTACAACCTACATGTACGAAAACTGGGGACGAGTCTAAGTTACATGGGCATGAACAGACACCTCCTGAGAAACTGGTCAGCCCTATTTGGGTACCAGTTTGGGGTTTCCAAAGACTTATAGCTATATCCTCTGCTCAGCTGCCCTGGAGCTAGCTCAGAGCCTTCAACACAGCTCTGCACTACAAAATGTGGACATACCCACTGGGGGTCCTTTCTGAGTGTTGGCCAACCATTGTACCTCAAAGTGGAAGGTGATGGCCAAGAAAGAAATTTGTCCTCATGATCTTGCACGCCTAAGTCATATTGATTTTATTTTTTTACCTAATGCAGAAATCTCCATCTTGTTTGTGTCTAGCTGGTAATGATTGTAAGTGAGGTGAGGTCCTGGGAGAAGAGGGTCTGCGTATGCACAAAGCCCAAAAGTAGAGGATGCTGCAGATAAGAATGAACATTAGCATAAGCAACCTAGATATTTTATTTTCCCTTTTTTTTTTTTTAGGATCACACAATTTACTGGTCGAGCACTATGTCATTGGAAACCTCATATTTTTGAGATTGTGTTTTCTGTTTGTCAGGATCTGTGCTCACCTCTAGGTCTGGAAAGTGCCATGTACTCTGGGCCTCACCCAGCAAGCTACAAATCCTTTCACTTCCCATCTTTCCCTGAACCAGGTCCTTCAAGTGGGGTGAAGCCGATTCCCTTCCCTATGCAGTCTACGGCCATGCGGTGGTATCGCATAAGGACCTCGTCTACGTCATTGGCGGCAAAGGAAGCGACAAGTAAGTCAAAAAGCAAGCGAAATGGAGGCAGTCATCCTCCAAGCTAGTGGGATTGCAGAGCATGAGTTGGTACCTCCCCAACCTGGATGCTACGTGTTAAGGAGGGTTGGATGGGGTGTGAGACGTGGATCCTTCCCTCTCAGCTCTCCTCTGTGACTGCAGCTCTTCCCAAGCCATTAGGAGTCCTACAGGGACATCAGGGAGATGGCAGTGTCCTTGCAGGAGAGGGAACGGATCATCTCCTTTACTCACAATAAGTAAATATCGCACAGATTGGGAGAGGTGCTGAAGAGCAAGAAGCCCCTTCACATTGAGGGTCTCCTGTCTTGGACTTGTGGAGCAGCGTGGTCCTAGTAGTCAAATCCAGATGGGTATTTGCAACAGGGGTGCAAACCTTCATCAGAACTGACCCCCATCCTGCCCTCCTGCGGGAGATGGGCTCAACAGAAAAAGCCTCTCTCAGGGAGCATTGCAGTGATTTCTTTGCAAGCCAGAAGCATGACTGTTTGCAGAGCAAACATGCCATAATCCAGCAAAGGCAGGTCCTGCTCTGAAAGGATTATGATCTGAAAAGTGTGAGCGTGCATACATTCGCGCACCTTACATTGCCGTCCTGGGGAACAGGGGCATTACTGATGATATTTCACAGTATCGTGTTGGATCAGCCGCACTGAAACACTGTCTGACGGCTGTGTGCGAGGTCCTGAGAGGCTGTTAGCTACAGGGACACATATCCAGCTGTGTGAGCACAACATCGAGCTTTTAGGATTCCTATCCAAAGGGGGCACACCAGGAAGGGTTGTGTTATACAGACAAATTATGTGTCCAGGCATGGGCATCCTTGGGTGCACATCCAAGCAAAGGCACTCATACCGATGTGGAGGAGCAAAGCCCTTTCTAGAGACCCCACATTCTTCCCAGCAGACATCCCCCAACTCCTGCAGTGCAAAGCTGCCCTTCAGCCGGCGATTGAGGCTCCTTCTCTCTCTCATCTTTCTCTAGGAAGTGCCTGAAGAAGATGTGTGTCTACAACCCATCCAAGTTTGAGTGGAAGGAGCTGGCTCCCATGAAAACTGCCCGGTCCCTGTTCGGAGCCACTGTGCACAAGGACAAAATCTACGTGGCAGCTGGTGTGACCGACTCTGGCTTGACCAACTCGGTGGAAGTGTATGACATTGCCACCAACAAGTACGTACCTGAGCACACTAAGCAACTTCCAACCATTCTGGAGTTTGCTTGCGACTCCCAATACCAGTTCCTCCCAGTCCGTATTCCTCAGACAGCGGGGCATCACCAGTGCTGCTGCAGTTGGGCTGTGGATCATCTCAGGCTCACCTTCAAAGCAGTTTCAACAACTGGTGCAGCCCTTGGGTTCCCTGCAGGGCTGTAGCTTCATCTTGGCAGCTTCACCCAACGTCACAGACTCTCTGACTTTGGGTGGGCCTTGCAGTAGCAGTCCCACCACTGGGACCTGCTGGTCCATGCCAGGTGTGCTTCACAGCTCATCTACTCGATGCAAAATGAAGTTGAACTATGATGATGGAAACAGGTATTTCTAACAACAGTCAGTGTACGATCCCATCCCATGTAGACCTACACAAGTTAATCTGTCACTGGTTAATTCGGTTGCTGATTCCTGATTTGAAGCCAGCCTCGGCGCAAAGGTAGGCAGGGTGCCTTAACATGTCCCCTCTCTCGACATGGCAGGTGGGACACTTTCACTGAGTTCCCGCAGGAGCGCAGCTCGGTCAGCCTGGTGAGTTTGGCTGGGGTGCTCTACCTGCTCGGAGGGTTTGCCACGGTGGAGACGGAGTCGGGAGAGCTGGTGCCAACGGAGCTGAACGATGTTTGGAGGTGACGCTCTTCCCCAGGGCTGCCCAAGGGAGCACGGGAGGGATGTTAGTGAGAGTCATTGAGGGAACAGATATTTTCTGTCTTTCTTGATGCCTTCAGTGTTGGATGTTGTTACCCCAGGCAAGGCTGCAGGCTCAGTGCGGGGGCTCTGGGTGAGGAGTTTGCCCTGTGCTGTGTCGAGGGCCCATTAGGTGATTCAGTGATCTCTCCCAGCCTCATATAGCAACGTACCAGGGAAAATCTGCTCCTTTACCTTTGTTGCTGCATTGACATTTTGCCTGGAGCTGGTTCCAGACCTCCCCTTTGGTGTGAAGCAGGGTTTGTGCAATGCGTGCTCTCCCTGGGAAAAGCCAGTGCTCGGGCTGGAAATCAGATAGTCTTACATGCGAGCAGAGAGGTGGGCAGAAAGCACTTTCTGACGGCTGCTAATATAGCTTTAGCTGCTCCTGGCCTTCACATCTGTGGCTCTAGAGCACCCTCAGCAGGCACCTGCTGGCCTTCACCATGGATGTTCAGTCTTGGTGCCATCAATCCATTTCCCGATGGGAAAATACACCCTCCCCTGCGAGACCACACGCTGATAGCCATGTCCCCTAGCCTGGCACTGCAAAACAGAGCACACGAGGGCTGAAAGTCCCCATGCAGCTCCCACAGATATCCTGTGGCCAAATAATCTCTGTGGGACCTCACACCATGCACCACAGCTCCCACCACTATGGAGAGCATCTGAAGCGAGGGAGAGGAGACGCTTTCCTCACCATAACTGTCTGTCCGTCTCTCCCCAGATATGACGAAGAGCAGAAGAAGTGGGAAGGGGTCCTCCGGGAGATCCAGTACGCCTCCGGTGCCACTTTCCTTCCCGTGCGCCTCAATGTTTTGCGCCTAACAAAGATGTAGCAAGGAGTGATTTATTTTTTTTCCACGGGGGTCTGGGGCAAGGAGGGATGGGGGGAGGTGAGGCCACGCTTATCAGCGCAGAGATGTGGCATCTGGATACTGTGTAGGACATTGCATCTGTGATTGGTACCATTTTACTTAGTCAATTGGGAAAGAGGGGAAATTATCTTGAAGCCCTATGGGAACTTGAAGATGCTCACAAGATGACTAGAGAAGGGATCCAGAGCCTGCAAGGGGCTGCGGTAGACTGAGAAGCATGGAGCAATGAGCTGTTCCAGTCTCAGTAGAGAGGACAAAAAGATCATACTCTTGTTCTGCTTCTTTCTCCCCATTTTTCCCCGTCTTCTCAACTGCTGTTGAACCTCCGCAACCAACAGTGGAGGCAGAAAGTGGATCCCAAGGGACTAAGCTGGCATTCCCCAGGGAAGGAGGGGGGGTCTATAAAGTATTTCCCCACCTAAGGCAGTTGTGAGCATGGTGCTAGAGCCCACCTTGGAGAGAAGGAAGGGTCAAAGTCAAGTGGTCCAGGAGAGATCTGGGGGGACTTTGATGAGTTGCCGGGTGATGAGGGTTGTTGGGGTGCGACAGTTGAAGAAAAGAGCATGTGAGCGTGGGCAGCAGAAACACTTTGGAAGTTGCAATGAAAAGAAAA